>NW_027187419.1:17028686-17029841 GCF_028583685.1 Petaurus breviceps papuanus | reverse complement strand
CTCCTCCTCCTCCTCCTCCTCTTCCTCCTCCTTCTCCTCCTCCTCACTAAACAACACAATGTCATTAACCAAACAAGAGAAGTATGCATCACTACAAATTTTAAAATTCTGAATTTGTGATGTGATTGTTAGTCTGGACATGTTTTTCCTTGTTCACATGGAGTGTCACAGAGCTCGATGCAGGTGGTTCTGGCTGGCACAGATGTTAGAATCTCTGATTATTTATTATTTTCCTGGTTCAGTGGTGACTTTGAATTTATTCACATGCTCTTCATTAAATCTGAAGTATTTCTGCAGTTTTTATATATTTATCACAATCTTTATTGTTCTACTATGCTTTAGATTTCATTATATGATGAAAATTTCTACCTGTACCTTCCTTTTCTCTCTAATATCTTGACTGGGCATGTGACGGGGTGGACAATGTGTTATTATGCGCTAGTGGTTTGACTAGAAATTCATTTATCAGTCTCTCAACAGCAGCTTCTTCAAGATCCAAGCCCTTTTTTTATGTTCTTATTGTAGTAACTTTCAAAAGCAAGCATTATTATAACTATAAGGACTGGGCAATCATTATTTACAATCACTTGACTACGTTTTACTTAGAAATAGATGAGGATAGGGGTGGCTATGTGGCACAGTGAATAGAGCACCGGCCCTGGAGTCAGGAAAACCTAAATTCAAATCTGGCCTCAGACAAGTAACACAAAATTAGCTAGCTGTGTGACCTTGGGCAAGTCACTTAACCCTAATTGCCCTCCCTTCCTCCAAAAGGCAAAAAAAAATTTAAAAAAGAAATATATGAGGATATTCAGTTTTATTTTCTGTGATATCAACTCTACCCTTGGCCCTGCATCCAAATCTTTTATAATTAACTCGTTTTCACTTGTTTAGTCATGTCCAACTCTGATTATAGCATTCCAATGCTGTCCCATGAGGTTTTCTTGGCAAAGTTACTAAATTAGTTGGCCAAACATTCTTCAGTGGATTAAGGCAAACAGAGGTTAAGGGACTTGCCTAGGGTTACATAGCTGGTAAGCGTCTGAGGCTAGATTTGAACTCATGTCTTCCTGATTCCAGGCCAAGGGCTACAATGCACTGAACCAAATAGCTTCTGACTCTCTCTCTCTCTCTCTCTCTCTCTCTCTCTCTCTC
>NW_027187419.1:17018893-17028586 GCF_028583685.1 Petaurus breviceps papuanus | reverse complement strand
TCTCTCTCTCTCTCTCTCTCTCTCTCTCTCTCTCTCTCTCTCTCTGTATGTATGTATGTATGTATACACACATAAATATTTATATATGCACACATATGTATATTTGTTTGGTGTGTGTAGGTGTGTATACATATACATTATACACATTTATAAAAACGTATACCTATGTATATGTGTATATAACTGTCTCCTTATAATATATCATTCTCAGCTATAAACTTCTGTTCATTTATCCTTGTGGTTCTCTTATGATTCCATTATCCTGGAAACATTTGTTACAGTTCCTGAGATAGCATTCACCTGGGACATAAATTGCTTATATTAACCTTGTCAGTTGTTGTCTCTTCAGGCTAGTCAATAGGATCTTCCTTCCAAGTTTACCATTTGATGAGGGACACAGGTAAGGCCTTTATTCTATGCCTTGTACTTTTTACAAATTACTTTTAGAATAAGATGATAAGCCATTTTTTTTAAAAGATAATTTCAGAGACAAGACATAGGAGGAGGTCATTGTAGAAATCTTGATAGGAATTCATTACATTACAGCTTTATAAAAAATGCAGGTGTTACAAGTTTACTGTTTTCTTCTTTTTTTTTTAAATAATGTTGGCATATCTATCCTAGAGGTATTTGAGATTGAAAACAAAATGCCAGAATATATAAATTCACTCAAAATGGTGAAACTAATTATTAACCACTCATACCTTTTATTCCTGGATTGCTTAAAGGGATAACAAAGAACAATAAACATGCACTGGAGATGAACTCTCTAGAATTTTCAATGATCTTCCAAACCTGGAGGAAGAGTTGTCAAAGGAAGTGAAAAAATGCACAGTATTTTTAATCAAAGGATCTTGGGTTGAATCCTGGCTCCATTGCTTTCTACCTTAGTGATACTGGGCAAGTCACGTCACATTTCTCAGCCTCAATTCAGTTATGTATGAGGTAATAATGTAAAGTACTTTATAATCCTTAAAGTACTATACATATATTAGCTTTTATTATTTTCATTTTTGTAATCAAGTGAATGGATCAAATCAAATCACTTTGATGAGTCTCGGTTTCCTCATCTGTAAAATAGGAATTATACTGCTTGCACTAGACAACTATCTAGATTGTCATGAGACAAGAACTTTGCTCTCTCAAAACATTATAAAAATGTGATGTGTTATCACAATTCTACTTTGTTTTGGCACCCATATTAAAAAAAACATAGTATAATTATTGATTTTTTAAATTAAATTTCTTAATTTTCATAACTCTGTGCTTATTACTATAGTGTCACCAGAGAGTGAAATTCAGCAAATCTACAAAGAAAGCAGACAGTCCATAAATATTTACTAAGCTTTTACTATGTGCCAGGCACTATTACAAGACCTGAGAATACAGAGACAAATAGAAAGATACTTCCTTAAAGGGCAAGAGGAATAAAAATACCTCTTGAGTTTTGGTTGAGGAATATGTGGAGAAAATCCAGAGTGAAGCCTGGAGGAGAAATGAACCATGACTGACTTGAATGCCCACACAAAATGGAAGATCTGGGAGAATATGGACAAACAGAAGTAGAGGCTATAGGGACCAAAGGTACTTGTAATCACTGATTGGCAATGCTAGAGTGAAACTTCAGGTAGAAGATCTTGTCCTCCAGAGTTCTTGTGCTTTATTTGTTAATTAATGTATTATCTCACTTTGAAATAAATATATTAATAATGAGATAAATTTCATATATTGTAGCAATTCTCAGTCAAAAGTTGTTCCAGTTTGATATAATTTCTGCAGAAACACCAAAGTTGCTTAGTGCATGATCCGGACAGTTGTGATTACTGTAGAAACAAATCTAGAATAATTTAAACATGTATAAGTACTTATTGTCACAGAAAAAAAAAAACATATTTCCAACATAATTGGAAATTACTGTTTAAGGCAAAACCTCTAGACCCATTCTAGAGAAACTCTGAGAGGTTACAAACCACTTACTGGGAACCACTGTTAGAGGGAACAGAGTAATGGGCTTGGAGTTAGAAATACCTGGATTCAAATTTTATCTGTGACACTCACAAGCAGTGGGAAACCTGAGAAATCTGCCTTTAAGTGTTGCTAACTAACCCCAGGCATTTCTCTATCACAATTAATTAAGTCTTATCAGGGTCATGATCTGAAATGGCAGAAGGAGTTGCATAGATGAGAAAATTTAAATATTGTTTTGTGTATTCAGGTGTTAACAATACCTTTGCCATTTTAAATATTTTTTTGGTCTCTTTGGTTTTATTTCCTGCTTCCTTCATTCCTTTACTCAAAGAGCTGGGCTTCAGAAATAACATTTTAGTAGAGAGGAAAAATGCAATAATTTAGTAAGTCTTAAAGTTTTAAGAATCAAATAAATAATCCACTCCTAGGTCCTATCTAGGAATAATTGATCAATTTACTTACTAACAAAATAGAAATTTTACCATGTGGTGTTTTCATTTGACTCGTTTACAATTTATTTCTTCTTCAGCAGAAAGATTAGTGATATATTATTCTCCCCAAAGGTTTTAGCACATCTTTTTTTTTTTGAGGGGAGAGATTATACATATTATGTATGAGGTAGAATACATAACTCACTTCATTATTTTTGTGAGACTTTAAGATTTAGTTATCTGTGTTATATTTCAGAATTGAATTATCATATGTTCCTAGAATGACTTTGGAAAATTATAAATGAAAAGTAAATATGTACATGTACATATATATGTATACACATAAGATACATATTAATTTCAAAATTCCCAAATCTTCATTATAAAATTCCTAAGCAGTTTCAGAGTTTTTAGTGAAAAGAATAAAAGACATACATGAACTGATGAATTAAACAAAACAGGAAAACAATATATACAATGATTATAATGATATTAATAACTAGAATTTATATAGTGCTTTGAAAAAATACTGAACATACAGTACTTCATTTGTTCTTCACAACAACTCTGAGACATAGGGGCTACTGTTATCCTCATTTTGCAGATGAGAATTAGGATTTATACTCAGATCTTCCTGCCTCCAAGTCCAGCATTATGTGACCTAGCTACCTTAATTAGAAACATCAAATCTTGAATAATTATAATGGACAAGTTTGGATCTGGAAAAGAGTTGAGAAAATATACTTCCTCTCTTCTTTGGAGAGTTGGGGCAAGGTTGTGTATTACATATGCAGCCAGATGGAGTTTAAGTATTGATTGATGCAGTGAAAGCATCTGATAATATATACTGTATTATTTTTTATCCCCTTACCACCACCTTACCAAAAAAAAAGGATGGCATATTTTCTCTTCTGTCCTCTGACACATTTTTTTTTATGACAGCATTAACTTTCACAACTTTAAATTTTTTTTTTATCATTGTAGTTATTGTTTGCTTTTCTAATTTTGACTGCATTGATTCACACATTTCTGGTGATGTGTTCTCTGTATTTCTCTCATTCACTGTTAATAACTGCATAAAGATAGGATAATTGTAATACTAACAAAAATAATGCTATTATTTATATAAGACTTTAAATTTTGCAAACTGCATTACAAATATTTTCTCATTTGGTCCTCCAAATAATCTGTGAGGTAGATGTTATTATTCCCATTGTTCAACTAAGGAAACCAAGGCAGACACAGCTAGTAGGTGTCTGAGACTGGATTTTAGTTCAGATCTTACTGACTCTAGATTTAGTACTCTACTGTGTCACCTAGATGGATAATATTCATATACCACAGCATAATACTCTGTCATTTCCCTTGAATTCCTCTTCTTGATATGGATGCATCTGGGCTTATAATGCAAAAAATGAGGAGAAAAAGTAGTCAATAACTATAAAAACCCATTTGGAACCATAAAGAAAATTCATCACATTTTTAACTTTTCAACCCATTTGACCTCTAAAAAAGAACAGCTTTAGTTACAAAGATTAACCCAGATGCTGAGAGTACACTTATAGACCAGCTGTCTATAAGAAGCCCTTCAAACCCTACACTTGACACTCAGAGTTTATTGTTTTTAATCAGCAGATGATTGTCTCAGAAATATTCCCTTTGGTTCAAAATTCAGATTCTCTTAGCTGATTCACAGCAAATGTGCTCATATTAATTTAGCTTTATCCAATTTCCTATAAGGATTTTTAACTTTACTTTACACAGTTATATGGTTATGACAAAAATCCATAGCCTAACTCAGAATCTACTGCTCCCTTTGGTATAATCTTACAAATTTGTCACTCTTTAGTTCAACAATATTACTGGAATCAATTACCTTTTGGAAAGCTTCATTTTCAATGGTTTATTAAGCATAGGACAGAAAAAGCTTTTCCTCAGAATATTCTTTGCAAAGGTTAAACATATACACTTACTGTATGGTACATGACTCATAGTAATGCATTTTGGGAACACTGATTCATTCCATTTTCTCTTTTGATAACAGACTTCAGTTCCTCTTTTTCCTATACAGACCATCAAAGGAACATTATTCTGAAAAAAAAAGTTTAAATATCTCTTCTATTGAATGAGATAAAGGACTCAGAATATGTTTAAATGGTTGGTTTTTCATGGCTCTGCCATTCATCAAATGGAGGCTTTATGTTATTCCCATTGATATTTATGTCTTTCTCCTAACTAACTCCACAGTGCATAAATGAAGTTTATAGGCTCTGTCAAATACTGTAGATGAAATGCTTAAAAACAGAATGCTGTCCTTGAAAATACAAGTCTCAGCTATTTCAACGCCCTCTGAAATCAATTCAAAGTATTAAAATAACTCTTGCTGTTATATTTTTAACATGTCCTATTTATGGTTGTCACTACAGTACAAACATTTCTATTATAATAATTGAATTACCTGGGCTCAAGTAAAGGAAAATAAAAACAATCTATAATAGTGATTTAAAAAAAAGACCCTGAAATGACCATTGTTATCTATGTAGAACATACAGCTTGATGTAATCTGTTACTCCTGAATACCAGGACTTTTTTTCCTATATTTTACTTTGAGAACTTTTTTTGTTGTTATTGTTGTTCCTCTAGAGCTACATTTATGTTATTTCAAGATATTGTCACAATATCTTATACATGGAATATTTTTGTCACTTCTATATCTTGGAAAAACTGTCTGTAGTCTACATGTAGCCTCCAGCAACTTCCCACCTTTAATCACTCATTGACCTCATCTGACTTCTCCTGAAGACCCTCCCCAAATTCTTCCTCTAGACCATCCCTAGATTCCTCCCACAACTTTCTGTATATAAGATCCCATCTTCTCTCCGTGTGTGAGAGCACCATAGAATGACCTAGCACAGACTGATTCTGTGTCCAATACAAGTAAACTTTTAATAAACTTTACTTTTCTTTAGCTGAGAAGATTTGAATAGAATTCATTCTGCAGGAGCTGGCATGTTGGTATTTTGGCATCTCCAGAACAACCCTAACCCTCTTTATGGGTAACCTCTTCATTTTTATGGGTCACAGTGGCCAGATACAAATTGGGACAACTGAAGATGGCCCAGGATGCAGTGATGAACCTTAGCCTTTTTAAGCTAAGGCCTTCTATTCCTTTACTCACTTACTAAACCACTGAATGTGTGTTGACTTACTCAAAGTGAGAACTCAGAAAAACCTTAGTTTAAAAAGTCCAAGATCTCCTTCTGCATTTTGAATTATCTACAATTTTCCTGATCTGTACCTGGCCACTGGACCCACATGGCTCTGGAGAAGAAAGTGAGTCTGATGTCTTTGCACAGCCCTACATTACTTAAATGAAATTAAATTGAAAGTCACATCATCATCTTCTTGATCTCATGGTCCTCTTTAGGAATGATGGATAAACTACACAACTACAACCACAAGAATCTTTGAAGAGGTAAACCACTTTCAGTTACAGACAAGTCAAATTGTGGGCACCTGTTTACAAACTTCATTATTTCTTGGTGAAGTAATTTCTATTTCCTCCAATACTATTTCTACAGGTTCTTGACATGTCCTAACCTATTTGTCAGTCTTCTGTAATGGTGATGGAATTTAAAGATCTGCTTTTATTGGCTTGGTTTTTGGGTTGTGTTAAAATTCAGAGACCATGAATCCCACTTGTGGGATAGACTTGTTGATGTGAAGAGAGGGGGCTGAATTGGGAGGAGCTGGCACCATGGATAGAGAGGGCCAAACAAAGAGAGGCCAGAAGAACTTTTGGGAGCATCATCGTGGAGGCAGAGAGACAGAGACAGAGACAGAGAGAGAGAGAGACAGAGAGAGAGAGAGAGAGAGACAGAGACAGAGAGAGAGAGAGAGAGAGAGAGAGAGAGAGAGAGAGAGAGAGGGAGAGAGAGAGAGAGAGAGAGAGAGAGAGAGAGAGAGAGAGAGAGAGAGAGAGAGAGAGAGAGAGAGAGAGAGAGAAAGGAAGAGACAGAGAGACAGAGAGAGACAGAGAGACAGAGAGACAGAGAGACAGAGACAGAATTGTCAGGGGCAAGAGTTGCTGAGAGAGAGAACTGCCATGTAAAGCCACCTGGATTGCTGAGCGCCAGTTGGAGCTGCCCAGGACTTTTGAGAATTGCCACCCAGAGCTGTCTACAACTGAGGAAGCATGACTGTGGTGCTGGTATTTGTTCTGTCTCTTTTGATGTTATTTTTGCCAGATTTGTCTGCTGGTAAAAGACAATATTGTTGTTGTTGAGGTCCTGGAATCTTGCTCTTGGTTCAGAAGCCCTGAAGGAGGATTTTCTTGTATGTTTATAGAAATTCTGGCGGAGGGTCTTGCTGATATATGCTGGGGTTCTGAGACTGTTCTGCAGACAGAGAGTGAATTGTTAAAGGATATTGGCAATGTATATTGTGGTTTTGTTAAGGTTTGCCTTCCCAGGAACAGAAATTGCTGAGAACTTGCCTTGGGTCAAGATGAAGAAAAGACCTCTCCTTGGGTATTGAATGCGGTGATGATATCATAACCTTGTTGTGGCTTAGGGGTAGATGGCCTTTGTGCTCTCCATTTCCCCTTTGAGAGGATGCTTAGTGGTGATGGATGGTATTGTAATTCAGTTGTGAGCCAGGGGTGGAAAACTTTTGACTTTTATACTTTGTGACTGACCAAATGAATGTACTTTGTTTATGATTGGAAACTAATCTCCAGTTGAAAAGAGAGAAGACTTTGTGATTGACTAAATAATTGTACTTTCCAGGGATGGAGTACTTGGACCTTAGTACTTTGTGATTGAGTTCAGAACTTACTAAAAGACTGAGTTACCCTGTATTTTTATTTTGATTTTTTTATGAATGTTTTTCCTTAATCTGACACTGAATAAAATGAGTTTTCTATGCTCATAATCTGAACCTGGAGGTTGCTTGTGCTTGGTGTTACATTTTCTTCCCTATTTTTTTTTTAAAGCAATCGGGGTTAAGTAACTTGCTCAAGGTTACACGGCCAGTTATTTCTGTGTGTGGTGCTGAGAATCTGAGCCCGGATTTGATCCAGGTCATCCTGACACTGGAGACGGTGCTCTTACTCACTGAGCCACTTGGCCGCCCCTAAGCAACTGGGGTTAAGTAACTTGCTCAAGGTTACACGGCCAGGTGTTTCTGGGTGGGTGCTAAGTGTCTGAGCCCGGGATTCGATCTCCAGGTCTTCTCAACACTGGAGCCGGTGCTCTTACTTGCTGTGCTACCTGGCCGCCCCACCTATTTTTTTTTAAAGTATTAATCTTTCTATAGTTCTTTTAGGGTAATAGAATAGCTTTCATATTTTCTTAATATTGTTCAGATTTTTGTTAGGTTATTTCTCAAATATGGTGTGGTTCCTATAACAGGTACACAAAGTTGTATTAAGGCTTGTGTTGAACAAATGTTATTTGCATTAAACATGTTTTTCCCCAAACATTTTGATTTCAGAATTCCAATACATTTCTTATTGCATTTAGGCATAGCTTTCCTCTTAACAGCTCTATGCTCCATATGTCTGATCTGGAAGAGACTAAGCTATTTGTAAATATTACTATCAGTCATGGTTTTAAGTTAACCTTCAGATTCAAACGAGAAGCTTTCAGTCTTTTTCTTTCATTTGCACATGTTAAAGATTTTTTTTTTTTTGCACTTCAGACCAATTAACATTTCGATTTTATTGGAGAAAGATTCCATGCAACAAGAAGGTACTTAATGCATTTTTCAATAGAACTACATAGTGTGATATCATCCATGTATATCAAGTGATTAATGAGAAATTTTGGGTTGATTCCCTCTTTAAATTGGGATACATCTTGAGTTTTACTTAAAAGTGTCAATAGATTCACATCTAGGCAAACCCATAATGAGTTTAACTGTCTCCCTGAAAAATAAATCATTGTAATTATATCAGTAATTTTATTATTATATTGGTAATGGGTTTTAAATAAAGAACTGGCTTTTCATATGTACATCAAATACTTCAGCATTCTCAATACTTAAGTCTATTTTGTGTATCTGTGATACACAAGTAAGCCATGTGGATGGAACTGTATCAACACTGTGGCAATCAATATAGGCAGTAAAAATATTTTCAGGCAGTCTGTTCACTAATTACTGAATCAATGATAAGTTCCTCAGTATCCTTCTATGATTGGAGGATACATACTGTTTGCTCTTTGATTAATATTCATTCTCCC
The DNA here is from genome assembly GCF_028583685.1 of Petaurus breviceps papuanus. NCBI lineage: Eukaryota > Metazoa > Chordata > Mammalia > Diprotodontia > Petauridae > Petaurus > Petaurus breviceps. The sequence goes on along the minus strand of NW_027187419.1, from coordinate 17,019,945 downwards.
ATGATTTAAGTATATACATATGTTTTAAAATAACATAAGCTATTAATGCATTGCATACTTTATACATTTAATAATATATACTGATAGGTAATGCAGACAAGTGCTTAATCATGTAAATATTCTTCATTCAGAGATATTGCTGGCATTAACTTTGTCAGTAATTATGTAATACCATTGTCTTTTTTTATTAATTTATTTTCAGTTTTCAACATTCATTTTGACAAAATTCTGAATTCCAATTTTTCTCTCCATCTCTCCCCTCCACCCCCAAGATGGCGTGCATTCTGATTACCCTTTCTGCCAAGTTTCCCTCCCTTCTATCACCCCCCCCCCCATCACTTTACTTATTCCCTTCCCTTCTATTTTCCTATAGGGCAAGATAGATTTCTATAACCCATTGCCTGTATTTCTTATTTCTCAGCTGCTTGTAAAAACAATTTTTAACATTTGTTTTTAAAAACTTGTGTTCTACATTTTCTTCCTTCCTCCCTCTCCACCCGCCTTTATTAAGAAGGCAAGCTATTTGATATAGGTTATACATTTGTAATCATGCAAAACACTTCCACAACAGTCATATTGTGAAAGACTAACTATATTTTTCCTTCATCCTGTCCCAGTCTCCATTTATTCTATTCTCCTTTGAGTGATCCCTCCACAAATTTGTTTGCTTCTGATTACACCCTTCCCCAGTCTGCCATGCCTTTTATCTTCCCCCCTCTGTAATCACCTTCCCCCTTACTTTCCTGTAGGGTAAGATAGATTTCCACATCCAATTGATTGTATATCTTATTGCCTCCTTGAGCCAAATTCAATTGAAAGTAGGTTCATTCATTCCCTCTCATCTCCACCCTCTTCCCCTCCATTGTAAAACTAGCCTCTTTTATGTGAGATGATTTACTACATTCTACCACTCTCTCCTCCCAGTACATTCCTCTCAACACTTATTTTTATTTTATAGATATAATCCCTTCATATTTAACTCATCCTGTGCCCTTTTTCTATTTTTATCTATCTATCTATCTATCTATCTATCTATCTATCTATCTATCTAT
>NW_027187419.1:16971047-17018883 GCF_028583685.1 Petaurus breviceps papuanus | reverse complement strand
ATCTATCTATCTATCTATCTATCTATCTATCTATCTATCTATCTATCATCTATCTTCCCTAAAACTACCCAAATAGTGAGAAAGGTCTCATGAGTTTTAAATATAATCTTTCCAGGTATGAATGTAAACAGTTCAACTTTAATAATAAAGTCCCTTATTAGTTCTCTTTCCTGTATACCTTTTCATACTTTTCTTGATTATTGTGTTTGAAAGTCAAATTTACTATTCAGCTGTGGTCTTTTCATCAAGAATACTTGAAAGTCCTCTATTTCATTGAATATCCATTTTCCCTCTGAAGGATTTTATTCAGTTTTGCTCAATAGGTGATTCCTGGTTTTAATCCTACCCCCTTTAGCCTCTAGAATATCATATTCCAAGTCCTCTGATCCCTTACTTTAGAAACTGATAAATCTTGTGTTCTCCTGATTGTGTTTCCGTGATATTTGAATTGTTTCTTTCTGGCTGCTTGCAATATTTTCTCCTTGACCTGGGAATTCTGAAATTTGGCTACAATATTAGTAGGAGTGTTCCTTTTGGGATTTCTGTTAGGAGGTGATTGGTGAATTCTTTCCATTTCTATTTTACCCTCTGGTTCTAAAATATCAGGGAAGTTTTTCTTGATAATTTCTTGAAAGGTGATATCTAGACACTTTTATGGGATCATGGCTTTCAGGTGGTCCAATAATTTTAAAATTATCTCTCCTATTTCCCAGATCAATGGGTTTTCCAATAAGGTATTTCATATTGTCTTACATTTTCTCATTATTTTGGTTTTGATTAATAATTTCTTGATTTCTCATAAAGTCATTAGCTTCCACTTGCCTCATTTTTGTTTTTAAGCAATTATTTTCTTCAGTGAGCTTTTGGATCTCCTTTATCATTTGACCAGTTCTACTTTTTAAGACATTCTTCTCCTCATTGACTTTTTGTACCTCTTTTGCCATTTGGGTTAGTCTATTTTTTTATTGTGTTTCCTTAGCTTGCTCATCTTTCCAGTCAATTACTTGACCTTTGAGCTCTTTGTCATGGTAGAACTCTGTTTCCAGATAGCTGTGTCCCAAATCACTGGGGTTTTTGCAGCTGCCAGAGCTATTAGGAGGGTGCCCCCTCTACAGTCCCCACAAGCTCTGTCACACAAGCCACAGAACCCAGGACCACCACACAAGACTGTGATCCAGTTCCAAGTAGGTTATAACAAGTGCAATTATGCTCTGAATGGTAGCTTGGTCCCCCTACAATCTGCAGGCTAGGAGCTTTGAAAGCAGCCACATGGCAGCAGCTGCAGACAATGCACCTTGCCAACTTCTCACCCCAGGGACAGGGTCTGAACTGTTCTCTTCTATCCCCTATTCTAACAGAGTTCCCCACTAAACTTTTACTTTCTCTTTGGCGATTATGGGTTGAGAAGTCTGGAAACCACCACAGCTGCTGGTGATTCACTGTCCTGAAGTATGCTCAGGCCATTGCTGTTCAGGGAAACCTTGGGGCCAGACCATGAAGCTCATGTGGGGCTACACTTGGCTCCCAGCCTGGTGTGATAGACCTTTCTTGTTGGCCTGCCAGGCTGCCTTCAGTGGGAGATTTGTTTCTCTCTGTCACTTTGTGGGTTATGTAGCTCTAAAATTTGTTTAGAGTCTTTTTTTTCATGTGTATTGGAAGTGATTGGAGCTGGAATTCATGCCAAATTAGTTCTTTTGCTCCACCATCTTGGCTCTGCCCCCCTAGTCTATTTTTTAAGATTCTATTTTCTTCAGCATGTTTTTGGGTTTCCTTTATTTAGCAAGCTGTTGACTCATTTTTCATGATTTTCATGTATCACATTTGTTTCTCTTCTCAATTTTTCCACCACTTCTCTTACTTGATTTTAAAAATCCTTTTTGTGTTCTTCCATGACCTGAGACCAATTTATATTTTTCTTGGAGGCTTTGGATGTAGGAGCTTTGACTTTGTTGTCATCTTCTGCTTGTATGTTTTGGTCTTCGTTGTCACCAAAGTAAGATTCTATAGTCTGATTATTTTTCATGCTGTTTGCTCTTTCTCCCAGCCACTTACTTGACTTTTGAGCTCTTCATTAAATGGAGGGTGTACTATCCCAAGCTTCAGACATTTTGTGCAGCTGTTTTCAGATATATTTTCAGATACTTATAAATTTTCAGTTAGTTCTTCCAAGGTGGTACAATCAAAGGAGAGGTGTTCAACCATCTTCTTGTCTGTGCACTGATGTGTGAGCAACCATAAGCACTGCTTTCTGCCTTGGAACTGTCAGGAGGATTCCCTCTACATTGACACCACCAGCTCTGCCATTCTGGAGCTCCTTGTCACCCCAAGACCACCACCCAAGACTGTGACCCAGATCCAAACACAGGCAAAGTATGAGAATTCTGTTTCAGGGCCAGCAAAGAGATCTCTGCAATCCCCCTGTGATAAAACACTTGATTCCCCCATCATCTGTGGGCCAAGAGCTCTGGAAGCAACTGACACACCCACTACAGATTCTGTGGCTTCCACTGCCCTGGGATTAGGACTGGGGCCAGGGCCAGAACAAGCTCCTCTCCCACCCAGGTCCTACAGACTTTTCCTACTCTCCTTAGAAGTTGTATTTGGCATTTGTGGGTCTGGAAACCACTGCAGCTGCCATTTATTCAGCCCCCTGAGACCTCCTTCAGCCCCATCTGTGCTGGCATGACCCATGCTAGGCTGTGTTCCTCTCCCAGCCTTTTGAAACAGACCTTTTCTGTAGACCTTCCAGGTTGTCTTGAGCTGGAAATTTGGTTTACTCTGTCAGTTTGTGGCTTCTGCTGTTCTAGAATTTGTTTAGAGTCACTTTTACAGCTATTTGGGAGGGCTTGGGGGAGAGCTCAAGCAATTAGCTGTTTTTACTCCACAACCTTCTGTAATGATATTTTTCAAGAAAGTTTGTATCTATAAGAAGGCTGATAAATGTTTTCCTTGAATTTCATATACTACTGTGAAGCATTTGACCTAATGGTTATGGCTTTTATTTGGCCCTGAAGAATCAAAGTTTGTCTTGTTCTTAATTTGTTTCAGTAATCTCCTCTTATTTAACTGTTCTGTTATTAGTGCACAATCTTATGATACAAACTGAAATTGTATAACCCATATAGATCAGCAGACATTTTTCTCATTCTCTTTCAGTGATTTTTTCTCTTCTCCTTTTCCTTTAATTCTGATACATCTGTAACATTTTTAAAAATTGATCTTAAGTTGTTATTATTTTTCTGACTTGGTTAGTTGTATTGCTTAAGTTTTTGAATTTTTATTTCAATTTAAAATTTTAGATTCTAGATGTTTTAACATACTTTTGTTTTCTTTGTTTAATGCTGGTATTCATGATTTTTACTGCACATATCAACTACATATTTGGGTAATCTCTTAGTGTCATTATTTATTCCTTCAATAGCTTTTTTATATTGCTTCTGCCATGGTGTAGTTTAATATCTCTCCTGAGGAGTATTCAGTGACATCTTAAAATTTCCTTTTATGATTCTTACCTGGGCATTGACTGCCATGTGTACTTTTATGTGTGGATTTTAAAATGATTTTATTGTTTTTGTAAAATAGTGTGGAATGATGAATCCATTCATAGTGTTCATAGCAAATGCCAATTTAACAAACACTCTTTTGGCATAGTTGCTCTACTTCGTGCATTCAGGCTTTTTAACACAAAAGTTATTTTGAAATTCCATTCAAAGTATGTCCATTTCCTTTTCAAAATCTGTTGAGACATTGGTATTGTTTTGTCATGCACTTCATTTTAGATAGAATTTTTAAAGTTTCCATTTAGTGGAAAATTATATTAACATCCTTTTCTTTAAGTTTTCTCTCTTCAGAGTTTAGTCATCGCTCGATTTCATTGAACCTAGGTTAAGGGATGAAATTACTTCTTATTCAGTAGCTTGAAACTCAAATAGAAAGGGATTCTTCTGGGGTACATACTGACTTAGAAACATTCAAATTAATATTATCTAATTCGCATTGCATTTTTATTTACTTTGTTAAACATTTCCTGATCATATTTTTTAAGATAGCTCAGGCCTAACTCTCAGGTTTTCTGTGCCCTGTACCAGTACATAATAGTTCTGTGTGACTTGGAGCTTAGTGTACCATTCACCAAAAAGGAAAAAAAAATAAACCTTTTTTTAATAACTGGTAAGATATCTAGATTAAAAAATATCATGATATGCTATTGACATATAATGAATTGACATCTTCAATCCATTTTGTGTATGTTGGTGGTTTGTCTACTTTAATTATCAGTGTTGTCTGTACTAAAGTCTTTTCAGCAGGGGGAGCATTGAAATTGCTGATTTGTTCTTGGTTGTCTTGCCTTCTTGTTCTACTAAAAGGGAAAGGATTCTGTATTCTTTCATTTTCCATTTGAAGCTGATCAATATGACAGTTCTGAATGAGGCCAGTATACAGAGCTACCTTGTCTTCAATCTTTCTTCAACTCTAAGGAGTTCCCAATTAGACCACATTTTGGTGTCTTTGCCAGGTTTTCACAGGAACTATAATGATCTATGTGCAGAGAAAGACCCTACTGTGCACCACCCTAGCTGATTCTTATTTTGCTCTTGCTCACCTTTGCCATCCCCTAGCATTGAAGATTGGTTAAAAAGGGGTCATCATTATTGCTGATATCATTATTAAATTTTAAATAGAATGCAACATTCCCCCCCCCATTTTATTGCTTCCTTCCACTAATTTAAGTAGGATTCAAATGTCAAATAAATAATTATGTCAGCACACAGTAGGGCAGATATGCTTTTCTGTGGAATTAGCATTAATTTGGATTTCCTGTTTGACATTCACTTTCAACCAATAAGCAATTTCTTTGGGTAGAGGCAAGATGACAAAATTTTTGGAAACAATCCAGCCAAACTCTTATTTATAAAATTCTTCCAGACAGACCTATAAAATGGACTAGACCAAGTTCTGACGAGGGAAATCTAGGGGTAAAATGTCACAGTAATTTGTTTGTCCAGTCTAACTTGGTATAGGGAGACAGAAAGAAAAGTCTTCAGAGACTGGAGAGTGTTTGTCCAGGAACATATCACTTGAGAGCACTACAGTACCCAGGAAAAGAGGAGGACCCAATTTCCTACCATGGCAACTCCAGATGGATTCTAGACCACCTCTATGGGGACAAGAACAAACTGACAACTTTGGCATCAACCTCCCAGTTCTGGGTCATAGACTCTGTATAGACTGAGCAGACTTGTGCACTGTGGTGGCATTTCTAAATAGGAGGCCCTGCCTGAGTGGTACACCAAGAAAGGAACACGTTCAAACAAGTAGCAGAAGTTTGTCTCAGAGCCCACAAGAAGAAAATGATTCATATCTGTCATCTAGGCCAGCCTATTGAGGAATAATCAAGGTAGAAATTCCAGACTTAAAGGAAGCCTTCAGTTTTGTTACTCTGAACCAACAGAGCTTCCAAGTTGACTGGTAGGCTGGGTCGGGCAGCAGTCTGCTCCTGCACAGACAGAAACTCAGGTCAGGAACTTGTAGAGGTTAAACTAGGGGCAGGGGTGGAAGTGGGTAGGTGTAAAAAAATCTTTGACCTGGATCAGACCACTTTGTGAGCACTGAGATATTGCAGATCCCAAGCCTGTCTCTCACATTTTGGAATAGGACAATTTCAGTACATTAGGAAAGCATTAGGAACAGTCCAGACCCTCTATTGTAATGGTAATGTAATTTGAATTTGAAGATTCCTTTGTGTTGGCAAAGGTAGAAGGTACTTAGCACTTAGTAACTAATCAAGCCTCTGTTGGGGAAATAGAAGGTATGTACTCCTGTCTCCTGTTGCTGATGTAACAGGAAGGGGTTGGCTAAAACAGGAAGCTAAAGCTATGTGTATATAAAAAAAAGCCCCAGAGAGGCACAGTCAGAATTTCTTGGGACCAGCATCTGGTGGCAGAGTAGCTACAGAAGAGAGACTGAAGAACTGAGCCAGAATTTCCTGAGAACTTGTCATGGTGGAGCTTCTTCTGAACAGGAGCCCACAGCCCTGAGCCCTGGTCCCACAGTCCACAGCCTGCAGCCAGGAACCAGGAGCTGAGGTAACTGAGAAAACATGACTGGAATGCTGAGACTTTGTTTGTGGCTTGGTTGAGCCTTGAATTCCCTGGAGTAGAAATGGTGAAGGATCTGATGACCAGACCCTGTGAACTTCAGTGTGGAACAGGACCTACCCAGACAGCTGGACAAGGAACTGGCAGCTGTCTGATATTGAACCCAGGTAACAGTTTGGCAAATCCAGGTAGAATTTGGGACCATGGAAGGGCATCCAGGGAATCTGAGAACCAGCCCCAAGTCAAGATGAAAAGAACTCTCCTTGGGTATGGAGTAATTATGGAATTGTAGTTTACTAGTGACCTAAGAGGTGGAGGGATTTGTGTATGATACTTAGTAATTGATTGCTGAATAAGTGACTGATTGAGTTAATCAAGACTTTACCCCAAGAGTAGAAGACTTTGCTGAATAACTAACTGGTTGAGTTAACTTGAGAGAGCCCTATGTGTGGAAGACTTTGCCTCATGAGTGGAAGAATTTGACTATTGTACTTTGAGAAGTTGTAATATTGTGAATGCTGTAACTTGATTTTCTGTGAAAGTTTTGCTTTGATTTGTTATGGAATAGAGTGTTCACTATACTGTGTAAACAGAACATTAAAAGCCGTTCACAGTGGCATTTTTCTGAAAAGTTTCTGTGCATAGCATTACATCTCTCAAGAGGTTTGGCAGAGCTCTGCCCTACCATCAAGTTCAAAATCAAGAAACAGAGTGGAAGAATGGAGGGGGCAAAAGAACCATACAATAAGGAGTTGGAATATGTTGGAAGAGATTGCTCAAAACCTAAATGTAGAAAAGAATGACTTCAAAACATCTACAAGCAATGCTTCAGAAAAAAAACACAGATTGGGAACAAACAGCTTTAATTCATGGAAGAGATAAAGCAAAAGTTTTAAAAGTTTAAATATTTTTTAAATAGATAGCACTTGAAAACTGGGAAAAAAATGAAAATTATGGAAGAAAGAATTTGAAATACTATTACCAGCTTGCCAAGAGAGGTACAAAACCTTATTCAAGCAAGAACAAAAGCAAAACAAAAGAACAGCAACAACAAATCCAAAACAAATTTAAAAAACCCTACCTGAACATTCAAATGGACCAAATAAAAGATGATGACCCCATAAGGCTACATGAAATAGTGAAGCAAAGTCAAAAGGCTGAAAAAATAACAGAAGTAAGTATTAGGTATCCCATAGGGAAAGCAGCTAATCTAGAAAACAGATGGAAAAGAAAAAATAAGAAACCATGGGTTGTCTGAAAACTATGATAAAAAATTAAAGCTAGAAATCATATCTCAAGAAATCTTTAAAGAAAACTGCTCAGATTCTCTAGAGGGGAAAGTGGAAATAGAAAGTATTCACCATTCATCTCCTGGAAGACACTTGAAAAAGAAAACATCCATTAATATCAGAGTCAAAATCAAGATAAAAGAAAAAAATGCTATCAGTACAAAAAAAAAAAAAGAATTCAAGTATTGAGGAGTCAAAGTCAGGGTCATGCACCACTATAAAGAAGTGGAGAATGGACTTCCAATTCTTAAAGGTAAAATACATAGTTTATAACCAATAATTATTTAATCAGTAAAATTGAGTATGAAGTGGGTTGAAATTCAAATATGGGAGTGAAGAGAAACATAAAAAGGTAAAAATAATGAACAATAATGAAAAACTAAACAGGAATAAGCTGCACACATTCAAAGATGTAGAGGTAATACATATCCCTGCCCCCTTCTTCCCCTCCCCAGCTCTTTTATCAACAAGGTTTATGAAGGAATTTCAATTGTACAAGGACTTGGAATGATTCTATTATAGCTTGATAATATTTAGAAAAGAATGGAAAGAGAAAGGAAGAGGAATGCACACAGTAATGGAGGGGGAGAAAGGAAGGTTAGAGAAAATTTTCTCTTTTGTTCTGAGTGTGTAAGTAGACATTTCTACAAGGATTAAGGGAAAAAGGGGATCTGCTGATTTTCAACTTCTTTCTCATCTGAAATGGTTAAAAGAAGTGAGAATACAAACACAGTTGGGTAGAGAAATATATTTTACTCAAGAGGGAAATAAGAGGAAAAAGAGAAAGGGAGGGAGCACTAGAGGGATGCTTGATTAAGGGAGGGAAAACTCTAAGGACGTAAAAGTATGCATAGCTTTTATGAGGTGGCAAAGAGTAGGAATCTGAGGACATTCCCTTTAACTGGAGAATGGATCAAAAATTTTATAATATATTAATGTGAAGGAATAGTATTGTTCTATAAAAAATGATAAAGGAATGGCTTCCAAGATACTTGGGAAGACATGTAAGATCTGATTTTGAATAAAGTTAATTAGGAGGACAATTTATTAAATGACAATATGACAAAAGTAAAAAACTTTGAAAGATGTAGGAACTCATATGCATAATATTTGTCCATAACTCCAGAGGACTAATGATGAAATATGCTGCCTACTTCCTGGTTAGAATGGTGGAACACTTAGGGTGCACAAGACAGATTTTTTTAATATGACCTATGTGGAAATTTGTTTTATTGAATCTACATGTTTGTATCATGTTTGCTTTTCTTTAGTTCTTTGGTTTGGAGGGTGGGATGGCAGAGGGAGAAGTCAGATTTTTGCTGATAGAAAACAAAGTAAGTCTGTTTGTGTGTGTGTACACATGCATATATATTATATATATGCATATATGTATGAAAAATAATTAATCTATTTTGACCACCCAAATACCACAGCAGTATGCTTGTCTGCCTAGATACCTCTCCATCCCCCCATCTTTTCAGCTACATATTGCTGCTTGATGCTCTTGGATCACTTCCAATTTGAACCAAAATTATAACTTCCTTGAACTCATTCCTCCATTATTAACATACTCCCCTAGTCATACCCTCCTCATCTCAGTGATATCCTTGTTTAAAACCCGTACTCTATCCTCCCCTGCTTATTTCTTTAATCCAGTCTCCTGTAATCCTGCCCTACCAACATCCTGCTCTAAAGTTACCCAAACTTTCCACTATGTTCTCATGAATGACTGCTGCCTAGATAATAAACTAGCTTTCATTATAAACCTCTATCTTACCTACTCCTATCTTGCATTTACTGGGATCTTGGTCTTTTCTGACAGCAGTTTCTCTAACCACTCTTTCCAGCACTTTTGTATTTTCATTCTTATACCTGGCATATTGATCATGATGGAGGAGTTGTAATACTCTTTTTTCCAAATTGCCATTTCAAGGTTCTTCCTCTATACCACCATCAATCAGTAACATCTCCTCCTTGCAGATTTGTTCAATCCTTATTTGTCACTCAATCAATACTCCTGAGCTATTTTCTGATGACTCCTAGAATGCTATCTTTTTCTCAATGAGTTCAGTGGTTGGCTCATGGTCTTTCTCTTCTCCTCACTTCCTGCCTTCATACTAGGGAAATTAAAAATACACTCACTTCTTAAAGCTTAATCCATTTTCATGAGCTCCTCTTTTCCCCAGCTCAGCCATACACAAAAATGATCATACCCTTGATCTTGCCATCGCCCATAAGGGTAATACCTACATATTCAAGAATCCCAAAATTCCCTTTTCTGACTATAATCTATTGACTATTCACCTATCTCTCTGCCTTCTTTAGCCAAGTCCTACTTTTTATTCTCACCATGACCTCCAAATGATTGACTCATAAATTCTCTCCCAGGTCATCTTCCCTGTACTAACCATTCTTTACTCTTTTCCCCTTCTTGGTCCTTTGGTGAACCAATTCAAGTTTACATTGTCCTCCTGAGTCCCTAATCTCCCCTTATCATTGCACTGATTTCACCCTGCTAAGCCTCAGCCTTGTATCACTCCCACCCTAAGTTATCTCTGCTCCTACCTATGTATTACTGAATGAAATTGGAGAAAATCAAGCAACAAATATTGGCTCAACTACAAATTTTTTTATACAACCTCAATTTGACTCTCATTGATCCTAAACAATCTTATTATACCTCCCTAATTTATCAACTCACTGTCTCACTCTCCACAGTGGCTCTTTTAAAACATTTTCTTTACTCTTTCCTCACCCCTTTCAGTCTGACTTACATAATTATCATTCCACTGAAGTCACTCCCAATTTACCAATGATCTCTTAGTTGCCAAATCCAGTGGCCTTTTCTCAATCCTCATTTTCTTCTACATTTCTACATCCTTTGACATTGTGATAACCAGATCCTTCTTAATACTTTCTTCTCACTAGTTTTCAGGGGTACCCCTTTCTCATGGCTTTCTTCCTGACTATTTGACCTATCCTTCTCAGTTTCCATCACTGGATCTTCTTTCAGTTCATGACCTCAAACCATGTGTCTCACAGGGTTCTGATTTCAGTCCTTTTCTTTTCTATACTATTTCATTTTGTGATCTAATCAGTTCCAATTAGTTTGATCTCTATAATGATGAACTGTCAGCTCTACCTATCCTGCACAAACTCTGCTTTCCTCCAAACTCACTTCTCCAAATGCCATTCAAACATCTCTAACCAGATGTCCACTAAACATCTTCAATTCTACATACCCAAACCAAACTCATTTTCTTTCCTCCTAAACCCTCCCCACCTCTTACCTTTTCTTTTACTCTCAATGCCAATAGGATTTTCCTAATCCTTCAAGGCTCACAAATGAAGAGACATTCTCAACTACTAACTATCTCTTACCCTCCACATACAATCTCTTGCAAAGGCCTATTGACATCACCTTTGTGACATCTCTCAGATACTCCCCTTTCTCTTCTTTGATATCACTACTAATCTGAGGTAGGCCCTTTTTGTCTCACACCTGGATGATTATTGCAGTAACCTGCTTGGATGTTTGCCTACCTCAAGTCTCTCCCCACTTCAATCCATCATCCATTCAATCACACCAAAGTGATTTTCCTAAAACTTCATTCCAACCATTTTACCCCCCCTTATTCAACAAACTGCAATGCCTGTTCACCTCCAACATCAAAGATAAAATCCTGTGCTTGGCATTCAAAACCTATCCCTCTGCTATATTTCTAGTCTTCGTACATTTTCCTTCTTGCTATGCACTCTTAAATCCAGTGACAATGACCTCTTTCCTCTTTTATGATCAAGACAGTCTATCAACCCTGGATGTTTTCTCTGGTTCTCTCCCATTCCTAGCTCCCCTCTTATCTCTGACTAATGACTTTTTTTGCTTCCTTTAAATTCCAATTGAAATCTCATCTACAAGAAGTCTTTCCCAAATACCTCTTCATTCTAGTGCTTTCCCTCTATCAATTATTTCCTATTTATCCTGTATATACCCTCTGTGTGTGTGTGTCCATTAGATTGGAAACTCTTCGAGGACAGAAACTGTCTTTAACAAAGAGCTCCCTCCTTTCCTCACCTCCTCACTGCTCTTCACTAAAACATTTGTTGCCCTCTTTCTCCTTCTCCACATCTCTTTCACATAGCAATGTGCACTTTCTTTTCAAAGGCAACTCCTCTACATGAACAAGTGACTTTTGTTTATGTTGTCTTCTCCAGAAGATTGTCTCTTCTATTTTTCCAGTTTTCCATGACTCCAAATCCTCAAAAATCCTTCACTTGATGCCTCTATCCCTTCGAGCTATATTATATATCTTTTCCCTATTGTGATCAAACTGCTAGATAAGGTTTTCTATAAATGATACCTCTATTTCTTTTCCTATTTAGCCCTCCATAGTTTTTCTTCAGACTTTATTATTCAACTGAAACTATTGTTATCAGTTACCAGTGGTCTTTTAGCTGCTAGATCTAATGCCCTTTCCTCAATTCTCAACCTTTGTAACCTCTCTGAAGTCTTTAATATTGTTAATTAACCACTTTGCTCTAGTTTTTGTTGTTGTATGTTTTTGGTGACACTATTCTTTCTTAATTCTTTCCCTTCCATTTTGATCATTCCTTTTCTGTAGCTTCCTTTAGGTTGTGCTCATTGAACAAGGGTGTCCCCCAAGGTTCAGTATTAAGACCTTTATTTTTTTCCTCTGTGCTATTTCAATTCCCAATTTCATCAGTTAACATAATTTCAATGAATATTTCTAGGCAGATGATTCCAGTTTTGTTTGACTTGTTCTAAACTCTCTCTTCACCTCCAGTCTCAAATCTCCAACTGTCTATTGGATACTTTGGGCTGAAAGTCCTGTAGATATATTTAACAGGTCATTATCCTACCCCATTATTTTCCCCCAAATGTCTTTCTTCTTCCTAACTTTCTTATTAGTATGGAGGATACCACCATCTTCTCAGTAACCTGAGCTCACAACCTAGATGTAATTTTCAACTCCTTACTATTTTTTACCTTATCCAATCATTGTCAAGTCTTATCATTTTTACCTTTATAACATTTTATAAGGTCCTTTTCTTATCTGATACTGCTAATACACTGGTGCAGGCCCTCACTACCTCACATCTATACTATTGCAATAGCCTACTGGTTGGTCTCCCTGTCTTAAATGTCTCTCCACTCCATTATATCCTTCATTTCACTGTCAATTGATCTTCTGAAAGCACAAGTCTAACCATATAACCTATGGATGACTGTGTCATTCAGTAAACTTCAGTGGCTCCATATTACCCCTAGGATCAAATATAACATCCTGTTTGATATTCAAGTCTCTTACTATACTGTTCCCTTCTATATTTCTGATTAAGAAAAACCACTTTACACACACACACACACACACACACACACACACACACACACACACACTGGCATCCTTGTAAGTCTTCACCCAAGAAACTGCATTTCCCAACCCTCAACACATTCACTGACTCTACATGATGCCTAGAACTCTTTCTCTCCTCATCTCAGGAAGGTAGAGAGAGATGGAGGAAAACGGACAAAGACAGTGAAAGAGACAAAAAAAGAGACAGAGAGATTTGGGTTTATAAGATTTTTTTTTAAAGAGTAAATAGATGATTCCAAATGACTTTCTTTTTAGAACAGGTATTTTGTCACTTTCAAAAGCCAATAAACCATTACTATCCACCTCCTGCCTCCTCAAATCACGCAAATGCTCATATAAAACCTTCAGGCACAGAAAGTTAAATGTACACTTATTACAGAAAATCATTATTACAGAAAATCATTAGCACCTTGGATGACTAATAACTTTTTATCTTCTAGGTCCTAACTCCCTATTTGAAAACAAGGCCACTGAATTAGATCAATCACAATGAGAGAGATGAATTGATGTAGTTCTCTAAGGCTTTCTAAGTCTCCTGTTGTGTTTTGCAAAAATAATCAGAAATCACAAAAATTGATATAGAGATTTAGAACTAAAAAAGAAATACCTATTTGGTGAGTTTGGGAAGCAGGTTCTCTTATTCTTTACATAATAGTTCATGCTTATATGTAAGAGGTCTCAATAAGCCCAATTTCCCTTGTCACAATCTTGCCAAGATTTATTTCTACAGAGAGAAGAGTAACCAAGGCCTCTATATTTCCTTTATTTCCCCAGCTGGATCTGTACCTCATACATTTTTTCCTGAGTGATGGAGAAGTTATTTATTCATAGCTGTTGACCTTCCAAACCTGTATCTTCTTTTTATGATTAAAATGGATTTGAAAAAGCATGAGACAGGTGTGTGAGAGTAGCTACTTTAAACCAGGTCTCAGGGCTTTTAAAATCCATTTTAATCATACAAAGCTGTTGGCAACTGCTGATTAGGGTCCCAAAGATCTTTTTGATAAAATGATGTCTCCTTATGTTTATGCTCTTCAGCCCCAATTTCTCTGAAAGTTTTGATTTTGTTACCTGCAAGGGATAAAGAGTTAATTAACTAACAACTTAATAGGAATTCTGATGACATCTAATTCAAAATGAACCACTCACTGTCACTTAACTGTACTGGGAGGGAATGAGATGTAGGAATTTTAGGAGCCTGCTTCCTTTCTTACCTTCTACTCTTCTTCCAAACATTGTTTTAAACAATAGGCCTTCCTATCACAAGGTACAAATGTAAATTGCAGAAAGCACAGGAGACTAAAACAACTAAAATTTGATCAATTAATCAACAAATACTTATTAAGGGACTACTATATTCCATTCTAGGAGCTGAACATAATACAGAAATGAAAAAAAAAACATCTTGTTCTTAAGGAGTTCACATTCAGTTGAGGGTACAGTATGTATATAATAAGAAAATACAGAATAAAGAAAAGATAGGAAAAAAGAAATGAAGGAAGAAAGAGTTAAAAAATTACATTAAAAGTTTACGTGCTCCTGAAAGAAGAATAAGAGAGATTCAAATTCATACTAAGATATATATGACTTCCACGGTATTATCCCACCAGGGGTTCTGATAGTGTAGAAAACACTAAGAGAATGCACAGAAAGTAGAAAGGGCCATAAAGGAGATAAAATCACTCCAAACAGGGAGCCTGGGAGCATGGAGGACAGGTTTAAAAATATCACCATTTCATGCACTTATACCATTATAAACAATCACAAAGTTTTTCACCATGTTCCCTAAAATTCCATAAACATCAAAAAAAATACAAGAGCAAAGGAAAGAAATTCTCCTAATATCTGAACCAATCTTTTTCAGATCTATTGTGCACATTAATTTTGATTGCAAAGTAAATCTATATTTTAATATAGAGAAGCTGCAGTGGGAAATATGTTGCAATAAATGCTATTGTATTCATAGACATTATCCCCATCTGTCTTTTGTAAAGTAATATTCTCTCATTCTTTAATATAAGTTCAAAATATTTATTAATTTTTTGAAATAACCTTCAGGCCGGTATATTGAAATGTTTTACAGGGCTCATGTCATTATTGACCAATTCTTTATTTTCCTTTTTGATAGTTTCTCCCCGTGACCATTACTCCAGTAATTGAACAATTTTTGCTTATGTCTCATCTCATCTTTTTAAACTGTGAGGGCATCAGATGATGTTCTTTTTTTTTTTTTTTTTAAGCAATCGGGGTTAAGTAAATTGCTCAAGGTTACACAGCCAGTTATTTCTGGGTGTGGTGCTGAGTATCTGAGCCCAGATTCGATCCCCAGATCATCCCAACACTGGAGCCTGAAGTCTTACTCGCTGTGCTACCTGGCCGCCCCTGATGTTCTTTTTACAGAGGTTCTTAACTTTGGGACTGTAAAATTTAAAATATGTTATTATTAGTATAGATGTTGACAACTGTAGTTTGATAAAATTGGTTTCTTTTCCAATCCTATATATTTTATTTTATGCATTAAAAAGCATTGCTTTGATTAGGGGTCCATAGTTTTCAACAGAGGGCCAAAGGGGTATGTGACATGCAAAATGTTTAAAGGACCTTAGGCTAATGACTTTTACCTCCCCCAAACTACCCTCCCTTCTATCAGCTCCCCCAATTCCTTTCCTTATCCTATTGCCCTCATACTTTTCTGTATGGCAAGATAGATTTCTATATCCAACGGAGAAAGTTATTTGCAATTTGAACCAATTCTGATGAGAATAAGGTTCATATGTTTTCCCCTTCCCCTCATTTTTCCATCTCCTGTAAGATCTCTTCAAGGCCTCTTTTGTGTACAATAATTTACAACATTCTTCCTCTCTTATTCCCCTTCTCCCAATTCATTCTTCTTACTCCTCCTTTAATTTTATTTTTTAGATAATCATTCCATCACATTCAACTCACACCTGTGCTTTCTGTCTATGTATACTCCTTCTAACTGCCCTAATGAAAAAGTTTTAGGAGTTATAAATATCATTTTCCTATGTAAGAATGTAAACATCTTAACATTATTGAATCCCTTATGATATTTCTCTTCTGTTTACTTTTTTATGTTTCTTTTCTTCTTTTTTTTTGGAGGACAATTGGGGTTAAGTAACTTGCCCAATGTCACACAGCTAGTTTTTTTAGTTTGCTTGTGTTAAGTGTTTGAGGCCAGATCCAAACTCACTGTGCCACCTAGCTGCCCTCTTTTTTATGTTTCATTTAAGTCTCCTATTTGAAAGCCAAATTTTCTTTCCAGCACTGGTCTCTTCATCAGGAATACTTGAAACTTCTCTATTGAACTGTATGTACACTTTTCCCCTGAGAGATTATGCTTTATTTTTCTAGGTATGTTATTCTTGGTTGTAATCCTAGCTCCTTTGCCCTCCAGAATATCATCTTCCTCTGATCCTTTAGTGTAGAAAATATTAAATCTTGTGTTGTCCTGACTGGGGCACCACCATATTTGAATTGTTTCTTTTTGGCTGCTTACAATATTTTCTCCTTGACATGGGAGCTCTGGTATTTGACTCTAAGATTTCTGAGAGTTTTCATTAAGGACCACTTTCATGAGGTGATTTAGTGGATTTTTTCTATTTCTACTTTACCCTCTAGTTCTAGCATATCAGAGCTGTTTTCCTCAATACTATCTTGAAAAATTAAGTCTAGAATCTTTTCGTTTTCTTTTGATCATGGCTTTCAGGTAGTCCAATAATTCTTAAATACCTGGATGTATTTCCCAGGTCACTCATTTTTCCAATGAGATATTTCAGGTTTTTCTCTACTTTTTCATTCCTTTGATTTTATTTGATTGTTTCTTTTTTTTTCAGTCGATGCAATCCAATTTAATTCAAATTAATGAAGATGTATTAATGCAATGAGACTGTCAGTGTGATGGGCACCAGAAAAAAAAAGACAAATCCCTGCATACAAAAAAGCTTATATTCTACTACTGTTGGAAGATAGCATGGGCATGTATAGATAAATACAAAATCTAAGTAAGTCTGAATAATAATTCAAGGATGGTGGAAGGACAAGAGGAATGAGGAAAAGAAAGACCTTACTTCAGAGATGGTCCTTGAGCTAAGCCTTTTTTCCCCTTGATTAATTTGTTTATTTTTAGTTTTAAACATTGATTTCCATAAGATTTTGAGTTACAAATTTTCTCCCCCTCACCATCCCAAAATAGCAAGACTATTTAATACCCCTTCTCCCAATCTGCTCTCTTTTATAACCTCCCTCATACCCCCTCTGACTTTCTAGTAGGGCAAGATGGATTACTATACCCCAGTGCCTGTATATCTTATTTCCCAGTTGCATATACAAAGTTTTATATATATATATATATATATATACATACATATATATATATATATGTGTGTGTGTGTGTGTGTGTGCATGTAAACATTTGATTTTAAAAATTAGATTCCCAGACTTTTTCCCTTTTCCCCTCATCTACTTGGAGGAAATGTGATTCAATATAGGTTATACATGTGTAGTTATGCAAAATATTTCCATAGTAGATATATTGTGAATGAATGACTATATTTCTCTCCATCCTATCCCTCCCCCCAGTTATTCTATTTTCTACTTTGACACTGTCCCTTTTCAAAAGTGTGTGCTTCTAACTACCCCCCCCCCCCCATCTGCCCTCCTTTATATCATCCCCACTCTTATCCCCTTCCCCCCTACTTTCATTTAGGGTAAGATACCCAATTTGGTGTCTATGTTATTCCTTTCTTAAGCCAAATTTAATGAGAGTAAGGTTGACCCATTCCCTTTTCCCTTGCTGTTCTTCCCCTCCACTGTAACAGTTTTCTCTTCCCTCTCTTATATGAGGTAATTTACCCTATTCTATCTCTCCCTATCTCCTCTCATTATATTGCTCTCTTACCTCAATTTTATTTTTTAGATATCATCCCTTCTTATTCAACTGATCTTATGCCCTCTGTCTATGTATATATACATGTACACATAAATACACAAACTCACATATGTATTTATATGCACATATGCCCTCTTAAACATATATGTGTGTATATTATATATATACATATATATTTCCTTCAACTCTCCTCATACTGAGAAAAGTCTCATGAGTTACAGTTATCATTTTATCATGTAGGAATGTAAATAGTTCCATTTTAATAAGTTCCTTATGATTTTTTTCCTTGTTTACCTTTTCATGCTTCTCTTACTTCTTTCATTTGAAAGTCAAATTTTCTATTCAACTCTGGTTTTTTCATCAAGAATGCTCGAAAGTCCTCTATTTCATTGAATAACCATATTTTCCCCTGAAATATTATACTCAGTTTTGATGGGTAGGTGATTCTTGGTTTTAATCCTAGTTCCTTTGACCTCTGAAATATCATATTCCAAGTCCTTCAATTCCTTAATGCAGAAGCTGCTAGATCTTGTGTTATCCTGATTGTTTTTCCACAATACTCACATTGTTTCTTCCTGCTTGCTTGTAATATTTGCTACTTGATCTGAGAATTCTGGAATTTGGTTATAATATTCCTAGGAGTTTTCTTTTTGGGATCTTTTTCAAGAGGCAATTGGTGAATTCTTTGAATTTCTATTTTGCCCTCTGGTTTTAGAATATCAAGGCAATTTTGGTTGACAATTTCTTGAAAGATGGTGTCTAGGCTCTTTTTTTTTATCATGGCTTTTGGGTACTCCAATAATTTTTAAATTATCTTTCCTGGATCTATTTTCCAGGTCAGTGGTTTTTCCAATGACATATTTCACATTACCTTCTATTTTTTCATTTGTTTGGATCTGTTTTATAATATCTTGATTTATCACAAAGTCATTTGCTTCCATTTGCTCTAATCTAATTTTGAAGGAATTATTCTCTTCAGTGAGCTTTTGCAATTCTTTTTCCTTCTGGCCAATTTGGCTTCTTTTAAAGCACTCTTCTCATTGGCTTTTTGATCCTCTTTTGCCATTTGGGTTAGTCTATTTTTTAAGGTATTATTTTCTTAGGGTATTTTTGAGGGTCTCCTTTAACAGGCTGTTGACTCACTTTTCATGATTTTCTTGCATCATTCTCTCTTCCCTTGGAAATTTTTCCTCTACTTCTCTTACTTGATTTTCAAAATTCTTCTTGAACCCCTCCATGGCCTGTAACAAGTTCAGTTTTTTTGGAAACTTTTGATGCAGGAGTTCTGACTTCACTGTCTTCCTCTCATTCCATGCTTTGATCCTTTTTGTCCCCCCAAAAAGGAGTATATGGTCTGTGCTTCCTTTGCTTGCTCATATTTCCAGCCAATTACTTGACTTTTGACCTCTTTGACACTGCTTCCAGATTGAAGAGAACTATGTCCCAAATTGCTT
This sequence comes from Petaurus breviceps papuanus, assembly GCF_028583685.1. Classification (NCBI taxonomy): domain Eukaryota; kingdom Metazoa; phylum Chordata; class Mammalia; order Diprotodontia; family Petauridae; genus Petaurus; species Petaurus breviceps. The sequence continues at coordinate 16,999,737 of NW_027187419.1, read as the reverse complement.
GGGTTTTTGCAGCTGCTGGAGCTTTTAGGAAGGCATCCTCTCTACAGCCCCCACAACCTCTGGCATAGTGGCAACATGCCCCAGGAACCCCACCCAACAAAGAGATCCAGATCCAAGCAGGTTAAGGCAAGAGCAATTACACTCTGAATGGTTGCTTGGTTCCCCTATGATCTATAGGCCAGGAGCTCTGAAGGTAGCCAAGAAGCAGCAGCTTCTGCAACCCTTATACTTCTTTCCCCGGGGACAGGTGCCAGTCTGTACTTTTCTCCACCAAGTTCTAACAGAGTTCCTGACTGACCTTTTACTTTATTTTTCGTATTTATGGGTTGAGAAGTCTGGAAACTGCCACAGCTGCTGGTGATTCACTCTCCTGAAGTCCTGTCAGGCCATTGATGGTCGGGGCTGCCCTCGTTCTAGGCCCTCATGGCTCTCATGGGACTACTCTTGGCTCCCAGCCCAGTGTAATAGACCCTTCCTGTTGGCCTGTTGGACTGCCTTCAGTGGGAGATTTGTTTCTCTTTGTTGCTTTGTGGGTTCTGTGGCTCTAAAATTTGTTTAGAGTCATTTTTTTTATGTGTATTGGAGGTGGTAGGAACTGGAGCCATGTGGAAGTCCTGATTTTATTCCACTGTTTGGCTCAACACTGTCCAGGTTATTTCTTGACCTTTGACTTTGTGCTCTGCTTCTGGAATGGAGGGTGCACAGTCCAAACTTTAGGTTTTCTTGTGCAGTTTTTTCAGTGATAATTCTAGGGGCCTGTAAGTTTTGGGCTCTTCCAAGGTGGTATGACCTAGAGAGCATTGCATTTACTCTTACCCTGTATTGTGCACTGCTTTGTGAGTTACCTCATGCACACTTTTCCACTCTTGAACTGTGACCAGGGTCCCTGTTACCCTGTGGCTGCAGGCACTGATGAGCTAGTGCTCCTCCTCATGCTGGACTGAGACCAGGACTGGGGATCAGACCCAAATATAGACAATGTAATATAGTCCTGCTCCTGATGTCAGCAAAGGACCCCTGTAAGTCTCCTTCTGACCAGTTGTCTGAATACTTTATCATCTGTGGGCTAAGAAGTCCAGAAACTGCCACTCGCACCACTGATTCTGTTGTCTCTAATGTCTGCTCCTGATTTGCTGGAGCCAGTCTCTGTTGGGCAGCCTGTGCTGGACTGTGTTCTACTCTCATTCAGGTGCAAAAGACCTTTCCTGCCAATCTTCCAAATTATATTGGGCTGGAAAATTGTTTCACTTCATCTTTTTGTTCTCCTCTATAATTTGTTTAGAGTCATTACTTAGATGTATTTGAAGGGGCTTGGGGGAGATCTCAGGTATGTCCCTGTCTTTACTCCACCATTGTGGCTCCACCCTCGGTCTCTTCCTCATTCCCTATCAAGAGAGAAAGAACAGAAAACAAGAATAGAAGTCAAATTTTCATTGATAGAAACTCTATTTTCATCTGTAGAAAAAAAATTAACAAATACATTCTTACATAGTCAACCCACCAATAAAATCTCACACTACTGCTTGTCAGATTATCATAATGCCTCCCAGTGAGTATTCTCCAGTATTTGGTCCCTAGCCAAAGCATCATTCTCTTGCAAGTCCTACTGGCAAGAAGCACTCTGAAGGCTGGGTTATTTTTTGGGGGGTAATATGATTTATACTATGCTCTCTTTGTGGGTTTATTCTTTTCATGAGCTGATTTTATTTGATGAAGGAATGAAGAACACTTATTTGGGTATTTGGGAATGTGGGGCATGCTAAAATTCAGAACCTTGTATGAACTCAGACTCTTGAATTCTATCATCATTCTCTTCAGTGTCCTGTTGCTGTCAGACATTTCCATAGCTGGCCAATGACTGAGTAAATTGAGTGAAGTCATTGATAGACCTTAACAATGAGCTGTACTTTTCATCTATCTGAATCTCCACCTGACCTTTATACTTGTACCTTTTGTTTCCATTGGAAGAGAACTATGTCACATCTCCTCATTCTGAGTACAGTGATCTTTTCTGTGGTACCTTTATCATTCTGTCAGGTCTAGGTGATACAATGGAAAGTTTTCTGTGCCTGGTATAAGAAAGACTAGAGTTCAAATCTGGCTTCAGACACTTTCTTAATGTGTGAGCCTGGGCACATCATTTATCCCTTTTTCTTTCCTAGTCTGTAAAATGAATATCATAGGACCTACCTCACTGTGTTGCTAAAAGGATCAATTGAAATAATATTTGCAAAGCCCTTAGCACATTGCCTGACATATAATTAGTGCTATATATATATGTATATATATATACATATATATGTGTGTGTGTGTGTGTGTGTGTGTGTGTGTGTGTATCATTGTTGTTGTTTTTGTTACTATGTCGTCACATTGCTTAGTACAAACTTCCTCTCTCATTCTGCCTTCCTGTTGCTTTAATCTTACTTATCTTCATAGCTATAAAGGGATAAGGATGGGATGAGGATCAACTAAACAGACCTGGGATTTGAAAGCTGGAGAAAAGAATACAGGGGAGACATGATCACCATATGAAAATATTTGAAAGTACTTGAAATATTTGGACAGCTGTCATGCGGAAGAAAGATTTAATTACTCTGCTTGACCCCAAAGTATAGAACTCTAATATGAGCAATCTGTAAAAATCATAGCAAAGCATATTTCACCGCTACATAAGGAAACATCCTAACAATTAGAGATCCCAAAGTGGAGTTGGATGCTTGCTCAGGGCTCTGAGTGTTGTTGATTATTTTATTTTTCTTTACTACCCCAACTGATTCTTTGATTTTGAGTTTGAGCTCTGCTATTCCTTCCCTGTATGAACTTTGAAAGTCATGTGACCTCTGGCCCTCAGGGTCTTTTTTAAAATCTACATTTCAGGCTTAGTATTTGATCAGGGCAATGAATTACTACAATTTCAAAAGACTCATGAAAAATTTCATGTGTCTCCAGATCAATAACTAACGGACTCAGAACACAGCTTTGAAGCCTATTTTTCTTTATTATTCTTGCTCCCTCCCTCCCCAGAACTTGGCTAATAATATGTGTAATGGATACACTATTTCTTAACTTCTAAATGGGTGGGGGAAGGGACAAAGGGTGGAAGAACATTTGGAGTTTAAAAATAAAATAAAATTTATTTTTAAAATTCTTAAATTAGACTAGATTCTAAGTTCTCTTCCAGCTCCAAATCTGTGATACTCTCCTTTGCTGTCTCATCTACCCTTGATTGTAGAAGGACGAGGAGCACTGATGGTATTTCAAATAAATAAATAACTACAATTACTCCACCTCAGTTTTCTAGCTTATAAAATGAAGGTAATAATAGAAACTATACCCAGGGTTCTTGTGAGGATAAAATGAGATAATATTTTAAAGTATTTTGCAAATATTAAGTTGCAACATAAAATGCTAGCTATGTCTATTACTATGGAAAACCATTTAGTAAACTGTCAATAAATAAACTTTTATGTACTTGAAGACAGTTATTCAATCAACCAGTGCATTCTTTTTCTTTTTTTCTTTTTGATAAACAAATACCACTCCATTAATCTTCTTCAGAGGGCCAATTTTTCCATCTATTCAATCATTTTTTTTGTTACTCTTCTCTGGACTCTCTCCAGTTTTTCCACATCCCCTTTTTAAATGTGACATAAAACTTGACTGTTCTTTGTTTGAGCCATGTCATCTCTGAAGGCTGGATGCAAGCCAATCCTTCTGTGATGATGTCATAGTGCAGTATAGTTAGTTATTTTTTTTGAACATAATATTTGCTAGATTCATTTTTCCTGCAGTGATTTAAGAATGTGATAGACCAATTTTGTGAAAAGCACAAGTTCACATGCCTGGGACCTGAAAGAAAGGCAAAAAATGAAAATCAGTTTGTGAGCCTAATGAGAAACCTAATGTACTCTGCTTCACTTCTGTACTCCATTTTTTTGTACTTCTCTAGGTAATTTGTCTTCATTTCAGACATCTCAAAATATTTTCCACAGACAGATGCTCTCCTAGTCTGTGTTTGGTCTGCTCAGTTCATTAGTGTGCCATGCTAATGATGCCAAAGATATGGCTCAGTGTTGGACAGTTGGCTTCTGCTTTGTGATTACACAATAGAATCTCAACAGAGTTCAAGCAGCTTAACAGAAAGACGGCAAAATAATGGTCTCTATGGTAAAACAACTCAGAACACATACGCAGGTGATCAGTAACATAGCAGTAACATCATTGTGGTATATGCATGATTGCATATTATGGTCCTTAATTCTAGTAGTCTAGTGCAGGGATTCCTAAAATGAACATACACATGCATATACATCCACATATATAAACAGAAATCCATACATGTGCTTATACCTACATAGAGATGCAGGTATTTTTGCATGAATGTGCATATGGATATTTATATGTAATCTTTGTCTTTCTCCTTATTGATGGAGATAAATGCTCTGTTCTATGTGAGGTGTAGGATGGAGTTGACAAAAAGTGAGGAAGATCAAACCTTTGTTAGTCCCCCTTTGGGCTCCTCAAGGACAGTTGCCCATGTTGAATTTTTCAGGGCCAGTTCCCTTTGAGAGAAAATGGAAGATGTCAACCTTTCCTTAATTTTCTGAAGGAAGAATATTAAAAAAACATGAGAGGAACCAGCATTCTTCATCTATTCCTATTTCCAGCTAGCTACAGTAGGGACTTTGGGGAGGTTACCTATGAGTGAGATCAAGGACACTCTCTCCTAAGTGAATCAAGTGATCTCACTTGCAAGGCAGAGCTCCTTCACTATATATAATATAGTATATATTCTCCTATGTGTAACCTCCTTATTTCTGTTTGACTACAATTTGAATGAATGGGCTTTTTGTTTTTCACTATGTGTTTTCATTATGGAACTGGTATTGGGTGGGAAAGGGGACAAGGTTTGGCTATAGAGCTTAGGGTTCTCCTTTCCCTCCAAATGACAGTGTTATTAAGGTAGATGTAACCTTAAAATATCCCCTAGAGAAAAAGTATATTAGAGAATAGACAGATCTTCTTCTAGCTTGTAATGGGAATGTAAATTTTAAAGATCTTCTCTGCCCCTAGGCTAAAGTGCACCTGGAGCCTGGCATAGGAGGCTTGTTTTTCAGTAGATACTACTTGATTGGCCAGTGAGTCAATAAGGTTGTTACATTCTCTGAGCCAGGAGAAGGCTATATAAGCCCTGATGTGTACCTTTGTTTTGGGGCTCACTTTGAGAAGTGTTCTGTGATTTGATCTGGATTCTGGGAAGCCATTGTTGAGAGCACCCCCTCGGCTTTGAAAAACCCAGATGTTGATTTGGTATGGATGTAATGGTTGGACAGTTTGAAATCTGTCTACTGGATCTGTTTCTCTGACTTGATAATTCTGTCTGTATACTCTGAAGTTTGGGGTGCTGACCTTTTTCCCCTGAACTAGGTAAATGATATGTTTGACTGATTAAAGTAAGCTTGTTAATCCATTTTGAGTTGCTTTCCTTTATCAAAGCAGATCCAAGAACCTGTATTGGCAGACACCCTGGGGACGCTGGGGTGCTTGCCGCTACATAGCTCAGTAACACCTTTCTCTGAGGAGAGCAGAGTGGACTCAGTTCTCAGCCTCCTACTTGCCTTTCTGGTAGGAATGAAAGTCTCCCTTGGAGAAGAGTTGGAAATACATATACATACATACATACATACATACACACACACGGATACTCATGGACAACTCTTGAAACTTGTAGTCTTACAGAGATACCTACAGGCACTAAGAGGTTGTTAACTTATCATGATGTTTCTTTTCATTGGTTTTTGGGTCACCTGCAACTGAGCTTCTAAGAGATATTAGTGTTCTATGATAGAACCATTGTAATTATATCACAATGAAAAAATGATGTGAAGAAGTTGGGCTTTTGAACCCACATTTATTTGCACTAAAAAACACTGCATATTTTCTCAAATGCATTTCAGTTTTATTTTCCTTCTTATTTTCAGTATTAAACCCACTTCATCATTTATGTCTAATGTCTATTGAATATATGGGCAATGATGTAGTTGTTTCAAAAAGCAATACTGCTCAAAATCTTCTATTGGTTGCTTCTACAATCTTTTGCAAGTGAGCTCATCTGAATCTAGTGTTGCCCTTGGCTGTCATGTTGTTTTGCTTTGAAAAAAAAAAAAAAGCACCCGGAATGGCCAGGTGGCGTAGTGAGTAAGAGCACCTGCCCCAGAGTCGGGATGACCTGAGATGGAATCTGGGCTCTGATAGTACCACACCCAGAAATAACTGGCTGTGTAACCTTGAGCAAGTTACTTAACCCCAATTGCTTAAAAAAAAAAAAGAAAATAAAGCACCACATGCCTGTTACCTGAACTTGTTTCTAAGCTCTTTGTTCCACTTTATTGCAACATCTCTTTTGATTCAATAGACCTTGCAGAAATAGTGATAGTCACTTGACCCCTCTCCAAAATTCTGCCCTCTTGAACCTCTTCAGATAAGAAACTGTGCCACAGATGAAACAACTTCTGCTTTCTCCATGGTCTAGGATGCTCCCAAACCAAAAGAATGCTAAAAATAACTGAACACCTACCCTGGACTCACACAGCACCTCTTCTCCCATTGCACCATCATGCTAGCAATGGTTAGGCTTCACTTGATTACTCACAGTTTTGACCCAAAGGTCTACAACAAAACCCAACTCCACTCCTCACCACCTCCACTCTGGCCTCCATCAACTTCAGGACCATGAAGATTCTGCCTCCAGATTGCCAAAATTTGTTGCAGACTTTTGGGCTAGGATTGCAACAACATTCTTTGCTGCAAAAGATTTCTTTGAGGAACAGGAGGAAAAGAGGAAAATAGATTTCTTGAAATAAAGTTCAACCTCACCCTACCCCTCCTTCTAGAGCAACTGAGACTCAAATTTCAAAATACAGAAATCAATTCCAGTTCCAGTGGCCCTAGGGTGGCAGCACTCTGAACTGATTCACCAGAGAACTGAGAAACAGAAGGAATGAGACAGTATATTGCATGTGAGGGGGAGGGAAGAAGGAATATTCTTGTATGACACTCCACTAAGCCAGAGGAAAAGAGGCCAGTATCTATCTGGGGTGTATTCTGTGTCCTCAAAATTTGTTTGGGGAAGAGACCTCAGCTGGCAAACTTGGTTGGATAAGGAAATAAAGCCTTATAATTTGTTATTTAAAACATGCACAGTGCTCTCTCATCCTTATTCATTCTTCTGGTTGTTTTAAATTTTGACCTCTTTTTTCTAAACATTCAATCATCTGATCAGTATAGACTAGTGATTCTGAAGTGGCTCATTTATCTATAATCAGACATTTCCTGTTTTAAGATAAAGTCAAAAACTTTTTTGTGTGTGTGTGATAATATTTACTACTTGCCACATCAAGCATTTTTAACTCCTCTCATCTTTTCCCCAATCTATAAATATCTTTGTCTTTCATTGTGCATCCCATCTACTCTTTTCATATCTTGTGTTTACTTACTTATTTACGTGTTGCCTCCCCCATTACAATCCTTGATGTTGGCATCTGTTTTAACCTTCCTTTGTATCTTTGCATTCCCATCACCTGGCACCGCACATACAAAGAAATTGATCAATCCTTGTTGACTTGATTTGACTTAACTCTTATATTAAATAAAATATTCTCAGCAAGTGACCATGATGTTTCTTAGTGAGCTACAAGCCTTTGGCCTCAATCATTTCTTTCTCGTGAACCTGATCTCTATTTTTGCTGCCCTCTCTGTATTCACCTTCATAATGCAGTCACTGAATATGATGGTAAATATTGTCTTACTTTGGAGATTTTTTTGAAGTGTTTCATACACTCCCTATGCCTCTCCATCACATACATAAGCTATAACTATCTTTATGGTGATCTCTCACTTATGCTTTTCAGGAGCAATTCAAGGTGAAATGATCAAATGTCCTATGAGTTGGCAATTCTTGTGGCCTTCAATGATAAACATATCTCTTCCAACTCCTTCATTTGATTCTGTGAGGAAAACCTTTAAGTCAGCCTTAGATTTAGCTACATTTCCTTTATGTCTTCTGACTTAATTTATTTTGAGAAAATTATTAAGAATGATTCAGCATCACCAGTATCACATTTGTCATTAATCAGAAACCACACTTTTGGAGTACCAACAGTTAAATTAAAATCTGCAGATAGAAAGGCTAAAAAGTTTTCAATTGTTATCCCCCCTTCCCTATTTTCTGACACTTTTAATTCTCCATTGTGAAAATAGAAGAGGGCAACTAAGGGCTGTTCTGTATTGCTTTTATATATCCCATTTAACAGGTCTCTGTGACCAAAAAAATCTTCCCTTCATGGTCAAACTTCTGATGATGAATCCCTCTACTCCTGGTCCTCAAACGATATGTCCACCGAGCCCATCTGTGAAGCCTCTGCTAACAAGAATCCAAGGTCACCTTCAATCTAAGATGAGGTATATGAGCAAGATTTTTGTCGAGAAAGAAATAAAAGAACAAATAAAATGCAATTTTGGAAAGAGATGATATGATCTCATGAGAAAATTGAACTTGTTAAAAGATATTTGCTTTTGCCTCAGCATCCAAACAAACCAGGGAGTTGAGGGTCAGGAGTTCTGAAAGAATTCACTGAATTCAATAGTGGCCAAAGCATATGACAATGCTCAAGGCAGTTTGAGAACTCCTAGTCTGAACAACTGCTTCTAGAGAAGTCTGCCAAGTAGCAAGGCCATGAAATGGCATTAATCCTTCCCAACCTGGCACCTGGGATTTCAAGTGGTCAGTTGTTCCCCATGCTGCTGAAGCAGGAACAAGTAATGGTTCCTATTATGAAGTGCAGGGATTTCACATAAAGTATATACTGTCTTTTTCTTAAATATTCCACTCATTTTGAATAATTGACCCAGTTGTGGCTTCCCTAACATGCAAATAATGTTGAAGTAGGAAATTATAAAATCACATATATCTAATACTAGAGAGAGCTCACATTTGAATTTCATGGCAAATTTAATTTGTAGCTCAGATATTTTCACAGTTAGCAGCCTATGAAAGTATCAGCTAAATTGCAAACATATTCTGTAACTTTTTCAGTCTTTTTAATACTGAAAGATCTAACCAAAGAGAAAGCACATATTCAATAAAATTCCACAAATCACAAGTTATTTATATTTATTCAATCCAAGAATTTCTTCTGAAAGTCAGCACTATATATAAACATAGCTTCCTTTACTTTTTACAAGTGTGTGTGTATGTATATATGTATGCATGCATGTATATGTATATCTGGGTACATGTATATATGTATGTATACATATATATGTATATTCTACTCATTAGGAAATTGAAAAGTATCTATAAGTTTAATAAGATGGGATTAAAAATATGGAAAATACATTTCCATTCCAAATGTGATATAAAAGTATGACATTGATTTTAGCCTTACCTGGAGGACCTAACCCTTTTCATTCTAAAGTTCCCGCCCTGTCCCAAGTAGTGAGTGCTTTACACTCTATCTTTGATACTCAAGTTATACTTCTCTGTCTTTCCAACCATCTTCCCTAGAGTTGCTTGAAAACCCCAAAAGATAATCCCCATTGTGGATTTACAGTTTTGGAACCATAATTAAATCAATACTGCCCTTGCTAAGAAAAAAGACTATGTCACTCCACACCTCTGAGTCACCACTTAACACAGTAACTTTTAAAATAAAGATATTCTTCCCTGTCATAATTCCCTCATCATTATCATTAGAATAGGAGACTATTATACAGAAAATATATGGAATAGAATATATAGAATTTAATCACAAGTTCCCCAAGGCAATATGCTAGTGTGATTTTTTTTTATTATGGCACTTATGCATTGCATTTGGTACACAAGAAGTGTTCATTCATTCATATCCTTTTATATCTTCAGAAAAAAACACAAGGAAAGATAGGTATTTCAATAAGGATGACTCTATGGAATTTGGGGACCTTCAAAGATAAAATTTCATTACAGGTTCTCTTCATTGAGTGAACAATTTTGTAAGAAGAGAAACCTTAAAAAAGTCAAACTGTGGGTAGAGCCAAGATGGTGGAGAAGAGGCTTGGACTTGCCTGACCTCTGCCAAATTCCTCTCCCAACAATGTAAAATATCACCTCAAAACAAATTTTGAAGTAGCAGAGGCCACAAAAGGATAGGTTGAAACAACTTTCCAGCCCAACAAAACTTAGAAGAACTAGAAGAAAGATCTGTCTCGGGTAAAAAGGGAGCACATCTCAGCACAGGTAGTATTCAGGCAAGCCAGTGGGAGGACTCTAGTCCCATAAAGGTTAGTATCTGAGGTCCTGTACAGTAGACAACAGTGGGCCAGATGTGAGACCTCCAGCCCCAGTGTAACAGGCAAGCTGCCAGTCCCCAAAACCCCCTCCCCTCAGGATAACAGGCATGAATAGGCTAGGTGATCCCAGCATAGAAGGAATGTGGCCCTGGTCCTGGTCCCCTGTTGCAAAAAGCTTAGAACACTGCCCATTGTACCCCAGGAGCAAAGCTCAACTTTAAAAGTCATAAAATAAGTTGGAAAATGAGAAGAAAATAAAACTAATAATAGAAAGCTGCTATGGAAACATGGAGACAGGGAAGATCCAAACACAAACTCAGAAGAGGACAACAATATCAAAACACATAAATGCAAAGCCTTACAAAGAAATACAAATTGCTCTCAGACCCAAAAATAACTCCTGGAAGAGCTCAAAGGGGATTTTAAAAAATAAAATAAGAAGTAGAAAAAATGAGAAAAGAAATGAGAGTTATGGAAGAGAATCATACATAAAAGGTCAACAGCTTGGTAAATAAATCACAAAAAATGGAAAAAGATGTGTAAAAATTTCCCTAAGGAAGCAACTCCTTAAAAAGTAGAATTAGCAAAATGGAAAAGGAGGCAGAAAAACTGATTGAAGAAAACTTCTTAAAAAGTTGAATTGGCCAAATTGAAAAGCAAGTAAAAAACTAACTGAAGAAAATAATTCGTTAAAAATTAGAATTGGGCAAGTGGAAACTAATGACTCTATTCAACATAAAGAATCAATCAAATAAAATCAAAAGAATGAAAAAAAATAGTAGGAAAAGGTGAAATATCTCATTTGAAAAACAACTCACCTGGAAAATGGTTCCAGGAGAAAAAGTTTAAGAAATCTATGAGAAACTATGAAAACTATGATAAAAAAAAGAGCCTAGACAGCATCTTCAAGAAATTATCAAGGAAAATTTCCCTAATATCCTATAACCAGAAGGTAGAATAGTAATTGAAATATTTCAACGATTTTTTCTTGAGAAAGATCCCACCCCAAAAATTACCATAAATACTGTAGCCAAATTCCAGAACCCTCAGGTTAAGGAGAAAATGCTGTAAGCAGCCAGAAAGAAACTCATATATAATGGAATCCCAGTCAGCATAACAAAAGATTTAACAGCTTCTATGTTAAAGGGTAAAAGGACTAGGAATATGATATTCTGGAATACAAAGAAGCTTGGACTAAAATTAAGAATGATCTACCCAGAAAAATTGAGTATAATATTCAGAAGAAAAGAAATGGATATTCAGTGAAATAGTGCACTCTTAAGCATTCCTGGTGAAGAGACCAGAGCTAAACAGAAAATTCAGTTTTCAAATACAAGACTCCAGACAAGCATAAAAAGGTAAATAAGAAATAGGAAACATAAGGGATTCAATAATGTTTACTGCATTGCTACTTAAGTACATACTAATAATTTTTAAGAACTGTTTAACAATTAGGAAAGTTAGAAAGACTACAATATATACATAGGGCATTTTAGATATATACATATGTAATAGTAATGAAATTTAAAGATCCCCCTGTATTGGCTTGGTTTTTGGTTTGATTGTGTTAAAACCCAGAGCTTTTGAATTCCACTTATGGGGATGGACTTGTTGATGTGAAAAGAGAGGGCTGAACTGGGAGGAGCTGGTGATGTAATTTTAGAGAGACACAAGAAAAGAGAGAGGCAGAAGAACTTTTTGGGAAGCAGCATCTTGGAGTCAGTGAGGAACGGAGAGGATTGCTGAAGGCAAGTTTGAATTGCCCAGAACTTTTGAGAGCTGCCACCCAGAGCTGCCAAGGACTGAAGAGACATGACTGTTATGCTGGTACTTTGTCTTTCTGTTTTGATGTTGTTTTGCCAGATTTGTCCACTGGTGAAAGACAGTCCTGTTGTTGCAGAGGCCTTGGAACCTTGCTGTTGATTCAGAAGCCCTGAAGAAGGATTTTCTTGTTGTATGTTTACAGAAATCCTGGAAGAGGGTTTTGCTAATGTTTTCAGGGGTTCTAGGACTGTTCTGCAGACAGAGAATGAATTAATGAAGACACTGGCAATGTATCTTGTGGCCTTGCTAAGCCTTGTCTCCCCAGGAACAAAGATTTCTGAGAACTTGCCTCATGTCAAGATGAAGAAAAGACTTCCATTTGGGTATTAAATGCTGTGCTTAAGTTTGTTGTAACTCTGGGGTAGATTCAATTGTGATCCAAGGGTGGGGAACTTTTGACCTTTTTGTGCTTTGTGATTGAACAAATGAATGTACTTTACTTATGATTGGAAACTAATCTCTATTTGAGAACAGGAGCTTTGTGATGGACTAAATGAATGTACAGCCTAGGGGTGGAGTAGTATTGAGAAGAGGGATTTTGTGATTGATTAAATGAATGTAATATCCAGGGGTGGGGTAGTACTTGATTAAATCACACTTGGTAAATGCTGTATTTTGAATTATGCTATATGTTGATTCTCTCTGTTCTTAATTTGTCCCTGAACAAAATGGAGAGCACCTATGCTGGTATTTTGAACCTTGGGAAGTTGCCTTTGCTTGGCATTACAACCTACAAAGTTTACTTTGATGCAAATACTTAAAAAATTAAGAGGTGAGAAAGAGGTTTAAACTGGGAGAAAAAGGAAGGGAGAGTCAGGATGGGATAAATAAAAACCTATAGCAGTAGAGAGAAATAGGGTGATGAGCATGGCCTGAACTTTATTCTCATCAAATTTATCTCAAAGAGGGAATAATGTACACGTTTAATTGGACTTAGAAATATATCCTACCCTATAGAGAGGTAGGAGGGAATGGGACCAAAAAATATGAGGTTCTAAAAGGGAGGGAAGATAGAAGAAGGCAATGGTCAGAAGCAAAATGCTAGTGATGAGGGACAGGGTGATAGAAGAGAGAGGATAAACAGGGATTCAATGGGATGAAGGGAAATAAAGAGTTAGGAATCATATCTATGAATGGGAATGGGATGAACTCACCCATAAAACAGAAATGGAGAGAAGAGTGAATTAAAATACAGTGTCCTACAATATGTTGTTTAAAAAAAAAACACATTTGAAGCAGAGAGACACACAGAGTAAAAGTGAACAGCTAGAGAAGAATTTATTATGTTTCAGTTGAGGAAAAAAAAAAGCAGGTGTAGTAATCATGATCTCAGACAAAGCAAAAGCAAAACTAGATCTAATTAAAAGAGATAAGGAATGAAACTACCTCTACTAATTAGGTAGCATAGGCAACAAAGATAATACTAAACATATTTGCACCAAGTGGTATAGCATGCAAACTTTTAAAGAAGTTAAATGAATATAGGAGGAAATAGTAAATCTATACTAATGGATGGAGTATCTCAGCTTTTCCCCTCTCAAAAGTATTAAATCCAATCTCAAAATAAAGAAGAGAGGGAAGGCAAGATGTTGGAATAGAAACAGTTCTTCTGTGGGTCTCTGTCTTCCACCTCCTCCAATTCATGTAAAAGGTGACTCTGAAGAAACTTTGGAGCTACAGAACACACAAAATGCCATAGAGAAGCTAACCTTCCACTGAGGACAGCTTGGCAGGCCAGCAGGAAGTGGCCAGCACAGCACTCTGGGAGCTGAAACCAGCCCTGTGTGTGCCTGAGGTTTTAGCCTCAGGGCAGGCCTGAATAGCCACTGGCTGGAGGGACTTCAGATCACCAGAAGCTGTAGTTTACAGAATTATCAACACATAGATGCTAACGACAAAGTGAGAGATCAGTGCAGTGTGGACTTTGGGATCCAGTAGTTCAGGAGTGTGGTCAACCTTTGCCCCCAGGGCAAGAAGTAGATGAGGTGCAGCTTCTTCCTGGCTGCTCGTAATATTCTCTCCTTAATCTGGGAATTCTGGAACCTGGCTATAATATTGCTAGGAGTTTTCTTTTTGTGATCTTTTTCAGGAGGTGATCAATGGATTCTTTCAACCTCTATTTTGCCCTCTGGTTCTAAAACATCAGGGCAGTTTGCTTTCAGAACTTCCTGGAGGATGATTTCTAGGTTCTTACTTTGATCATGGCTTTCAGGTAGTCCAATAATTTTTAAATTCTCTCTCCTGGATCTATTTTCCAGGTCAGTGGTTTTTCCCATGAGATATTTCATATTGCCTTCTATTCTTTCATTTGTTTGGATCTGTTTAACAGCATCTTGATTTCTCATAAAATCATTAGCTTCCATTTGCTCCAATCTAATTCTGAAGTGAAGATTCTCCTCATTGAGCTTTTGAGATTCTTTTTCCATCTGGCAAATTCATCTTTTTAAGGCATTCTTCTCCTCATTGCCTTTTTGGGCCACCTTTGCCATTTGAGTCAGTCTGTTTTTAAGGTATTATTTTCCTCAGTCAGGCTGTTGACTCTCATTTCATAATTGTCTTGCATTGTTCCAAAAAAATATTAAAGGGTAATAGAGGAATATATTACAAGAAAGAGAAAAGGAGAGGCAATATGGGGCAAATTATCTCACCCAAAAGTAGCAAGAAAAAGCTTTTACACTGGAAGGGAAGGGGTGGGCAGGTGAAGTGAGTGTTTCAACCTTGCTCTCATCAGAATTGGCTCAAAGAGGGAATAGCATACACATGCAATTTTGGTATAGAAATCTATTTTGCATAAAGGAAAGTAGGAAGGAAAAAGGATAGAAGAAAAGGGGTGTGTGATAGAAAACAGGACAGATTGCAGGAGGTGGTACTCATAAACAAAACAAGTTAAGGAGGGACAGGATAAAAGGAGAGAGAGAATAGAATAAATGAGGCAGCAGGATGGAGAGAAATACAAATAGCAATGGTAACTGTAAAAAAATGAAGCAAATTTCTCTGATAAAGGCTTCATTTCTCAAATATGTATAGAATGTAGTCAAATTTATAAAAACAAGAGCTGTTCCCCAATTGATAAATGATCAAAAGATATGAAATAATCAAAGCTCTCTGTAGACATATTAAAAAAAGCCATACTCTACCTTCTTATTAATTAGAGAAATGCAAATTAAAACAATTCTGAGGTATACTTATTAGATTGGCAATTAGGACAAAGTAAATAACAGATGTTGGAGATGATGTGGGAAAAATGAAATATTAATGTACCATTTGTAAAGTTGTGAAATGATTTAACCATTCCATAGAGCAATTGGAAACTATGCCTAAAGGGCTATAAAACCTTTGACCTGGCAATATCATTACTAGATCTGTATTCCAAAAGAGATTTAAAAACAAAAAGGATCCATATGTACAAAAATATTTATAGAAATTCTTTTCCAGGGGCAAAGAATTAGAAATTCAGGGGAAGCCCATCAATTAAGGAGTGACTGAACAAATTATGGTATGTGATTATGATGGAATACTGGTATACTCTAAGAAATGATAAGCAAGATACTCTCAGAAAAACCTGGAAAGAATTATGTGGGCTGATACAAAATGAAATGTACTTGGTACAAAGTAACAGCAATAATGTAAAATGCTCAGCTGTGAATGACTTAGCTATTCTTAGGTATACAATGATCCAAGAAAACTCTAAAGGATTTATGACAAAAAATATTATCCATCCACACAGAAAGACCTGAGGGTATCTGAGTACTTATTAAATCATACTTTTTTTTTGAGGTTTTTCTTTTTGGTCTGTTTTTCTTTTTCCTCACAGCACATCTATTATGGAAATGTTTTGCATGATGATACAGGTATAATCTATATTGAATTGCTTGCCTTTTCATTGGGCGGGGGTGTGGATTGGAAGGGAGGAAAGGAGAGGATTCATATCTCAAACTTTTAAAAATGAGTGTTAAAAATTGTTTTTACATGTAACTGGGGGAAAACAAAATACAAAATGAAATCTTTTTAAAAAATGTTCAAGAAAAATAAAGTTCGATAGAGAAGAATAGGGGAGATATAGCATGTTAGATTTTGAGAAATACAGGATATAGTGAATTTTTTTCCCCCTCAGGAACAGGGGAGACATGAATGTATTTGCAAGCAGCAGAGAAAATAATTTTATAGTGAGAGACTGGTGATAAGAGAGTGGGCATGAGAGAAGGGGC
Organism: Petaurus breviceps papuanus; assembly: GCF_028583685.1. Lineage (NCBI taxonomy): Eukaryota > Metazoa > Chordata > Mammalia > Diprotodontia > Petauridae > Petaurus > Petaurus breviceps. Next base: position 16,983,379 of record NW_027187419.1, on the reverse strand, counting down.
AATCTGCAGGACAACCAGGAGAGAATTTAGTCAAGCTTGCAGGTTGAGGGGTTGGCTTTAGGAATAACTCTTCATTTAAAATTGGAATAAAGAAAAGGACAAATAAGAGTTATTATGTTACTCTTCCTGAATTTGAGGGCTATTAACATATCTGAATCTATGTAGCCTATTTACTATGTAACAAAGGAAATCAGTAGGTAAACATTTTAAGCAAATAAATAAATAAAATGAAGATTACATTTAGAATCCCAAAGCAATGTGAAAACTTCCTCAAAACATTCCAGAACATTCCTTTTGCTCATGGAGACTTTTGGTATGGTCTGGGGAGCATCTAAAGCTATCATAAAACTCTTAAGAGAACACACATTTATTAAGTTCCTGCTATGTGTCAGACATTGTGGTCCTTCACTGGGAGCACTGAGAAAAAGTTAGTGGAAAAGCAACCTCCCAAATGAATCAGAAAAAGGGACACTGATCATAGTTTCTTTAAATGGTTGGAAGTAGGCTTCAGAGACCCCCTCAGAGGCACTGGAGAGGAGAGAAGAGGCAGTTCAAAGAACTCACAGGAAGAGAGGCATGACCTTGGACTGTCTGAGGAATTTTATGATCTGAATCCCAGACCCAGACACTGGAATTGGTGGGGAGATTGGATGAATGCCAACTGGTGCTTCTGCAGCCAAGAAGCTTTCAAATTATTCTAGAGCTGGGTGCTGATAAAATAAGAGAAACACTTCAAGTGCAGGTTGAAACACCAATTAAAATATTATGATCCACTGAAATAGTGAAATTGCAGGGCAGACATACCTTTCTGATGCTCCTCAAAATGTCCTTGCCATGTTCTCTGAGGAGATGTGAATCACTCTGGTAGGAGCATATACTGATTCAATCCTGTCCTGTCTGCTTCTTTAGCCATGAACTTCAACTGATTTCTTTAAAATGCCACCTTTTCTTCTACCTCTGCTCCACTATTTTTCAACCCAATCAGTGAGCCTTGATGTAGGAGCATTCCTTTCTTTTCTCCCATTAGACCCATTCTAAATTGTCCTTCAACTTTCATTTCTGCTTCCCAAACATTCCCCTGCTTCTTTTTCCTGAGACAGAATCTACTTTTGCTCTATTCAATGTTTTTAGTTATTGTAATTGATCAGCACTTGCTGAACTATTAATGGAGTAAAATATACTAAAGCTCATTGGAAGAGTGTCTTAGTTTAAATTTGGGTTTGGTTAGTGGATATGGTATGATCTAAAACATACTACTTTAGATTTTCTGGACCCAAGTTGCTCATCTACAAAAATGATAAGGGTGGACAAAGTGGAACCCAATGGTCCATTTAATCCCTGAAGTCAATGATCTTTTGAATAATATTACCAAACTATGATGCTTTGAAAGAGAATGTTCACACAAAAAGAGAGGGGATCTGTTTTTAGTTTTGTTTTTAATTTAACAGTCTAAAATGGGTTTTATTGTAGAGATATGGTAAATTACAATCATTTAGTCAATAAATCACTTAGTAAAGCAATCATTCCATCAACTCAATCATTCAATCATCCTTATGGAGGCTTGCCTGCTTAAGGGACACAAAAATACAAAAGTCAAACTACTCCACCTCTGGATAGTACATTCATTTAGTCAATCACAGAGTCCTTAATTCAGTCACAAAGTACAATCACAAATTAATTATACAACTCAGCAGACAGGGCTTACAGCTCTCTGACCATTACATCCATACCTGGTTAGTTATCAGAGAGGGGAGAACCAATATTGGGGTTTTCAAAGCTGGGTATGGGGGGTAAGCAGTGGCTCAGTGGCTGCCCAGAGTCTGAGCAAATCACACAACTCTTTCCAAAGTGATTCCCAAAGCAAAACTTCATATCAGGGAAGTTAGGTCAAGAAAGTTAAGTTCCAATAATTCAGATCAAAATTGGAAGGATAATTTGTTCATGGCTTTACATAATTTGAATAATAGACCATTGGGAGGAAGTACACCTCTAGCCATAATCATGACCCCAAATCTGCAAATTAGAAAACAACAATCACATAAGATCCCAAATATTGAGTATTGAACTTTGAGGCCAAATATCCCAGCACCTTATCCAGAAACACCTTGTTTGGTGGGGTATAATTTACATTGTTTAAAGGACTTTTGGTTGGACAGAAAAGAAATAAGAAACATCTCTATTGGGATATGCATAAGAATCCCTAAAAGTCACTTGGGACAGATTTTTTTTTAAAGCAATTGGTGTTAAGTAACTTGCTCAAGGGCTTTGGACAGATTTTACCCAAATCAGAATTAACAGCTCAAGGAATACATGTATTGGCTGGAGTAATAGATTCTAATTATCAAAGAGAAATTGTGACATTCCATAATTTATGTGAAGAGCCCATACAGATTTGTAAAACATGTTAGGATAATTCAAGTGATTATTGTTTCTTGTAAAACAATACCACTTGTAAAAACTGACCCTCCTTCCAAAACAACTGTCAGAGGAACTGAAGAATTTGTTTCTACTGATAGAATGAAATTGGGAGCTAAAGTATGGGTAAAACGGAAGCCAGATGATGTTCCAAAGGCTGTGGAGATTATAGCACATGGGGAGGATAACACTGTAACTATTGTTTATTCAGGAGAAGATGATGACAAAATTGTACCCTTTACTCATATATTCTACCATGCTACTATAGTGGGCTCATGGACTCCAGTAGCATGGCTGATTCTATATCTACCTCGTTTCTGGTTATTGTCTCCTTGTTTCTTCTTGGCTTTTTGTCCATTCACCTTGTTTGCTGGATTTGTTTCCACAGGCTTGGTACCCTCCACCTGTAGATGCCTTATAGCTTAAGCTGGATGTCACTCCCTGTCCATAACTGTGACATATCACCCCTGGACCTGGAATCAAGCACGTTTCAAATGCTGGCTAAAGAACTGACCTCTCAAATGGGACCCACTGGGACAGGGACAGCTCCATGTCCAATTTCAGCAGCAAGTAGCCATGGAAGAAGAGACCTTTACCCCTTACCCCAAGATTTTCATATCCCATTTGTTCAGGGGGGAATGATGGGGAGGTTGTGCTTAAGCCCTACCTTAAAACATTATTTTCTGTGTTTATTGTGTGCTATCTTTGTTGTATTGTTATAAAATTCTGTTGACACTAGTTACTCCTAAAACTCCTGTTAACCTATGTAACGAAATGTATTGTTAATGTATTTTTGCCAAGTAAGGTACATGAAAGATCTTGGGGCCAAATGTTATGGTAATGGAATTTGAAGATCTTCCATGCCCCTTGAACCTGCTGACATAGCAGGAAAGGATTGGGCAGGGAGGAGCCAGAGCCGAGTAGGAGCCAGTCTGGAGCCAGCAAAGTGACTAGAATTTTAAATATTTGAGCTTCCTTCAAGTGGTCGTGGTGCAAACTTCTTCTTTTTTTTTTTTTTAGCCAGCCAGAATTTCTGCTAAGGATTCTTGCTGGGGAGTGCTGGGGATGGGAACTGGGGGGGGGGGGGGGGGCAGAGCTGCTGGGAGTGAGCTGTGTTAAGGCGGAGCAGTTATTGTGAGTGAGGAGATGATGAACTTTGCCTGAGGGAGCCTGTTCTGTTTTGAAGGCTTGAGAATGTGGGTGTTTACTTCATTAACTAGGTGTGCCAACTCTGTGGCTACTGTGATGGCTTTGACCTTCTGGTTTGGCGACTCAGTTTTCTGGTATTTGAATAAAGGTTCTAGCTTTGTCCCCCATGTAGAGAGTCTGGTATATTTTGTGATTAATAACCATATCAGCATATTTATAGTTACCATAGGCATTATGAATACTGAATTGCTGATAAAGATGCTTGCAAGAGAAAATTTGTTCTAAGTTTTCTGAGTCCCTTAAAATTTTAGCACTATTTTTTTTGTTTGTATAAAACCTTTTTAATCTTATGCAATCAAAGTTGTTAATTGTATCATCTGTGATCTTTTCTTTCCCTTGTTTGTTCATGGACTCTTCCTCTATCCATAGATCCAAAAAATAATTACTTCTTTGTCCCTTATTTCATTTTTGATTTCACCCTTTATGTTTAAGTCATGTATTCATTTGAAGATTTTCTTAGTATTATGTTATCTGTTGTTGGTTGAATGGTTGTTGAAGCAATAAAGTATCACAACTGATAGCACACTAGACCTGTAGTACAGAAGATATGAATTCAAATGCTACCTCAAACCCTAGCTATGTGACATGTAGCAAATTTTTTAACCTCTGTCTGGCTCAACTTCTTTATCTATAAAATGGAGATAATAATAGTAATAATATTTCCCAGGAGGAGGAGTAGTAATAGCAGCAGCAGCAGTGGTTATAGTAGTAGTAGTAGTAATATCTTCTGTTATCGTTTTGAGGACCAATGCAGACTGATTTCCAGTTTGCACAGACATTTTGGTCAAATAATGAGTTTGTAACCCAGTAGCTGAGACCTGATTGATAAGCTAGGTAATCAACGACTAGGCAGTATCGCTCTTGCCACTATGCCATACTGGTTCTTCAGCTCCCTATGTCACTTTCTAGGTAAAAAAGATGAATGTTGGATAGTATCTTTGAGCTCCCTTCCAACTCCAACAGCCTATGATTTAAAATATGGATTGACATCCATAAATGATGACGACTGCCAGAATCTGATATAATAAATTCAAATTTCCTTAATGGTATAAATGAATTTTAAAAATTATTTTACTTTTTAATTTATTTAAATGATTAAATTGTTATTTTGTTGCATGTCGGGAGAAACTAGTCCCAAAACAATATAATTTATTCTAGGGTCTTCTCTGTCATATAATTTATTTCCACAAGATATCTCTTTTGAATTTCCCCTGAATTCATACCCTAGGCCCCAAGAGGCTAGGTATTAGGCTTTAGCACATTAAAGAATATTGCATTGATTTGTCTTTCAATTGGAATTAGGATTTGGCATTGTAGGGGAACCTTGGCTAAACAGAATTTGATCTTGGGAATATTGTAGGTCCCCTTAACCAAAAGAGTGTTAGGAACACAGGAAGAAAGGCAAAGGCTATAAATGGAGTGGGCAGCCTTAGAAGTTATCATTTAAGTGTAAGAGAGCTGATGAAAATTCAGTAGCCAAGTGAAAATTTGGTCTGCATAGGTGATTTTATTTTCACAGGCAAATTAACCTTAAATTTATATAATAAATGCACATATCTTTGTAACTTGAAAGGGCAGCTGTTTTAAACCCATACCATTTAAAGAGCACATACCATTCACATCATAATGTAAGTTTTAATTGTAGGTTAAATTCTACTACAATATCAACTCTGAATGTAAAATTACACTAATGAGATCTCTATTTTTATGTTGATCATTAAGAATATTTCACACTAGAGATCTGTTATATTTAACAGGACCAAAATTACAGTATATCATTTAAGTATATTACTCAGTAATTAAACTGAACAGATAATTGAATTACTATTTTTATTGCTTTAGGGAAATACTGTTTAAATACTAAGATAATACTTTTCTTTAAAAGTACAACTACTCTCAGTGTGCTCCTTGTCTCCCCTATTATTAAATGCCTCTGCCACACTTCCTGATGACTCTCTAGTGCATTCTTCTAAAAACTACCTTAGCTAGTATGAAATGTCACCAATAACAAAAATGAAACTAATATCGAATTCCTTCTTTTTCTTCCTACCTTAAGCCTACCTTTTAGCCTGTAGTGGGTGGGTGGAGCAGCAAGAATAGCATATTGGGAAAACTAGCTTGAGACCAAGACTACTATTCTGATTTAGATATCATCTAGTTGCCCAACCTCTGTGGTAGCTTTGTTTGGGATGAATAGCCCCTCCCTTACTTTATCTGCCCTTCCCATTATGTAATTCTGAGGGCATTCCCATGATATTAAGACTAAAGTTCTTTTATGACTGTCATAAATATTACTTCTAAACCTGTGAGTTTTATGATTTTCCATAATTGTATGATTGTAACAGAACATTGAAATGCAGCACCTACCCCAAATCTTTCCCCACTACAATTCATCCTTCACAGTACTGCCAATGTAATTTTCCTTCAGCACATATCTGATCATATTACTCCCACATTCATTCAATATTACTGACTTCTTTTGCATCTAGTATCAAATATAAACTTCTCTGTTTAGCTTTTAAAGACCACTCAAACTTATCTTTTCTACTTCACTGGACATTATTTCCCCTCCCATATGCTGCTAGTCAAACTCACTTTATCCCTCTTCCTTACTCATGACACTCCATCTTGCATCTCCATGTTTTTATACTAATCCATCTCATGTTTGGAAGGTACTCTTTTTTGCAACTCTGTCTCATAGTTTTCCCCTCTTGCTCTAAGACAACTCACACCTTTCATAAATTATTCCCCCTATTATCTCCTCCCTAAGTACTGGTATCTTCATTCCCAAAGTACTTTTTAAGCTACTTTTCATGTTTGTTCTCCTTATATATATCTTATATACACTTTTTATATACTTGGGTTTTCCACCACCATAACATTAGCTTCCTGAGAGTAAATATTATATTTCATTTTCTATATATCTATCCATAATAAGTGGTTTTTTACACACAGGAAATAGTTAATAAGTACTTGTTGATGGTTTGATTGATTGAGATCAGGGACATATGGGTCTGGGAGAGAAAATATATACTAAGAAAGGAAATGATAGAGTGTCTGCTCCCTTTTTCTAGTCCTACTGATGCTACTCTAGGAGAATTGTTTGCTACCTCATATATAAACTATTGTATTAGCTTTCTAAAAGGTTTTCCTTTCTCCACAATCATCTCATTTAAGTCATCCTTCACATTAGTGTCAGATTAATTTTCTTTATGCACAGATAGACATGAAAATCCACCACAACAATGAATAATCTAAAGCTCTGGTGTAAGAGGACCTGAGTTTAAATCTTGCCTCTGAAATTTACTATGTAATGTCCTATAAGTAACTTCATCTTCTTAGGATCCATGTTCCCATATTTAAAAAGTGAATAGGTCAAACTGGACCAGAGATTTTTAACATTTTTTTCTGTCGTGGACTCATTTGGCAGGCTGCCGTAGCCTATGAACTTCTTTTCAGAATAATGTTTTTAAGTTAATAAAAGAAAACACATAGGGTTGCAAAGTAAACCATTTCTGAAAAAAGAAAAGAACTATATGTACAAAAATAATTATATCTGCTTTTTGTGGCAGCAAAGAATTGAAAATTGAGGAGATATCTCATTTGGGAAATAGTTGAACAAGTTGTGGCATAAAAATGAGATGGAATACTATTGCACTGTAAGAATTTATGAAGGGGATAATTTCAGACAGATTTGGAAAGGCCTGCAGGAATTGATCCATATATATGTACACAAATATTCCCCTCATTTCCCACCTGGCTGTCCTACTATGGACCTTCTTTAACTGACTCCACCATCATGCTGAGGAAGTTCACTATTGAGATAATTTAATCATCCTGTAAAATCTCATTAGACTTAGAATTCCACCTCATCACTACCCTCTGCCTCTCTGATTGGAGAGTTCTCACCTGATTGCTCTGTTATGGAACTTCTCTGACTGAATTCTCCATCATATGGGCAGTCAGAGATCTTCTCTTCCCTCTCTTCATTTTTGTTTTGTCTTCCCCATTAGATTGTTAGCTTCTTGAGTGAAGGAATTATATTTCTTTTACTTTCTTACTTCTTTCTACTCTAATTATCTCTTAATAGTGCTGAGCACAAGTAGGTGCTTAATAAATGTTTATTGACTGACATATGTATAATATGTCCTCTTACACCAGAGCTGGTGACCTTTGTATTATTCATTGGTGTGGTGGATTTTCACATCTATCTGTGCATAAACAAATACACATACATATATACACATATACATACATGCACATACACACATATACTTGTGCACACCTATACACATATATAAATATGTACATATACATATATGTGCCTACACACATACATACAGAACCATTCTAGCAGATGGTCTCTACAAGATCTCTTCCATTTCTAGATCTATGATCTTATAATCTTAGAAAGTCAGGGACATGACCTGGACTCCTCCAAGGATATGTCAGTAAGTTCTCTGGCAGGGCTTACCAAGTTGGAAAGTTTTCAAAGTTGTATGCAGTAAATTCTGCAATGTTTGCTTTCTGAAAAGCTACTTAGAGAGGCTTATCATCAAGTTGGCTGGAACAAGTGAATTTTCCAGTCAGAGGATATTGCAAAGACTTTTTAACAAGTTGAAGATGTATTATGATTTCTATTGTTAGAGTCTTAACACTAATGAAATAAAAAATGCCCAAACATTGAGGCATATTAAGTTGGTCATGCTGTTTCTCTGCTCAAAACCTATTAATGATTCTTGAATGCTTACCAAATAAAGATCTTTTAGTAACTATTGATACCAACCTTTCCAGATTCAGCTCATATTAAAGTCTTGTACATTCTACAATCTAGAAAAGCTAGATGACTGCACCCTTTATTTACCCACTGTGCTCTCCCATCTCATATCATTGCATACTAAGTGCCAAAATTGTTCTAACCAAACCATTCTTTAAAGCTAGACTTAAATGTTACTTTTTCATGATAAATATTTCCAAATGTGAATTTGTTGAGAATGTGGACTATCTTCTTTTTCTATTCATATCCCTATGGCTTAGCAGAGTCCTTGGAAGATTGTATTTTTTTTAATTTTAAAAATTTATTTTTAGTTTTTAACTTTCACTTCCACAAGATTTTGAGTTCCAAATTTTCTACCCATTTCTCCTCTCCCCCAACTCCAAGATGACATGCATTCTGATTACTCCTTCCCACAGTTTGCCCTCCCTTTTATCACATGCCCCATTTTTTATCCCCTTCCCTTCTGTTTTCCTGTAGGGCAAGATAGATCCCCATTGCCTGTATATCTTATTTCCTAGCTTCATGTAAAATCAATTTTTAACATTCATCTTAAAAACTTTGAATTTCAAATTCTCTCTCTTCTTCCCTCCTGTAATTTTAAGGGAATTTGAATATCTTCCCTAGCCTTAATAAGCCTCTGTGATCACATGTAGCCAATGCTGGGAGGAGCTTGCACAATGGGTGGAGCAGGAAGGATGGAACAGTAAGTGAGAGTGAGGCAGTGCTGAAAGAGAGAGAGAGCAGGCAGAGCAGCTAGCTTGAATGAGAAAGGGAGGATCTTTGCCTTGGGGAACTTGTTTTATGAGGAGGAATAATAGAGGGAAGGCTTAGGATGTTGGCATTCCCTGCACTGGTAACATGTATGAATTATCTTAGAAAGAACATTTGGGGTGTTAGTGCTTCCTGCATTGGCAATATGTATAGCCTTCTTTGTTACTATGAAGGATTTGACTTACTGGGGTTTGAATAAATGTCTTGTTTTCATCTTCAAGGAAAATAATCTTTTTTATTTTGTGATTCAAACCAGAGAATACACTTACATACTCATAGCAGCTGCTATGGGTATCACTTTGGTGAAATATTTGGCATCATGAACAGGATCACAAAAGATAAAACCTCAACATGGACAAAGGAAGGCCCTAGGGAAGGAAATTGATATCCTGGGTTGGGAGGATTTACATTATTCCTCCCTGGAGAAAGAATGGGCTAAAAGTACAGGACTTTGTGAAAACTGGGAACCAAGGCTACAGAAGGGAGAACCCTGAGATTTTGAAAGAAGTTTGCAAAATTACCAACAGAACTGGGGAAAGAAATGGCAAGAGGTGGGGGGGGGGGCGGTGCAGAGTCAATATGGTGGAGTAGAAGCAGGACCTCCCCACTGCTCTGGCTTCCACCTTCCCCAATCCATGTAAAAAGGGGACTCTAAACAAACTTTGGTGCTGCAGAACCCACAAAATGACACAGAGAAACTAACCTCCCACAGAAGACAGCCCGTGAGGCTGGCAGGAATCAGCCAGCACAGTATGCTGGGAGCGGAGCCCAGCCCCATGACAAGGCTTTAACCCCAGGGTGGATCTGACCAGCCACCCTCTGGAGGGACTCTAGATCAGCAGCAGCTGTGGCTGTTTCCAGATTTATCAATACATAGATATGAAGGACAAAGTGAGAGGTCAGTGCAGTGTGGACTGTGGGACCCAGTAAGTGGGAGTACATGGCTTTTGTCCCTGGGGCAAGAAGCCACTGAGATGCCAGCATAGCCAGCCAGTGCCATGTGGCAGCTTCAGCTCCTGGCCTGCAGAGTGAAGGAGGACCAAGCACCAGTCTGATGGGCAATCGTGCTTGCTGTAACTTTCTTGGATCTGGATTGCAGTCTAGGGTAGAGGTCCTGGGGTGTGTGACCAGCTTGCCAGAGTGTGTGGAGACTTCAGAGAGGGTACCCATCTAATGCCTCCAGCAGCTGAGAAAACCCCAGCATTTGGGATGAAAGCTCCCTTGTGTGGTGGCAGAGTCCTACTGTGGCAAAAAGCCCAAAAGTCAAGTGAGGGGTGGCATGACCAGGCAAAGGAAACAAAGCAGACAGAAATTTCAACATTAGACTGCTATTTTGGGGACAAAAAGGAGCAAAGCATGGAATAGGAGGAAGAAAGTTAAGTCAGAACTCCTGCACCAAAAGCTTCAAAGGAAAATATGAGCTGGTTACAGGCCATAGAGGACCTTAAGAAGCAGATAAGAGAAGTGGAGGAAAAATTGGGAAGAGAAATGTGAATGATGCAAGAAAATTACGAAATGAGAATCAACAGCCTGACTGAGGAAAATAATACCTTAAAAAATAGACTAACTCAAATGTCAAAAGAGGCTCAAAAAGGCAATGAGGAGAAGAATGCCTTAAAAAGCCGAATTTGCCAGGTGGAAAAAAGAATCTCAAAAGCTCAATGAGGAGAATCATTGCTTAAGAATTAGATTGGAGCAAATGGAAGCTAATGACTTTATGAGAAATCAAGATGCTGTTAAACAGATCCAAACAAATGAAAGAATAGAAGGCAATGTGAAATATCTCATGGGAAAAACCACTGACCTGGAAAATAGATCCAGGAGAGATTATTTAAAAAATTATTGGACTACCTGAAATCCATGATCAAAGTAACAACCTAGAAATCATCCTCCAGGAAGTTCTCAAAGAAATTTGCCGTGATGTTTTAGAACCAGAGGGCAAAATAGAGGTTGAAAGAAACCATCAATCACCTCCTGAAAAAGATCCCCAAAAGAAAACTCCCAGGAATATTATAGGCAGGTTCTGTAATTCCCACATTAAGGAGAGAATATTACAAGCAGCCAGGAAGAAACAATTTGAATATTGTGGAAACACAATCAGGATAACCCAGCATCTGTCAGCATCTACACTGAGGGGTCGAAGGGCTTGGAATATGATGTTCTGGAGGTCAAAGGAGTTGGGATTAAAACCAAGAGTCACCTATCCAGCAAAACTGAGTATCATGTTTCAGGGGAAAATATGGTCATTCAATGGAATAGAGAACTTTCAAGCATTCTTGCTAAAAAAATCAGAGTTGAATAGAAAATTTGACATTCAGATACAAGCAGCAAGAGAAGCATGAGAAGGTAAACAGGGAAAGGAAATCATAAGGAACTTATCAAAGTTGAAATATTAACATTCCTACATGGATAAACAATGATTGTAACTTATCAAACTTTTCTCAGTAGTTGAAGGGAACAGAAATATATATATATACATCTATATATGAAGATATATGGGCATATGAATACATATGTGAATGTGTGTATATGTGTTTACAGGTATACATAGATAGAGGGCACAGGACCAATTTAACAGGAAAGGATGATACTTAAAAGGTGAAATTAAGAAGTGAGAGGAGAATATAATGAGACGAGAGAGTGAGAGACAGAATGGGGTAAACTATCTCCTATAGAAGAGGCAAGGGAAAATGGTTACAATGGAGGGGAAGAATAGGAAGGTAAAAGGGAATGGGTCAACCTTATTTCCATTGAATTTGACTTGAGGAGGGAATGAAATACACACTAAATAGGGTATCTCTCCCTCCAGGAGAGTAGGGAGGGAAGGGGATGAGAGGGGGGGATGATGGAAGGGAGGGAAGGCTGGGAGGGAGGGAAGTTGGAAGCACCCATTTTTGAGAAGGGATGGGATCAAAGTAGAGAATAGAACAAGTTGGAGGTGGGATAGGAGGGAGGGAAATACAGTCAGTCTTTTACAATATATCTGCTATTTTTTTTTGCATTAGCCACACATGTACAACCTATACTGAACTGCTTGTCTTCCCAGTAAGTGTGGGTGACAAGGTAGGAAGGGAATGAATCTGGAATTCAAAGTTTTAAAATCAAATACTCAAATATATATATATATATATATATATATATATATATATATATATATATA
>NW_027187419.1:16917989-16971037 GCF_028583685.1 Petaurus breviceps papuanus | reverse complement strand
ATATATATATATATATATATATATATATATATATATATATATATATACATATACATACATACATACATACACACTATTATTAATACTATTTTACATTTAATTGGGAAATAAGATATACAGGCACTGGGGCATAAAAATCGACTGGAAATTTCGAAAGGGGTATGGGAGAATATTTGAGAGAGAGCAGATTGGAGGAGGGGATATCCTGTGGGACTTCTATTTTGGGGCAGTGGGTAGGGGAAAAATGGGGAGAAAATATGTAACTCAAAATCTAGTGGAAATGAATGATGTAAATCAGAAGTTAATAAAGCATTTGATAAAGAAGAGAAAAATGGCAGTCATATGTAGAAAAGGATGGGCATGGATAGCAAGTTATTATACTATATGTAAAAGTAGAGATAAATTGCTGGAGGATAAGGTTCAAATGAAAAAGGAATTTGCTGATTTGCATGAAAAACTTTATATGCTACAGTGTTCGAACTTTCCTTTAAAAGAGCAAGTTAGTCAGGTAGCAGAAGAGAGAATTGTGGTTTTGCTTAGAAAAAGAAGAGAATTAACAAGAGGAAAATGCATGCAACTGAGCATAGGCTGGGCCTGACTGTGGCCCAGATACCTTGGAGGAAGACGCATGGGAGGAAAATGAGACAAAGTTAAATGAGGAGACCCCTAAGACTGTGGACACATGTCCAATACTAAGAAGGATACAGGAGAATCAGGGAGACACAGTGTTTAAGGAATTAATATAAAATTTTACTCATCAAGAGGTCAGAGATATTTTAAGTCAATTCATCCCCACAATGGGAGAATCATTAGTATCTTGGATGGTAAGTATCAGTGATGAAGGGGCCAGAGGAGTAGGGGCAGATAACATAGATAGTTTGAAATTTATAGGTATTAGTCACAATGCTTTTGCATATTAAGCTTTAAGGAATTACCATATGCAAGGAGGGAACAATGAAACTAATCTGTTAGCTTTAGTTGCAGAGGGATGCAGTAAGCAATATCCCACTGACTCTATGTGGTCTAGTGGAGATAGTCCATGGTATTTGCTTAAGAGACTGCATATGAAAGCTAAAGGAAGAGGTAATGGGAACTACAATAATGATAAGGGAGCCAGAAGCTTATCATAGTATAACCTTAAAAGTTTCTCATAAAAATATAACAGTAAAGACTGCTCCCCCTTCTCATAAGCACATAATTCTCACTCTACTAATTGGGCAAATAGAACAACCTCTTTTGAGGTGCTGAGTAAGATTTCACAGTTAGGTGACTTAGGGGAAGCAGGAAAAAGATAAATTTCCTCAAGGGAGAAGAGGAAATTGCCAGTGTATTTAAAGTCAGAATAGATTAACAAGGAAAGAATTGTTTACTTCTTTATGAAGAGCAGGGACAGATTTTGGAAGAACAACTGATATTCCAATTAATGAACTATATAAGAAGTGCCAAGACAAATGACTTAATATTAGAGTGAATAGGAAAATAATAACTGCCCCTACAGATACTCCTGAATCATTATATCCAATTGTGTCACTTCTTCAAGGAGAATAGGAAATAAGCCATACCCTATTCTTATTAAAGAAATACACAGACAGGAAAGATCTCATATCAGTTTAGCCATATATTAGAAAAATGGATAAATTATTGCAACTAGGGCATTGATAGATCCTGGGGCAGAGGCCTCCCTTATATATAAAGAAAACTGATAAATACAAACATGGAACTCCTATTCCCATCAAAGGAATGAGACAAGTTAAACTAATGATGAAAATTGTACAATTACCTAAGAAGGAATATACAATGGTAATGCCCATTCCTGAATACATCACTGGAATAGATATATTGAGAGGTATGCTCTCAAATTTACCTGAGGGTAGATACCAATTTGCATTAAGAATGATAGGAATTAGTACAATTTTAGTTGATAAAATAAAAATGGACCCAGTCATTTTACCTGAACCTTCTGAAATAATTACTTTAACAAAGCACTGTGTGCCAGGTTGGCAAGATGAAATTGCAAGTACTATCAAGGAATATATTGAAGCAGTACAACCCCTCAGTGCAATAATCCTGTCTGGCCAATATCCAAGTCAGATGGGACATGAAGAATGACAGTGGAATATAGACAAATAAGGTGACTCCTCCCTTGTATTCTGCTGTTCCAGATACTATTACCTTAATAGAAAGAATCCAGAAATATGGTGGGACTTGGTAAGCAGTTATTGATTTATCCAATGCTTTCTTTACTATGCTAATAGATTCTAAAAAATGGGACCCGTTTGCTTTCACTTGGCAATACTTTCACCTGATTGCCACAAGGATATCTGCATAGGCCTACTATTTGTCATAGGATTGTGGCTGAACATTTGGATGAATTAGAACTACCTGGTACTTACCCACTATCTAGATGGTAAATATTTTTAAAATTTATTTTTAGTTTTCAACATTTGCTTCCATAAGATTTTGAGTTCCAGATATTCTCCCCATCTCTTCCCTCCACCCACCCCAAAATGGCATGCATTATGATTACCCCTTGTAATAGCAATGAAATTTGAAGCTCCTTTTGTATTGCTAAGCTGAGAAGTACTTAGTACCTAGTTGAAATTAAGCCTCTGTAAAAGAAACAGAAGTTATGAACTCCTGTTGCTGATATAACAGGAAGGGGTTGGCTGAAACACGAAGGAGCCAATGCCATGTGTGTATATAAGGAGAAGCCCCTGCTTGGTCAGACAGATCTTCTTGGAGCAAGCTTCATGGAGGGCAGATGCTGCTGCCACCAGGGAGGCTGAAGAGGAAAGGCCTCCTGGAGAGAATGATTTTGATTTCAAAAACCTGGATGAAGTGCTTTTGATTCTGGGAAACACCTGAAACTTCTGCTGAGTCCAAATGCTAGCCAGAACTGCGGAGGCTGCTGATGATTTCTGAGGGCCAGCCAGGGCTGCTGAAAGACTGAAGAAGCATGACTGTGATGTTGATTTTGTATGAACCTATTTGTGGCTTTGTTAAGCCTTAACTTCCTGGGAACAGAGACTGTGAAGCATTTAAGGTGGACTGGATGCCATGAGCTTCAGCATGGAACAGGAAGTGCTTGGAGAGCTGGACAAGGACCTGGGAGCTGTCTGCCTTTGAACCCAGGTGACAGTTTGGTGAATCCATGTAGGATCTGAGACCATGGACAGTCCAGGGTGTCTTAGAAACCACCCTGAGTCAAGCTGAAAGAAGACTTTACTTGGATACTGTGTACTGACTGAGAAATTGTAATTTGCTAGTAACCTAGGGGTGGAGGGCTTGTATATTTTCTGATGATGGAATGGTGAATGATGATTAAATAGTAATTGATTTTTAACTTAGTGTGCCCCATGAGTGGAGAACTTTGACTACTGTAATTTGTTTCCCTTAAAGACGATTGAATGATTGAGATACTTGAATGATTGAGTTACAAATGATTGTTCTTTGTTCAAAACTTTGTGACCACTGTGGTGAAAACTATGTGGCCATTTTAGTGATAAGTTGTTGTGAATGCTGTACCTTGATTTTCTGTGAATGTTTTTCTCTGATTTATTATTGAATAAATAGAGTGTTCACTTTGCTGTGTAATCAGAACCTCAAAAGCTATTAACGGAAGCATTCTTCATGAAAGCTGCTCATGCTTGGCTTTACAGCCCTTCCCCCAGTTTGCCCTCCTTTCTATCACCTACTCCTTTCTTCTATTCCCTTCCACTCTATTTTCCTGTAGGTCAAGATAGATTCCTATACCCCATTACCTGTTTATATGATTTCTCAGTTGCATGTGAAAACTTTTTTAACATTTATTTTTAAACTTTGAGTACCAAATTATCTCCTTTCTTCCATCCTCACTCACTCTCAATGATAAGGCAAGTCATTCAATATAGGTTATGCATGTGTAGTTATGGAAAACACTTCTATAATAGTCATGTTGTGGAAAACTAATTATATTTCCCTCAATCCTATCCTGCTCCCCATTTATTTTATTCTCTCCTTTGATCCTGTCCCTCCTCAAAAGTCTTTCCTTATGACTGCCCATCCACCAATCTGCCCTCCCCTCTATTGTCTTCTACCCTAAAATCCTCTTTCCCCCTACTTCCCTGTAGAGTAAGATAAATTTTCATACCCAATGGAATGTGTATGTCATTTTCTCCTTAAGCCAAATCCAATAAAAATAGGATTCACTAAATCCCCCCATCTCTCTCCTTCCCCTCCAGTGCAAAAGCTTTTACTTGCCTCTTATGTAAGACAATTTACCCCATTCTACCTCTCCCTTTCTCCTTCTCCTAGCACATTCCTCTCCTCACTCTTGATTTTAATTTTTAGATATCATCCCTTCAAATTCAACACATCCTGTGCTCTGTCTCTGTCTTTCTTTCTCTTTCTGTCTCTGTCTCTTTCTCTGTCTCTCTCTCTGTCTCTCTTTCTGTCTGTCTGTCTCTCTAAACACACACACACACACACACACAGGCAATATTCACTACAACTATCCAAATACTGAGAAAAGTTTCATGAATTACTAATCGTGTTGTTCCATGTAGTAATATAAACATTTGTAAAGCCAATAATGAGCAGCTCTCCTGAGGATTCTGCTGCTGTGAATAACTTTAAGGTTCTAATCACATAATATAATGAATTCTCTATTTATTCAGCAATAAGCTAAAACAAAATATTCAAGAAACTAAAACATAACATTCACAATAACATAACATAGCAACTTATTATTAAGGTGACCACCAAGTCTTAAACAAAACATACCATTCAATATATCTTATATTCATCTTGAAGAGGTAACAGAATATACAAACAACATCCACTCAGAGGTCACAGTAAGTTACAATCCCTTGAGTCAATAGAAAGTATTCAAGTAACGTTTTCTTTCATCTTAACTCAAGACTGACTTCCAAACACCATGGCTCATCTTCCACAGGCTGATTGCTCCAAGATCTTGCCTGGATTCATGTGATTCTTGCCTAGATTCACACATAGGCAGCTCTCCACTCTTGTTCCTTATCTCATTTCATTGAGACTGCTCCACTCCAAGTCCTTCACATTTTCTGTTTCTAGGAAGACAAAGTTAAACAGAGTTACAAAAATGCATACACACTTTAAGCTTAACAGAGCTACAACAAAATTTACACACATTACCAGC
This sequence comes from Petaurus breviceps papuanus, assembly GCF_028583685.1. Classification (NCBI taxonomy): domain Eukaryota; kingdom Metazoa; phylum Chordata; class Mammalia; order Diprotodontia; family Petauridae; genus Petaurus; species Petaurus breviceps. The sequence goes on along the minus strand of NW_027187419.1, from coordinate 16,965,882 downwards.
ACTATAATCTCAATTCATTTTCTCTCTGAGAAATCAAATACAAATAAGCAGAGTGCTTCTGTCTGACGAAGTACTACAGATCAACAAACAGAATGCCTGTGTCTGACAAGGCAACACAGATTAACAGACAGAGCACTGAAATCACAAATATTTTCTCTCTTAGTTCTCAGAAAGTAACACAGATCAACAGAGTGCTAAAATCACAACCATTCTCTCTCTCAATTCTGCTTGCTCCAAGCTCTACTTGAGCATTTCTCTCCTCTGCTCCTTCCTGTTCTATTCTTCCTATTCCATCCTCCCTATTCCACTCTTTTGGCAAGCTTCTCCCACTATGGGCTCCATATGACTACCTTAGGTCTATTAAGGATGGGGAAGGACTTCAAATTCCTTCAGCCTATGAAGGGCAAAACAATGTATACTGTTCCCAAAAAAGACTCTTGATACAATCAAAGGTGAGGCTGAAAGACACTTGAATAGCTAAAACAAGCAATGAATTTCTTTGCTTGCCATTAAAACAGTACAGCTTTAAAAAGTCCCTTATGATTTCTCTTCCCCATTTACCTTCTCATGCTTCTGTTGATTCTTGTATCTGAAAGTCAAATTTTCTATTCAGTTCTGGTCTTTTAAAAAAAAAAGTTAAAAAAGAGCCAAGAGGGGGCGGAGCCAAGATGTTGGAGTAGAAGCACGACCTTCCCACGGCTCCGGCTTCCACATTCCCCAATCCATGTGAAAAGGGGACTTTTATTAAAGGGGACTCCAAAATTGGGAGCTGCAGAACCCATAAAATGACACAGAGAAGCTAACCTCCCACTGAGGACAGCCCTGCAGGCTGTCAGGAATCCAGCACAGAGCTCTGGGAGCCCAGCCCAGCCCCACGCCATAGCTTTAGCCCCAGGGCGGGCATGACCAGCCATGGCCAGAGGGACTCCAGATCAGCAGCAGCTGTGGCTGTTTCCAGAATTATCAACACATAGACACAAAGGACAAAGTGAGAGGTCAGTGCAGTCTGGACTTTGGGACCAGTAAGTGGGAGTTCATGGCTTTTACCCCCAGGGCGAGAAGCTGCAGAGTCACCAGCACAGCCAGCCAGTGTCACATGACAGCTTCAGCTCCTGGGCTGCAGAGTGTAGGGAGACCAAGCATCAGTCTGAGGGGTAATCGCTCTTGCTTTAACCTGCTTGGATCTGGATTGCAGTCTAGGGTGGAGGTCCTGGGGTGTGTGTCCAGCTTGCCAGAGCATGTAAGACCTCAGAGAGGGGACCCATGTAATACCTCAGGCAGCTGAGAAAACCCCAGCATTTGGGACAAAAGCTCCCCTGTCTGGTGGCAGAATACTACTGTGGCAAAAAGCCCAAAAGTCAAGCAATTGAGTGGCAAAATGATCAGGCAAAAGAAACAAAGCAGACAGAAGATTCCAACATTACACTCCTATTTTGGGGACAAGGAGCAAGGCATGGAACAGGAGGAAAACAGTGAAGTCAGAACTCCGGCACCAAAAGCTTCAAAGGAAAATATGAGCTGGTTACAGGCCATAGAGGACCTTAAGAAGCAGATAAAACAAGTGGAGGAAAAATTGGGAAGAGAAGTGAGAACAATGCAAGAAAATTATGAAATCAGAGTCAACAGCCTGACTGAGGAAAATAATACCTTAAAAAACAGACTGACTCAAATGGCAAAGGAGGCTCAAAAAGGCAATGAGGAGAAGAATGCCTTAAAAAGCCGAATTTGCCAGATGGAAAAAGAATCTCAAAAGCTCAATGAGGAGACTCATTGCTTCAGAATTAGATTGGAGCAAATGGAAGCTAATGACTTTATGAGAAATCAAGATGCTATTAAACAGATCCAGACAAATGAAAGAATAGAAGGCAATGTGAAATATCTCATGGGAAAAACCACTGACCTGGAAAATAGATCCAGGAGAGATAATTTAAAAATTATTGGACTACCTGAAAGCCATAACCAAAGTAAGAACCTAGAAATCATCCTCCACGAAGGTCTCAAAGAAAACTGTCCTGATGTTTTAGAACTGGAGGGCAAAATAGAGGTTGAAAGAATCCACCGATCACCTCCTGAAAAAGATCCCAAAAAGAAAACTCCTAGGAATATTATAGCCAGGTTCAGGAATTCCCAGATTAAGGAGAAAAATATTACAAGCAACCAGGAAGAAACAATTTGAATATTGTGGAAACACAATCAGGATAACCCAGGATCTGACAGCTTCTACACTGAGGGATTGAAGGGCTTGGAATATGATATTCCAGAGGTCAAAGGAGCTGGGATTAAAACCAAGAGTCACCTACCCAGCAAAACTGAGTATCATGTTTCAGGGGAAAATATGGTCATTCAGTGGAATAGATGACTTTCAAGCATTCTTGCTGAAAAAAACAGAGTTGAATAGAAAATTTGACATTCAGATACAAGAAGCAAGAGAAGCATGAGAAGGTAAATAAGGAAAAGAAATCATAATGAACTTATCAAAGTTGAACTACTAACATTCCTACATGGCAAAACAGTAATTATAACTTATGAAACTTTTCTCAGTAGTTGGAGGGATTAGAAATATATACATATATATATATATATATATATATGCATATATATATGTCTATATATGAGGCTATATGGGCATATGAGTACATATATGAATGTGTGTATATATGTTTACAGGTATACATAGATAGAGGGCACAGGACCAATTTAACAGGAAGGGATGACACTTAAAAGGTGAAATTAAGAGGTGAGAGGAATATAATGAGAGGAGATGGGGAGAGACAGATTGGGATAAATGATCTCTTACAGAAGAGGCAAGGGAAAATGGTTACAATGGAGGGGAAGAATAGGAAGGCAAAATGGAATGGGTCAACCTTATTCCCATTGAATCTGGCTTGAAGAGGGAGTGAAATACACACTAAATAGGGTATCACTCCCTCCAGGGGAATTGAGGGGGAAGGGGATGAGAGGGGGAATTATGGAAGAGAGGGCAGCCTGGGGGAGAGGGAAGTTGGAAGCACCTACTTTTGAAAAGGGAAAGGATCAGGCTGGAGAGTGGAGTGGGTGGGAGGTGGGATGGGAGAGAGGGAAGTGTAGTCAGTCATTTACAATATATCTACTATGTTGTTGTTTTGCATTAGCCACACATGTTCAACCTATACTGAATTGCTTGTCTTCACAGTGGGGGTGGGTCACAGCGAAGGAAGGGAATGAATCTGGAATTGAAAATTTTAAAATCAAATATTCAAAAATATATATATATATATGTACATTATTAATACCATCTTACAGGTAATTGGGAAATAAGATATACAGGCACTGAGGCATAGAGATGCATTGGAAAAGTCGAAAGGGTTATGGGAGAAAATATGGGACAGAGCAGATTGGAGGAGGGGATATCCTGTGGGACTGCTATTTTGGGGCGGTGGGTAGGAGAAAATTGGGGAGAAAATTTGTAACTTAAAATCTGGCAGAAATGAATGATGTAAATCAGAAGTTAATTAAGCATTTTTTAAGTAAAAAAAAAATAAAAAGAGCCAAGACACCATGTTTCAAGAAATTGTCAAGCAAAATTTCCCTGATATTCCAGAACCAGAGGGCAAAATAGAAATTGAAAGAATTCACTGATCACCTCTTGAAAAATATCCCAAAAAAGAAAATTCCTAGTATTATCATAGCCAAATTCAATAGTTCCCAGGTCAAGGAGAAAATACTGCAAGCAGTCAGAAAGCAACAATTTGAGTATTGTGGAAACACAATCAAGACAACACAAGACCTAACAGCTTCTACATTAAGGGATCAAAAGGCTTGGGATATGACATTCTGGAGGTCAAAGGAGCTAGGACTAAAACCAAGAATCAACTGCCCAGCAAAACTGAGTAAAATGCTATAGGGGAAAATATGGTCATTCAATGAAATAGAAGATTTTCAAGAATTCTTGATGAAAAAACCATATCTGAGCAGAAAATTTAATTTTCAAATACAAGAAGGAAGAGAAGCATGAGAAAGTAAACAGGAAAAGGAAATCATAAGGAACTTACTAAAGTTGAACTATTTACATTCCTACATGCAAAAAACAATCATTGTAATGCATAAAATTTTCTCAGTATGAGGATAGTTGAAGGGAATATATATGTATGTGTACATACATATATGTGTATGTATAGCAGGGTGTATGTGTATGTCAACACATATATACATATATATACATAAGTGTGGACATATATATGTTCACGTATACATAGACAGAGGGCACAGGATGAGCTGAATATGAAGGGATGATATTTGAAAAATAACATTAAGGGGTGAGAGAAAAATTTATTGGAAGAAGGATAAAGGGAAAGATAAATTAGGGTAAATTATCTCATATAAAAGAGGCAAGAGAAAACTGCTACAATGGAGGGGAAGAGCAGGAATGTAAAAGGGAATGGGACAACCTTATTCTTGTTGACTTTGGCTTAAGAAGGGACTAACATTCACACTCAATTGGGTATCTCACCTTACAGAAAAATGGGGGGGGGTAGGGGATATGATGGGGGATGAGAGAAGGGAGTGCAGAATGGGAGAGAGGGTAGTTAGAAACAAACATTTTTGAAAAGGGATAGGGTCAAAGGAGAAAATAGAATAAGTGGGGGGCAGGATAGGATGGAAGGAAGTTGGTCTTTTACATTGTAAGTATTGTGGACATGATTTTTATAACTTCACATGTACAATCTATATTGAATTGCTTGTTTCCCCAGTGGGGATGGTTGAGGAGGGAAGAAGGGAAAAATCTGGAACTCAAAGTTTTAAAAACAAATATTTAAAATAAATTTTTTTACATGCAACTGGGAAATAAGATCTAGAGGCACTGGAGTATAGAAATCCATCTTGCTCTACTAAAAAGGTAGGGGTGTGATAGGGGAGGATATAATATAGGACAGACTGGGGGAAGGTATATTCAGTAGGCTTGCCATTTTGGGATGGGATTAGGGGAAAGATGGGGAGAAAAAATTGTCAATCAAAATATTGTGGAAATGAATGTTGAAAACTCAAAATAAACAAATATCTTTTTAAAAAGAAGAAATGAATATTGTGGAATCACAATCATAATAACACAAGATGTCGCAGCTTCTAAATTGAGGGATCAAAATGGTTGGAATATGATATTCTGGAGGTTAAAGGAGCTAGGATTGAAACAAAGAATCACCTACCCAGCTAAACTGAGTATAATGCTTCAGAGGAAAATATGGTTGTTCAATAAAATAGAGAACTTTCAAGCATTCTTGATGAGAAAACCAGAGCTGAAGAGAAACTTTGACTTTCAAATACAAGAAGCTAGAGAAGCATGAGACGGTAAACAGGAAAAAGGAAATCATAAGGGAGTTATTAAAGTTGAACTATTTATATTCCTACTTGGAAAAATGACAATTATATTTGTAATGTATTTATATATAATTAGATAATATTATTTGTATTATAGATAACATATAAGTATATATTATATATATAATGTATTTATACATAATCACATATATAATGTATACATTCATATAGGAATGTGAGTGTGGGCATATATATGTTTATGTATACATAGATAGAGGGCAAAAGATGAGCTGAATATGAAGGGATGATATCTAAGATAACATTAAGGGGTGAGAGAGGAATTTATTGGGAGAAGGATAAAGGGAAAGATAGATTAAGGTATATTATCTCATACAAATATGTATTTAAAAATATATGTGAGTGCATGTATATGTGTGTACATGTACATATAGACAGAGAGCACAAATAGGAAGAGGTTATATTTAAAAAATAAAATTAAGAGGTGAGAGAGGAATATACTGGGAGAGATAAATAGGGCAAATTATCTTATGTAAAAGAGTCAAGAGAAAACTGTCACAATGTAGGGGAAAAGAAGGAAGGTGAAAGGGAATGGGCCACCCTCACTCTCAGTGAATTTGCCTTAAGGATGGAATAATATACACACTTAATTGGGTGTCTTACCCTACAGGAAAGGAGGGTGGAAGGGGAATAAGAGAGGGGATGATAGAAGGCAGGGCAGATTGGGGGAGAGGGTATTTAGAAGCAAACACTTTTGAAAAGGGACAGGATCAAAGTAGAAAATAGAATAAGTTGGGGCTTGGATAGGATAGAGGGAAATATAGGTAGTTTTTTATAATATAACTACTATGGAAATGTTTTGCATAACTACACAAGTACAACCTATATTGAATTGCTTGTTTCCCAAGTGGGGATGGGTAAGGAAGGAAGAAGGGAATCAGGAAGTCAAAGTTTTAAAAAGAAATGTTAAAAAAAAATGTTGGTTTTTTTTTTTACATACAACTGGAAAATAAGATATACAGGCAATGGGGTATAGAAATCCATCTTGCCCTACTAGAAAGTTGGGGGGGGGGAGGATATAAGAAAGAAGAGATTTGGAGAAGAGGTACTCTCACTGTATTGGGGTGGGTGTAGGGAGAGACGGGGACAAAATTTGAAACTCTAAATATTGTGGAAATTAATGCAAAACACTAAAAAATAAATTGGAAAAACATAAAATGAATTGAAAAGTCAAGTATTTGAGTAGGAACATGAATAAAAGGCCTAAAAGTTTTTTCAACCCTCAGATTATAGAATCTTACTTTGGTGACATAGAATATCAAAGCATACAATCAGAAGAAGACAATGGAGTCAAAGTTTCTACATCCAAAGCCTCCAAAAAAAAACATGAATTGTTCTCAGGCCATGGACGAGCTCAAAAAAGATTTTGAAAATAAAGAAAGAGAAGTAGAGGAAAAATTGAAAGAAAAATTAGAATGATGCAACAAAATCATTACAAAGAGTCAATAGCTTGCTAAAGAGGACCCAAAAATTACTGAAGTAAATAAAATTTTAAAAAATAGACTAACCAAAATGGCAAAAGAAAATAACATTTTAAAAAATAGACTAACCCAAAAGGCAAAAATGATCCAAAAAGCCAATGAGGAGAAAAATGCCTTAAAAAACAGAATAGGCCAAATGGAAAAGTGGACCAAATGCTCACTGAAGAAAATCATTCCTTCAAAATTAAAATGTAGCAAATGGAAGCTAATTACTTTACGAGAAATCAAGAAATCATGAAACAGAACCAAAAGAATGAAAAAGTAGAACACAAGGTGAAATATATCATTGGAAAAACCATTGACCTAGAAAATAGATCCAGGAGAGATAAATTAAAAAATTTTTGGACTCCCTAAAAGTCATGATCAATAAAGGAGCCTAGACATCACCTTTCAAGAAATTATCAAGGAAAACTGCCCCAATATTCTCAGAACCAGAGAGGAAAATAGAAGTTGAAAAAGAATCCACCAATCATCTCCTGAAAGAGATCCCAAAAGGCAAACTCCTAGGAATATTTTAGCCAAATTCCAGAGTTCCCAGGTCAAGAAGAAAACATTGCAAGCTGCAAGAAAGAAAAAAAAATCAAGTATTGTGGAAACACAGTTAGAATAACATTAGATTTAGAATCTTGTATCTAAAGAGTTCAGAGGGCTTGGAATAGTCTGTTTTAAAGTGTTATTTTCTGCAGTCAAGCTGTTGACTCGCTTTTCATTTTTCTTGCATCATTCTCATTTCTCTTCACAAATTTTCCTTCCCTTATCTTACTTGATTTTCACAATCATTCTTGAATTCCTCTATGGTCTGCAAACAGTTCATATTTTTCTTGGAAGCTTTTGATGCCTGCAAAAAAAAATTTGACTTTTTTTGTCTTCTTCTGCTATGTTTTGATCCTCTTTGTCTCCCAAAAGGATTGTACAGTCTGATTGTGCTTCCTCTGTTTGCCCATCTTGCCAGACAATTACTTGACTTTTGAGCTCTTTGCCAGGTAGAACTCTGCTTCCAGAGTGGAGAGAGCTGTGACCCAAATTGCTGGTGTTTTCACAGCTGTCAGAGTTGTTGTTAGAGCTATGAGGACAGTGCCCTCTCTACAGGTACCACAAACTTTGGCGCATTGGTATTCCTCAATGCAGGACTACCACCCAAGACTGTGACCCAGATCCAAGCAGCACAAAGTAACAGCAATTACCCTTTGAATGGTTGCTTGGTCCCCCTGTGGTCTGCAGGGCAGGAGCTCTGGAGGAAGCCATGTGGCAGTAGTTACAGCCAATGCAGTGCTTCACACCTCTGGCATGGCGGGGAGGGGCTGGACCACACTCTTCTTTTCCCCAGTTTCAACAGAGTTCCCTACTGACATTTTAATTTCTCTTTGGTGTTTATAGATTGAGAAATCTGGAAACCATCACAGCTGCTAGTGATTCACTTTTCTGAAGTCTGCTGCAGTCTGTGCCACTGCTCAGGGCTGTCCCAGGTCTGGGCCAGCATGGCTCACTTGAGACTGTGCTTGATTCTCACCTTGGTGTGATAGATCATTTCTGTTGGTCTTCCAGGCTGCCTTCAGTGGGAGATTTGTTTCTCTCTCTCTCTCACTATGTGGGTTCTGTTGCTCTAAAATTTGTTGAGTCATTTTTTTACATATATTAGAGGTGGTTGGAGAAGGAACTCAGCAAGTTCCTGGTTTTACTCCACCATCTTGGCTCCACCCCCCTCAACTCTTTGCTAAGGTAGCTCTCTGACTTCCAGTGTGGAGGGTGTACTGTTCCAAGCTTCAAGGATTTTGTGTATCTGTTTTCAGAGATACTGCTTTGGTCGTATAAATTTTCATTTCTTCCTAGGTTATAAGATCAAAGCATCGGTGTTTACTCAATTTCTGGTCTGTGCTCTGTTTTTTGAATGGCCACAAGCACTCTTTTCTGCCTTGAAACTGTGAGGAGGATTCCCTCTTCTGCACAGCCACGAGTTCCACCATGCCAGATTTCCTCCTTGCCCTAGGACCACCACTTCAGACTGTGATCCAAATCCAACCATGGGCTAATTAAGAGAGTCCTTCCTTAGCACCAGCAATGAGATCCCTGTAATCCCCCCCAATCAGCCGCTCACTCCCCCACCAACTGTGATACCTCAGGCCTGGGGTCAGACTGAATTCTTCTCTCACCCAGGTCCGACAGATCTTCCCTACTGTCCTTTTTAAAGCCACACACAAGCAGCTTTCCAGATGAATGCTACTGAAAACAGCTTTCAAGGTTCTGATTACACTGTATAGTGAACACTCTATTTATTCAATAAGAAATCAGAGCAAAGCGTTCACAGAAAATCAAAATACAGCATTCACAACAACTTATCACTAAAATTGCCACATAGTTTTCACCATAGTGGTCACATAGTTTTCAATAAAATATTATCATTTAGTCAATCAATCATTCAATCAACTCAATCATTCAGTCATCCTCAAGGAGGCTTGCCTCCTTATTCAATCATTCAATCATCCTTAAGGAGGTTTGTCTCCTTAAGGGACACAAAGCACAATAGTCAAAGTTCTCTACTCATGGGGCACACCAAGTTACAAATCAATTATTACTCAGTCATCATCCACTATTCAATCATCAGAAAATACACAAGCCCTCCACCCCAATTACAATTTCTTATTGTAATTTGTAATCACTTATTGACCCATTCAACCCATCCTATGTAACTTCTCAGTACCTATTGAGGTACTGAAAACACTTCTTTAAGGATGGGATATTAAGCCCAGTAGCTCAAGGTCAGATGTGTAGCCTCTGGCACGCATCATCATTGCCTGTTTTATATATACTGGGTCCAGAATTTGCAGAAATATTAATTACATATCTACAGAGATCCTCAGGGAACAGAAAACAAGTACACTGGCTCCTAACCAATGCTTCTGGAGTGCTTATCTAGTTGACACTCACCAGCAGATATTTTTTAACTCTTGACACCCAGACTACAACAGGCAAACCACAGCATTTCTCCTGTGAACCTGGCCAATTGCTCCTTCCCTCTCCATTATACCCTCTAAACTCTCTTCAGATCACCGAATGGAGAAAAAATGTGAAGGATGAAATTGACATTTATAATTTCCATTCTATCCCCAACCCCCAGTTTCCTACATTAGAGACTTTGGGGAATTTCTCCTTTGTTGAGATCTGGAAATCTTTTTGCTGACTGAGCTGAGTTGTCTCCCTCTCAATGGGAGAGTATTTTCATTATGTATTATCTGATACACATTCTCCTGTGTATACTTTCTCTGATTTCTATTTGGCTATAAAATTGGTTAAATACATTTCTTTGCTCTTTGCTATGTGTGTTCATTGTGGGACTGACATCCAGTTGGAAAGGGGCCAAGTCTTGGACATAGAACTTGGGGCCCTACTTTTTTGATTAAGAAACAATGATCTGGAGTATAGTTTGAGCCTAAAATTTATACCAATTAGACTAATAATATTCAAAAGAAAAATATATATATATAATTGCAGCCCAGTGCCCCTTCTTTTGAATGGGAGCAGAATGATCATTCTATGGTCCAAATTTCCTGCTTCCACTCCTGATAGGAATGAAAATTACTCTCTGAGACAAGGATGAGGGGACAGATGCTAAAGATGTTTATTCTTGCCTCTCAGTGAGCCAATTTTAGACAGACCCATCTGACTATGTAGTCTATATGGGCAAAATAAAACAAACTTACCCACGTGCCGCACCTTATTATAATGACATAATGAGAAACATCTTAGATTGGTTAGTGTGATGTCTATAAACTAATTCCACTCCTCCATCAGACTTCCCTAAATCCTTATCTAACTACAACTTTGACAAAAATGTTGATGCAATTAGTCTCCAACTTAAATTAGCTGTTAATTGCAGCTACAGTGTGACAGAAGAATCCTGAATGCAGCAGCTCAAAAACCTATTTCTCATATTTAGCCTGGTTCCCACTGTACTTTTAACTCTGACATCCTGATCTGAAGTGAGTAATACTTTCTCTGAAACCCATCCAACCAGGACTGAATGTTGTTGTTTTTTGTGTTGTTCTTGCACCTCAGTTATATACTTACCACGTGATTTAGTTAGCTATTTGTTTATTTGTCCTATCTCCCTACTTGATTGTAAGATCTAAGAGGATAGGGACTAGACCAGAGGGGTACTGGAAAGAAAATTTTATCTGAATTTTAGGACATAGTTTTAAGTCATGCTTCTGCTATTTACTCCCTGTATGAATTCGGGTAAAACATATTTTCTAGACCTGAGTTTCATCATCTTTAAAATAGAGGGGTTGCAATAAATTTTCTCTGACTTCTTTTTTTTTGTTTGAAACATATGCTCTGTTCCATGATATGACTTGTTTCACCTAAATTTGTTATCTCCCCAGTGTCTGAGTCAGTGCCACATACAGTAGACATTTAACAAAAGGGAAAACAATTAATGCTTGAATATAATATCTTTATGAGAAAAGGGTATGTAATATATTTAATGCTTATGAAATTTGTTACTTTGTTTGACAGGAAAGGAATGATAAATATGTATGATATGTAAATACATTTTGTAATAAAAGAAAACCTGGGAAGATCAAATAAAATCACAGTTGTGGAAATATTTGATGAGTATTATTTAAGCTATTCAAATGTAAGTGTAAGACACTGACCCTTTCTTATGTAAACTTTTTGTTTAGTGAAAAGGCCAGAAAAATTTATGAGAACATATTATGAAGAACACAAAATGATTTTTTTTTGTTTTTGTACAACTCTGCCTTCAATTAGGCATATGATTTATTTTTAAATATATATATATTTATTAATATTTCTACATTAAATTTAAACATTTTACATTTATATTTAAAAATTTTGAATTCCAATTTCTATCCCTCTCTCCAACTTTTTCCTTACCCCTTGAAAAGGCAAGCAGTATGAAATCAGTTATGCATGGGAAGTCATGCATATTTCTATATGTATGTCATATAGAAGTCAGACATATTTCTATATGAGTCCTGTTGCAAAAGAAAGCACACACAGAAATGAGAAAAATAAAGAAAGTGAAAAAACATGCTCCAATCAGTATTAAGAGTTAATCATTTTCTCTCTGATGGTGGACAACATTATTCATCCTTAGAAATTGTCTTGGATAATTTTCTTGATCAGGGCAGTTAGTCTTTCAAAGTTGGTCATCATTACAATATTGCCATTACTGAATACAACATCCTTCTGGTTTTGCTCACTTCTCCTTGTATCAATTAATATAAGACTTCCCAGGTTTTTCTAAAGTCATACTGCTAATCATTTTAATAGCTCAAAAGTATTCCATCACAACAATATACCACAACTTCTTCAGTCATTCCTTAATTCATTTGTTATAAATAATTTTTTTCTTTTACAATTAGATGCTTATCCAAAAGGAAATCTCTTGAGGAGAAATACAGATAGTTCTTAGGACATGAAAAGAATCCTTTTCTCAAGCAGATATATACTACTATCTGGTTCCTGAAGTGCATTATTTCCCAGCAACTACTTTGAATATGATTTTCAGAATTTTGAAGTTGATTAGTGGGAAACTCTGTATTAAAGAACTGCTTTGGGACTGTGGGATATCATAATAGCTGTACTTTCTGACAAAAACTGGATGTTGGGTTTCTCACTGCTTCACTATGCACGAGGAAGCTCTAATCAGAGGCTTGGGAGCCAAAGATGAGAAACCATATCAAAAGATCAAGAGTTATCAATGAAGGAAGCAAGATACATGAGGAAAAACAGAGAAGGAAAGGAGAAAAGAAAAGACAGAACATTAAAGCCAAGGAGCTAAGAGGAGGAGAGGAGCTGAGCATAGTGGACAGGGAATCTTTACTCTTGTTTCAAGAACTAATATAATTGGAGGAAATCCCAGCTGTCTGAGTGAGTTGATTGAAAGAGAAGAGAATCCTCTGCTCCGGCTGCCTCAACCTCCAGTTCCATCTACATTCTAAGAGCAATTCTCTCATTGTCTTTCACTGCCCTCTATGATTTGAGAGGCAAAACTAAAACCAAATTAATCCCAAACTCTTAGTCTGTAGAGAGCAAGATCTGAACAGCTTTGTAGATTCCAGTATTAAAGGAACTGCTATGTTCACTGAATGAGTGTCAGACTGTCTCTGCACTTAGACAAGGGAACAGAACTTCAATTCCATCCTCAGGCTTCAGGTACTTGTTGGCTAAAGGGACAATCTAGTTGTAACAGAAGTGATTTTTTCTAGCAGGAGAGTGAAGAGACTCAGAAAAGGAGCAGTCTCACTCAGCATGTGAAGGAGACCTATAGTATAAATAATTCCTTAAAGAGATCACAAATAACTAAGCATCCAACCTAGAACCCCGACTTTCCTCATCATTTTTCCTACGCTTGTCTCACTCCTAGATTTCTGTAAGTTTGTTTTTACTTTCCACTCATGGACACATACATTGTCAAAATGTCTGACCCAGTCTTACGAGTAAGGTAGATTGTTATAATTTGTTCATTCTTCCTTTTGCCTTCTCAATAAGTAAATGTTTTATGACTAAAAGTCATATCATTGTGATTTATTTGTGTAAATTAGAAGTACTCTTTTGGAGTCTCATTAGCTGTAACTATGAGTTGTCAGTTTCTTTCCCACGTTAACCCCAAGTACTGTCTGATGACTATTGCACATTCTTTCCCAGCAACACATAAAGACATTACATTGTTACCTCTTAGTCTTTTACATTGTTATTCCTAGGACCCCAAAAGGGAGTTTAGGGTTGTGCCTACCAGTGTCTGGATCTCAATGCACAATATCTGAAGAAAATACTTCTGACCTTTGAATGGGAATAAAGCCTGGGGTGAGCCAGTTCAGAGAGAAATAGAAGTGGATGTAGGTGATTTTATCATATAATGTACCCTATTTTGGATCAGAGGTGTAAAACACATGGATCATGGTCCATATTATAACCTACTATAACACGATCAGAACTAGATTAAGACATAATCAGTAAATATTTGAAAAAATAAACATACAATTATGCATACATAATATTATTATGAGGGGTAGGTAGATGAGCTCTCATTGGGTTTGGAATCAGAAAGACATATTTCCATGAGTTCAAATATGACCTATACTACCTGTGTGACCCTGTGCAAGTCATTTAACCCTGTTTACCTCAGTTTCTCATTTATAAAATGATTTGGAGAAGGAAATGGCAAACCATTCCAGCATATTTGCCAAGAAAACTTCAAAAGGGGTTATGAAGAGTCAGACATGACTGAAATGACTCAGCAACAACAAATGCTAGTTCGTGGTTTTCTCAGTCAATATGTCTTTTTTTTTTTTTTTTTAAGCAATCGGGGTTAAGTAACTTGCTCAAGGTTACACGGCCAGTTATTTCTGGGTGTGATGCTGAGTATCTGAGCCTGGATTTGATCCAGGTCATTCCAACACTGGAGCCAGTGCTCTTACTCGCTGAGCCACCTGGCCGCCCCTTCAATATGTCTTTACAGGTATTCTTATAATGGTTTAGTGGCCCCTATTTCTAATTGATTTTAATACCCTAACTCTGCATGACCCTTCCATGAGGAATTCTTATTCTTCTTTGGTTGATGAGGGAAGGAATGGACAATAAAGTGAAGTATTGCATAGAAATGTTTTAGGTGAATGCCATAGCAGAGAGTGACCCATTTCTAGCACTATCACTATTTAAAATAAGACACAAAAATCATGAACATAACTATAGATCAATGGAGCAGATGTGGAGAGGGGCACCCTAGTGAAAAGCTGTCAGGGAGAAAAGAAAAGGAAGGATATGTAAAAAGTCCAGAGAAGCATGAGAGGAAATCCAGAAAATGTAAGAGAAGGTGAATTTATTATTAGATATTAAGGTCATGCTGACTAAGGAACCTCATAGGGTAAAGGAAATGTTGTTGTGAATTTAGAACAAAGTTATAAAATAGACTGAGTGCATAGGGGAGCAGACAGATAATGGAAAGAGTAAGAAGGACCCTGGCACATGGGGGCTGGGGGAATGAGGAGTCAGCAAGATTGCGGGCACCGAACCGTCAGACAGAGAGAGAGTGTTATGAGCACTTATTAATAACAGTTAAATAGAGGTGAATGAACATCAGATCATGGCTAATCAGAAGCTGAAAATAAAACCTGTTTTCTGTTCTCATGGCTTAATAGCCAATAAACATCGCTAATAAGAGTGTGGATTACAGTTAAGTCAGAGAAGTACACACCATGACTCGAAAGTGAAAGAGGGCAAATGAGGTTAGAGATGGCATCTCCCCAGGATGGAAGTGTTAGGGATGTGAAGGAGCATCTGGTATGAACTGTAGGCTCACTACATCAGCAATTTTACTAGACCATATAGTTAAACTGGGATGTTTAGGAGAATCAAATAAAGGGAAAGGAAGTGGATCATTATTGATAAAACTGGCCTATTTGGGGGGTAGTACATGGAGATTGCAGGTATTGCTGGCTAGCACAGACTCATATTTCAGGAAATGGATGTACCAATTTCTTTGAAGTCTTGTGTATCCTGGTAACCCTCCAGTTTGGGACTGTTATGAGATCTGGGGCACTTATATCCCCGATCAGGTATGTTTCTATATTGACTGTTTTCCACTACTCCTTTATCCCCAAGCCTCACAATACCCAAAATATGAAAGTATGGTGGCCTTCTGTTACATGAAAGACTTGCCTTTTAGTTCAGGGTGGCAGCAGAGAGAGTTTCTTAAGGTGAACTATTTACAAATATTGGCTGTATCTTTTCATCATACCCCACCCCAGAGTACATATATCCCAACTAGTGGAAAACAGTCAATATAGTGGAAAACAGTCAATATATGAAACATTCATAGGACAGATATGTAAGGTTGAAACAAACCTTGGGGGTCATTGAGACCAGTCTTTTAATTTATTAAATAAGGAAACTGAGCTCATCAGTTTATATGATTTTCCCAAGATGAGACAATTTGTAAGTGGTGGGACTGGTATTTGAATATAACTATTTTGATACTAATTTCAATGCAATACTCATCACTCTGCAGTTCTTTTTTTTTTTTTTTTGCTTTTTGCTTTTTGGAGGGCAATTGGGGTTAAATGAGTTGCCCAAGGTCATACAAATTGAGGAGATGTCCATCAATTGAGAAATGACTAAATAAATTGTGGTCTCTGATTGTGATGGAAGACTATTGAGCCTTACCTCTCCACTGTAAAATGAGAGCAAGATGCTCTCAGAAAAACCTGGAAAGACTCATATGGACTGCTACAAACTGAAATGTTCTGTGTGCAAAGTAACAGCCATATTTTAAGATGATCTGCTATGAATGACTTAGCTATTTCCAGCAATGCAATTATCAAAGACAATTCTGACAGAATTATGATGAAAAATACTATCCATCACCACAGAAGGAACTGATTGTGTCTAAGTATAGATTAAAGTATACTTAAAAAAACTTTTTTGAAGTTTTTTTTTTATTTTGGTCTATGTTTTCTTTCACAACATGACTATTATGGAAATGTTTTGTATGACTACACAGGTATAAATTATATTTAATTGTATTCCCAATGATGGGTGGTGGGGAGGGAAAAAGGGAGAGAATATGTACCTCAAAATTTAAAAAAGTTAGAAATTATTTTTACATGGGGAAAATAAAACCTTAAATTAAAAAAAAAAACAATTCTGTCCCCAAAGGAGGTTATATTCTATCAGAGAAGACAATTTATATACAGAAATATATACAAAATAAGTACAAGGAATTTTGCAAAACTAAGAAGAATAATTCTTGGAGCAGATGGGTCCTTATTGACTACTCAGAATACAACACACAACCTAAGCAATGCCTTAGCCATGAATCAAAATGTCCCTGGTCTTAAAGGAACCCTGGTCTCTCAGTATTCAGTATGCCCCTGTATATCTTTAGATCAGGATGATTTCCAGATTACTACTCATTAATGTAAACTCTTTGGCCCTTAGAAACTGTGCTGATGAGCAGTGAGTAACTTCCAGGCCACATTACTGCAGTCTGCTTATAGTAGTTGAGATTGTAGGTTTATGATTGGAACTTAATTTCAAAAGAAAATGCCATGGTGTCTGGAGATTACCTGCACTCTTTCTCTCACTCTTTCTTAGATTCAATATCACAAATAAATTAAACTTAAACATGGGATCCAGATAACACTAGAAAGATCATCATGATATCATACCAAATTCTGTTGCAGTATCTATTTCTCAGAAAGTCTAAATTGTTGAGTAGAGCTGGAAAGAGAAATTTAACTTCTGGATTTAGAATATGATATGTAATTTGGTAATAAAGTAGTAATCTTGGCTACAAAATAAGACACAGCATCTGATCATTGACTTCAGACAAGAAGCTGATCTTTTCCCACCTTTGTTGCTATAAATTCTTAAAGAGTATAATGCTGGCTATCATCACCATCCTCCTCATCATCCAAGGTTTCCTCACACTTCATTCTAAAATTTAGAAGCTCTGACTGATGACAATTCTTTAGAGACTGTAGTTAGTGTCTCATGTCTCATGGATTTATACCAAACTAGAAATATATTATTACAAAACCTTTGAGTTACCGAACACCAAATCCTAACTTTTACCCATTCTGGCCTCCAGGAGAACATAGATTTAGAAATGGAAAGGAACATAGACTCCATCTAGTCTGACCAGCCTCAATTTACAGATCATGAAACTTCTTAGGATCACAGTATCATTGATCTAGAATTGGAAGGGACCTCAGATGTCATCTTGTCTGTGTGTCAAACTCAACTAGAAACAGGGGCTATGAAATCATACAAAACGGTCCTTGTGGGCCACATCTTAACTTAGAAAACCATACATGCTTATATATATTTTTTATTGATACATCACCACATTAAAATCATATAGGAACTGAATTTTAATATAGTTCAATATACATTTGGAATTATAAAGGGGTGCATGTGGCTTGCAGTCTTCATGTTTGACACATCAGATCAAGTTCCTCCCCTTTCTTTTGCAGGTGGATAAATTACGGCCCATGTAGGTTAGGTGACTTAACTAAGGTAGTAAATATTTGAGTTATGATCTAAACTGAAGTCCTCTGATTATAAATACAGCACACTTTCAATTATAACACAGTGTCTTACAGAACACCCTTGTCGATGCTCATTGACTGTCTGCTTGAATACCTAGCTCATTTGGCTATCCTTCTGTTAAGCCAAAAGCTGGAAACCCAAGTAATTTCTTCCATCCTCTCCAAGTTTATGAAATATCACCTCCAAATAATTTCATTGTTATGAGATAAAATTCATCTGAATCTAACAATAGCATACACTTATATAGTACTTATCTTGTGACACCTCTGTGGAGAGTTGCATATAAGTAATAATAGCCCCCTCATACATACTTCCTTATTTTATGAATTTATCAGCATTTCTTCAATAAACTCTTTTCTCCATCAATGACCATTTCATTTAGATTCTAACCTCTCAGATCAAAATTTGCCAGCAAAGTAAGTGAAAATGTCAAAACAAACAAACAAACGGTGTTTGAAAGAGCTATCATACCATAAAAACTCTACAGAAAGGTAATCTGTATTGGACATGAAACAACTTTGAGGGGAGTTTGTGTGGTCACTATTTATGGACCTAAAGAAGACCCTGAATAAGAAAAAAATATATTAAAATTAATACCACTGGAAAAAAAAAGCAATGAAGACTATGTCAGTAACTACCTAACCTAGTACTGGGGAATCTGTGCCCTTGAGGCCACATGTGGCCCTCTAGGTCCTCAAGTGCAGCCATTTTACTGAATACAAATTTCATAGAAAAAATCCCCTTAATAAAAAGATGTTTTTGTTTAATATATTGCCTTTTGCTTCTCTCCTTGCAGATGGTCCTTTAATTCTAAATATTTACATTTCCAATCAGTTGTTCTCTCTTTTGTTTCTTTAGTGAAATGTCACTGTAGATTCAACAAATCCCCTTAACAAAAGGATTTGTTCTGTGAAGTTTGGATTCAGTCAAAGGGCTTCACTTGAGGACCTAGAGGCACATATGTGGCCTCAAGGATGCAAGCTCATCACCCTAGCAACCATACAAGTACTTTATGAGATCTCTTCATGAGAATTATCTGCATATATTCTAAGGGTATGATTGATGAAAATATGATAAGGTACCAGGTAGGTTTTCACAAATCATATTGTGTGAAAGGTCATATCTTCATGATCATATACTTGACCAAAAAGTGTGAAACACAGAATTCCATTGTATTTTTTAAATGTGGTTTTTAATCATAAATGCATTTGATTCAGTAGAGAAGAATGAAGCTTTAAGGACTTACCTTCAACAGGGTGCCATAATAAATATTTTAAGATCATATAAGATCCAGGATAGACAAATCTATGAAAATAATTTTGCTTTTTGATCTAAGTGAAGCAAAAAACAGGGGTCTGTATGTTCACTGAAGTCATTTGCGACAAAGAGCACAAGATTGTCTTGCATAGAGGCCAGATGGAATAGGGTGAGGTACTCCTTATACTCTCATTTACAACTCACTACATGTCCTAGAATAGATAACAAAGAGGCATTGAATGATCTCCACAACTACTCCAATGTATTCATTCAGACTAATAATCCATGCAGCAAAACCTAAGTAGTCAAAGAACACCTGAGTATCCAGATTCATTTGGAAGAACAGCCCTCAAAGTTAGTGCATTAGTATTGTATATCAGAAAAATTTTGGAAATAGCCAATAACTTGGGACAAAACTGAATAGGAGAAAGAATGCAGGTTATATTGAATTTGGGAAATTCTATAAAGCCTTCAAATATCTCAGACATTTCTCTGAAATAAAAAGTCATGTTCTTCACACTGATATATAACTGTCATGGACAGGATAATAATTACTGTCTTTAACTTTAATAATGATATCTTTTAGAAAAAAGGTTTAATACAGTCATTTTTTAATATATCACTACAACATTCCTCCTTATCCTTCCCTTTCCTTCTCTCCCAGATGGCTATCTGTAGCAAATGGTATTTGCTACAAAATAAGTATTTTGTGTGTGTGTGTGTGTGTGTGTGTGTGTGTATATATATATATATATATATACAAAATACTTATTTTATACTTATTTATACTTAAATACTTATTATATATACATACACACAACAAAATAAGTATTGAAAAAAAGAAGAGGAAAATATCCACAAAACTAATCAACACCAAAACATCTGAAAATATGGGCAACATAATATTCTTGTTGACTCTTCAAGACTATTTCTGGGGGTGCACGGAGAGTGGATATTATCATATCTCACCTTTTAAGCCAAGTTTTTTTCTTTGTATTTTTTGGCAATCACTTTTATTTTTTGTTGAGTCTCTTCTAATTTACATTGTTATAAATGTAAATTTACATCTGCAAATTGTAAATTTACAATGTTGTAATGTTATATTGGCTCAGCTTACTTCACTATGCATAAGATCTTTTGGAAAACTTGTAATTGCTCAGTTGTCTTTACACATCGTGTCTTTGAAATGTTTTCTTATATAGAGACGATGTTTTCTTTTAATATATTGCATTTTGCCTCTTTCTTTGCTGGTGGTCTTTTTTGTAAGCAATTGGGGTTAAGTAACTTGGTCAAGGTTACATGGCCAGTTATTTCTGGGTGTGGTGCTAAGTATTTGAGCCCGGATTCGATCCCCAGGTCTTCCCGACACTGGGGCCAGTGCTCTTACTTGCTGAGCCACCTAGCCACCCCCAGATGGTCTTTTAGTTCTAAATGTTTACATTTCCAATCAGTTGTTCTTTTATTTGGTTATCTAGTGAGATGGCACTGTAGATTCAAGATTTTTTATTCTTACAATTATTCTCCAGCTCAAATCATAAATTCCATTTTTTACTTCAAAATTATTATTTCTCTTTTAAATCAGTGAGGAAAACTTTTTGTGGTTTCATGCTGTGTTGGGAATCCATAGGTTTCTCTTCCTCATAAGGTGTTGATTCATTTTCTTTTTTCTTACAGTATTTATTCACGGTTGTCTGGACTCATTTTATTTACCTGGACTCATTTGATTTACAAGATTACAAGATTTTGAGTTACAAATTTTCTCCTCATTTTTCCCCTACCCACCACCCCAAAATAGTGATCCCACTGAATATCCCCTCCCCCAATCTGCTCTCTCCAATATCTTCCCCCATTACCCCTCTGATTTTCTAGTAGGACATGGTGGATCTCTATCCCCCAGTGCCTGTCTATCTTATTTCCCAGTTGCATGTAATAGTAATAGTAATAACAGTGTGTGTGTGTGTGTGTGTGTGTGTGTGTGTATAAACATTTGATTTTAAAACTTTGAATTCCAGATTCTTTCCCTTCCTCCCTCGTCACCCACCCTTACTGGGAAGATAAGCAATTCAATATACATTGTACATGTACATGCAGCTGAGCAAAACATTTCCATAGTGGATATATTGTGAAAGACTGACTATATTTCCCTCCATCCTATCCCACTCTCCCACTTATTCTATTCTATATTTTGATCCTGTCCGTTTTCAAAAGTGTGTGCTTCCAACTTCCCTCCCCCTCAGCCTGCACTCCTTTCCATTATTCCTGGTCTCATCCCCTTCCCCTCTACTCTCCTGTAGGGTGAGACACCCTATTTAGTTTGTATGTCATTCCCTCCCTAAGCCAAATTCAATGATTATAAGGTTGTCTCATTGCCTTTCACCTTCCTTTTCTTCCCCTCCATTGTAACAGTTTTCCCTTGCCTTATGAGATAACTTACCCCATTCTGTCTCTCCCCATTTCCTCTCATTATATTCCTCTCTCACCTCTTAATTTCACCTTTTAAGTATCATTCCTTCCTATTCAATTGGTCCTGTGCCCTCTGTCTATGTATACCTATATACATATATACACACACATATGTATTCATACTCCCATATACCCTCCTATATAGACATATATGTATGTAAACATATATATATATATATATATATATAATACATTTCTATTCCCTTCAACTATTCTCATACTGAGAAAAGTTTCATAAGTTACAATTATTGTTTTTTCCATGTAGGAATGATAATAGTTCAACTTTGATAAGTTCCTTATGGTTTCTTTTCCCTGTTTACCTTCTCATGCTTCTCTTAATTCTTGTATCAGAATGACAAATTTTCTATTCAACTCTGGTTTTTTCATCAAAAATGCTGAAAGTCCTCTATTGCATTGAATGACCATATTTTCCCCTGAAACATGATACTCAGTTTTGTTGGGTAGGTGATTCTTGGTTTTAATCCCAGCTCCTTTGACCTCTGGAATATCATATTCCAAGCCCTTAGAACCCTCCACATAGAAGCTGCCAGATCCTTTGTTTTCCTGATTGTGTTTCCACAATATTCAAATTGTTTCTTCCTGGCTGCTTGTAATATTTTCTCCTTGATCTCAGAATTTCAGAACCTGGCTATAATATTCCTAGGAATTTTCTTTTGGGGATCTTTTTCTGGAAGTTATTGGTGGATTCTTTAAACTTCTATTTTGCACTCTAGTCCTAAAACATCAGTGCAATTTTCCTTGAGAATTTCTTGACGGATGATTTCTAAATTTTTTTTTTATCACAGCTTTCAAGTAGTCCAATAATTTTTAAATTATCTCTCCTGGATCTATTTTCCATGTCAGTGGTTTTTCCAATGAGATATTTCACATTGCCTTCTATTGTTTTATTTGTTTGGATCTGTTTAATAGTATCTTGATTTCTCATAGTCATTAGCTTCCATTTGCTCCAATCTAATTCTGAAGGAATGATTCTCTAAGTTTTTGAGATTCTTTTTTTTTTCATCTGGCATGTTTAGATTTTTAAGACTTTATTCTTATTTCCTTTTTGAGCCACTTTTGCCATCTGAGTTAGTCTATTTTTAAGGTGTTATTTTCTTCAGTCAGGTTGTTGACTCTCACTTCATAATTTTCTTGCATTGTTCTCATTTCTCTTCTCAATTTTTCCTCCAGTTCTTTTATTTGGTTTTCAAAATCCTTTTTAAGCTCATCTATGGCCTATAACCAGCTCATATTTTTGTTGGAAGGTTTTGGTGCTGAAGTTATGACTTCACTGTCTTCCTCCTCTTCCATGCTTTAATCCTTTTTGTCCCCAATATAGGAGTCTAAATTGGATTGCTCTGTTTGCTTTGCTTCCTCATGTTGCCACTTAATTACTTGTCTTTTGAGCCTTTTGGCACAGTAGAACTCTGCTACCAGAAAGGGGAGCTTTATCCCAGTAGCTGGGGTTTCCACAGATGCTGGAGCTATTAGTTGGGTGCCCTCTTTGAAGCCTCAACATGCTCTGGCAAACTGGTCACATACCCCAGCATCTACACCCTAGACAGTGATCCAAATCCAAGCAGGTTAGAGCAAAAGTAATTACCCCTCAGACTGGTCGCTTGGTTCCCCTACAATCTTCAGGCCAGCAGCTCTGAATCAGCACAGCTGTGGGCCCTTAGCTGTTTCTCACACCCTGGGCAAAGGCCAGATCACACTCCTGAACTCCCTGTTCCCACAAAGTCTACACTGAGCTCTCACTTTGTCTTTGGCATCTATGTGTTGATAATTCAGGAAACCATCTCGGCTTGTGGTGATCTGTAGTCCCCCATGCTCCCATGGGGCTGGATTTGGCTCCAAGAGTGCTGTGCTGGCCCCTTCCTGAAAGCCTGCTGGGCTGTCTTCGGCAGGAGGTTAGCTTCTTTTTATAATTTTGTGGGTTATGTAGCTCTAAAGTTTGTCTAGAGTCATTTTTTTACATGAATTGAAGGAGGTGGAAGCCGAAGCCGTGCAGAATTCATGTTTCTATTCCACCGTCTTGACTTGCCTCCCCCTCCCCCTGGTTAATATTTTCTATCTTGAATTGTCTACTTTTGCTCAAGAAAATTAACTGAGTTTTCTTCTTACTAACATATTTAATGATTTTAATATTTTCCCCCTGTATTTTACCTTAGTATTGCCTTTCTGACTTCTCCTCCTTTTATGGCAACTTTCCTGGGAGCTGTTCTTTAAGTGTGTTAAACTACTTCCATGAATTTAAATTCAACTGTTGTTGGTCTCTGCTAAAAATGACTTCAGAGTGGACATAGCTAGTTTAATTGGATGCCAATTCACTTTTCCAACGGCGTAGTGCTGCTACCCTTCCCCAGTTCTATTTTTGGATTCTCTAAATGAACTCTTGAATGTTTTGAACTACTTTGTGCTGTGTAAAACTAAAAACAATTTTTTGAGAAAATGCATCTTATTTATTTGCAGACATGGGAGACCATGAAAATGCCATATTGTATACACATTAAGATTTGATATATTGTTTGCTTTTGCTCATTTTTTCCTCTTTTAAAAAAAACTTTACTAAATGGGATGGTTTATGGGTAGGCAAAGAGGGAGAAATATTTTTAGCCATCAAAGCAAAAGAGCTAACAATTAAAAAATGAAGTGTTATAAAATTGTGAGTTAATACCACTCACCTCTAGAACTACCCTTATCACATATTTCTTGTTTTTTTTTTTTAAGCAATCAGCATTAAGTAACTTGCTCAAGGTTACATGGCCAGTTATTATTTCTAGGTGTGGTGCCGAGTATCTGAGCCCAGATTTGATTCAGGTCATCCCAACACTGGAGCCGGTGCTCTTAATCTCTGTGCTACCTGGCTGCCCCTGGTTGGTTGTTTTTGTTAAACATTTACCTTATAGGCTCATAAAATTCAGAAGCCAGTCTCCTTCATTTTTGTATTCTTGTCACTGTCTTGTACATAGTGGTAGCTACTGAGGATACAAAGAAAAAAAATTCTCTCCCTCTAAACATCTTGGATTCTCCTGAAACAGACACAGATAGATAGGTATAATGGTAAAGAAAGTTCATTTGTTATAAAGAAACCTGGGTTCAATTCTCACATGTTGGCTGTATAAATCACTTAGCTTTTTGGTTTTCTAGGTTATGGACACTAAAAGGTGCACAATAGTTGTAGATCTGCATTGCTAGAAGGGAGCTTCCTCAACAGAATTGCCTATAAAAAGGAAAATATTTTTCCTCCTCCAAATGAACAAAAAATACCAAAAAATATTTCAATTACATTAATGTAAAAATTGAAACTTTATCAGGAAACTTTGGGGGGGGCGCAGCACAGTCTTTCCATAATTATGAATGTGAAAAACATTACCATTATTTTAAAAGTCATATTAGGTAACTCAGGTAATATCTCCTAATGCAAGCAAAAGCATCTGCTAGCTAGATAAATATTAGTGGCATTTGTTAAATCAAGTAGTAAAAATTCTACCTCTTCATAGACAATGTCTAGTATTTTTTGCTTTTAAACTCAGCTCTGCCATTCTCTCCTCGCCTCCTTTTCTATCTCTTGTTTTCTATGCCTCTGAGATTTCCTTTCTCAAAGGTTGGTAATTTTCAGCTAGAATATTCAATACATAATTGAGCTGTTACATGCTGTGATGAGGGATGCTCATAGTAAATTTTAAAATAATGTCATCTGAATATCTTATCCCTGGGACTATCATGCATCTGGTGGTGTCATTGTTGTTTCTCCTTTGTTTTATGAGAAGGCCCATGCCATCACAGGGTGATGTCTTGACTCATGTGTGAATTGGATGTGAGGCACAGTTGCAAGAAGTTATCAGATTCATACTCTCTCCCAGAGTCATTGAAGCTCAATGGTAAGACAAAAGTTGAAAAGTTTGGTGATGGCCTGGGATTCACTGGATGACTTCATGTCTTCAATGTCTAACTAAACTCTAAGTACTACATGGTGCCTTCCTTAGTCATCTTTGTGACCACTGGAAAAAATTGTTCTCATCTTCCCATTGTGCTGGAAGAAGTCTTCACATGCTTGAGGTAGACACCCCTAACCACCTAACTGCCCAATGGAGTGAAGCCTGTCAGTTACTCTCAACCTGGATTAGCCCATCTGCCAAGACAGGTGAAGTATTCAAAAGGTACTCGAACCTCTTGTTTGGAGTCTTGCTGAGCCCTTTTTTAGGGCTTCTCATTCACCTTTGGTATATAGTTGGCTCTCCATTTTCACCTGTGCATCCAACAAACTGGAGCGTGCACAACAGCCACTTCATGGTGAACCTTGCATATAGTAGACTCTTAAAAATGTTTGCTGTGACTTTTGAAAAGGAACAGGCTCAAAGGAGAAAATAGAATAAATGGGGGGCGGGATACAATGGAGAAAAATATAGTATTGCACAATATGACTACTGTGGAAATGTTTTGCATAACTAAACATGTATAACCTATATTGAATTGCTTGTCTTTCCAGTGGGGGTGGGTGAGGAGAGAAGAAGGGAAAGTATCTGGAACTCAAAGTTTTAAAAACAAATGTTAAAATGTTGCTTTTACATACAACCAGGAAATAAGATATGTAGGAAATGGGGTATAGAAATCTATCTTGCCCTATAAGAAAGTAAAAGGGAAGGGACTAAGGGAGGGATAGGGTGGGAATATAGGAGAAGGCAGATAGGGGGAAGGGATATTCAGCATGCTTGCCATCTTGGGGTGGGGGTAGGGGAGAGACAGGGAGAAAATTTGTAACTCAAAATCTTGTGGAAACGAATGTTGAAAACTAAGGATAAATTAATTAATTAATTTAAAAAAATGTTTGTTGTGTTTAATAGGTTTTCTTTTTGAGCTTGTTCCCTGAGACTAGAATAGGATTGTGTCAGCCTCTGTCTTTCTCTGTATTCTTGTGATTTTGCTGTAATATAGATTTGTTTCTCTCAACTCATGCCCTCTTTCTCTGTTTCACCATGCTCTGAAGATGACCCTGAGTCCTCAAAGTATGCAATTTTGCCTCCTAAGCTAGTTATAGCAGGGCAAATTGTATGAAACTAGAAGAGCTTTGATTCCAGGCCTTGTCTCTCACTTATAAAGCCTATGTTTGAGAGGCTCATCACCAAAACTGTGTCTGACCCATGATGAATATCTTTTTGACAACATAAATTCTGTAAGTCATTTAAAAAAAATCTAAAATAAAGAACTGTATGAGACATTGGCAAAAAAAAGTGCCTATGAAATACCATCCAATATTTTTGAAATATCTGACAAATATTTGAAATATCAGAGATTTTGGAATATCTGAAATATTTGTTTAAAATGCATTTTATGCTCTTTTGTATGGCTTTCCCATTTTATCTCCCATGGCAGTTCTGTCTTTAGTTAAAAATGATTTACTAGCATGTTCCTCTGATTTAAATCTAATACATCTTTATTTAGGAAAAGCCTAAAGCAAAACTTAACTGTTCTTTGTGCACACTGTAGGGCAGTAAAAGGGGCAAGAAATTTTAATCCTATGTGGCTCAAAGAATTCAAGGATTGTAAACTTACAGAGGATAGAGTATTTTTGTTGTCACTGTAATTTGATTTGGGTTTTGTTTGCTTATTTCTTTCTTATTGGGTATTTTCTACCCATATGTCAGTGGAAATTATAATTTTGGTTTATATATTGAATGTGAGGTCATAGTGGGCATTTCAAAATGAACTATCTAGTTGGAGTTGGAAATACATATATAAAGCCAGTCACAGAGGTGTGAATTGGGTGTCATTCACATAGAAGTGACAGCTGATATAGGACTAGAGCAGATCACCAAGAGAAAGCAAATTGGGAGAGATAAGGAAAAATAAAATAAAAATTCTATGGAATATGATATTTGGAGTTATAAGAAAGGATAAGAAAGAGTAGAGTGAGTAGTCAAAGAGTTAGGAAGAGAACAAAGAAAAAATATAATCAAAAAATATAATCTCTGAAAATAATTTGAAGTCCATTAAAATATGCTTTCAATATTTCCAGGATTATTACACATTACTACTCCCCTTCACACATAATACATTCCAGAATTGCAAATGAAATATCCAGATTTTGCTCCTAATTTGCAATATTCCTTCTCCCATTTCTGAGCCTTTGTATAGTCTGCCTCCCATGCCTTAGCCCCACTCCCTTTTTCACTTCTACCTCTTAGAATTGCTAGTCCCTTACAAGACTTACCCCTCATTGATGGTTACTACCCAGTGATCAAGAATTATCACTGTAGTCCATATGCCTCTTCAGGAAAGTCCAAGGCAGAGTGAGCTCCCTCTAGATAGAATTATAAAAATTATTTCAAGTCAGAAGATTGTTATTGAACTCTCTGAACAGAATATTCAGATTCTAAGGCGTGAACGCACCACTGGATTTTCTCATTTCTTCTACAGCTTTGGCATTTATTGTGCATTCCTCATATCATTCATGATGGGTTTGACTGTGATTCCAAGAAATATTTTCAAAGTCTTAAATTTACAGAACATCAATATTTAAAAGAATTTATCTATATACATTCTAAAAACACAGGCAGCCAAGTATGACTAACATAATACTCCTATTTAAACCTGTCAGCAGTTCTTCCTCCAACCAAAACAGTTTCCTCCCTTTTCTTCAGATAATGGATTTTTAGTTGCACACATCAAATCTGAAATCCTATCAGCATTTCTTACACTTGCTTTTCCCCCCAGAAATGAGATAAAACCCATAAATCTGAAAGAAATGCCTAAATAGATTTATTTATATGAGGCTAGTCTATTCTTGTGTGTGGGAGAAGCTGAAGGATGGAGTTAACTTTTAATGAGATGATCTGTCTGCCTAGTTGGAGACACAAACACGCAAATAAGGTTACAGCCATGGTGCTGATTATTTGTGGTTTGGGATTTTAAAAAGACTATTTCATGGTTGCTAAAACTTTATTTTTTTAGGGGAAGGGATGCTAGGGATTGTAGAAAAAAAGGTAACTATTTTATCTATTTTAAATTAAGAAAATTCAAATCTCTACATATGCATAAATGCAGATTTTCTCTTCCTATTCTGATTTTCATCCAGTTAATGCCATCCTATAGTACCAGAAGAAAAGTTGACATTATTAGAGAAGTGAATCCTCAATTAAATAAATATCTTTCTAGTAACATACAATTCTTTCATTTTCTCTACTTTGAAACAAATTCACAAAGTTTTTTAATCACTTATACAATATGCTGGAATAGTCCTACAAAATTGTTAAACTGAAATCTTTAATTTCATTTGAAAATTTCATGAGTGTGCCTGATTAACATAAAATTCAAGATGCTTTTCCTGTTATTTTGATATCTATGACTATTATTGTCATCATCATCCTCATTATCTGCTGTTAGAATCTTTTTTTAACTCAGAGGAACTCACAATTTCCTATTGTTTCCTCTTATCTCACAGTCAGCATTTCAGAGACATTTTCCTTTGTTTCTGTTCATAGGGAGAGGGTAAAGTCTAGTATCAGTGTAAACTTGACTTAAGGCCACTTTCATTTACTGATTCATTTATCATCATTGACCTTGACACCTTTGACTTTCCTCTTACCCTTCTCTAAGTAGTCCTCAGCAGGACTCCTAAAAGTCTATATGGGATTTGTAGAACCTAAGAATTTCATTTGCCATATGAAAATTGTCATTTCCAGCTGTGCTGTCAAACTGAAATAGAAAGAATCTCTATGGGCCACTTATTGACTTAGACAATCACAAATTAACATTATCTATGCTTTATCATATCTTTATTTTTTGTTACATATTTCTCAATTAAATTTTAATCTGACTCAGGTCACACTTGGGAGGGCCTTGAGTTTTATATCTCTGATCTATAGTATTACATTCTAGTTTCCTCACAGCTGATGTAGGAGAGTTGATTTTATTTCAAAATTTCTTTCCCTGAGGAATTATAGTCAATTGATCTTTACTTACAGGTGTCTTCTTGACTGTAGGATAATAAATCTAATAGCAACAACAACAACAACAAAAACAGTGATAATAATAACAATAACATTGATGATGAGGAGGAGGATGAAGATGATGATGAGGATGATGTTAGGCAGCTAGGTAGTATAGTGGATAGAGTGGTAGACTTGCATATTTTTGGAGGGACAATTGGGGTTAAGTGACTTACCCAAGGTCACATGGCTAGTAAGTGTTAAGTTTCTGAGGCCAGATTTGAACTCAGGTGCTCCTTACTCCAGGGCCAGCACTCTATTCACTGTGCCACCTAGCTTCCCCCCTATAGTGGTAGACTTGGATTCAGGAGTACCTGAATCCCAAACCAGTCTGAGAAACTTACTAGCCAAGTGAACCTAGACAAGTCACTTAAACTCTGCTTGTTTCCTCATCTCTCAAATTTGGATAATTGCACCTGTCTCCCAGGGTTATTAAGAGAATCAAATGAAATTTTATTTGTAAAGTATTTTGAAAACCTTGAACCACTAAAGAAATTATAGCTATTATTAATATTATTATTAACATTATTAATTACCATCATAGTCATCACCATGATCATCAACTTGGAACCACAGGACCTGAATTCAAATCCTGCTATGCCAATTAATAGGGGTGTAATCCTTAACAAGTCATTTGACCTCCACTGGTCTCAGTTTCTTTATCTATAAAATAATCAGGTTAGAAAAGATGATCACCAAGGTCCTTTCTAGTACTAGTTCTATGATACTATGGTCATATATTTAAAAAGCACTTAATGTTTTAAGTACTTTTTATACAATTCCTTTTAGGAGGCAGCTAGGTAGCTTAATGGATATAGTACTGTGCCTGGAGTAAGGAATTCAAATTTGGTCTCCAGAAACTTAATAATTATGCAAGTAACCTACCCCTATTTGTCTCAGTTTCTAATCTGTAAAATGAACTGGATAGGAAAATGGTAAACCATATTTACCAAGAAAATTGCAAATGAGATCATAAAGAGTTGGACATGACTAACAACATACATTCGTTTTATGTTCTTTTCTCTAATTTTCCTTATTTGTAAACTTATTTTGCATGCAAATAACTGAGGCTAACTTTCTTTTAAGTATCCTTTTGACACAATGTCAATATTTTCAAGTTTAAAATGATAACCATGTTAATAGCTATCACTTGTATACTGCTATTACATAAGTGTTTTCTTTTATCCTCATAACCATCCCATAAGTTAGATACTTCAAGTACTAAGATCCAAATTTTACAGTTGAGGAAACTGAGGCTTAAGAGATTAATTGATTGCCCAGTCACTTGGCTAATAAACATCAGAATTAGGATTAAAACCAAGATTTTCCTGACTCTAGGTTTTTTGTTCTTTCTATTATGTCTTATTTCTTCAAAACAAGGGACATAGATAACATATATTGATATAAGGTTAGGTACACAGATATATAGATATATTTGAAGAAGAAATTCATTACTGAGTTGTGGTATCTTTACTGGGGTAAAATGGAATTATGCATATTAATTATTAGGCTATCATTTTCATGTCTTTAATAAAATTCTCCCCTTTAATCATCCATGCATT
The DNA here is from genome assembly GCF_028583685.1 of Petaurus breviceps papuanus. NCBI lineage: Eukaryota > Metazoa > Chordata > Mammalia > Diprotodontia > Petauridae > Petaurus > Petaurus breviceps. The sequence continues at coordinate 16,934,682 of NW_027187419.1, read as the reverse complement.
GTATGTATGGATACTACACTATAAACTACATTGCAAAACAACTATAAAGAAGTTAAAACTCAAATGTTTGAGTTGAAAAAACCATTAGAGAGTATGTAGCTTAACTCACTTTTCTTACAGGTGAAATTGAGACCCAGAATGGGAAAATGACTTGCCCAATGTATCACAACATAGTGGAGGACTGTGATTTATCTTTCTTTGGCAAATTAATTATCTGTTCTAAAATACTCAGATTCCAGAAACCTGAAATATTTTACTCTATTTCAAGAAAGTAATGAAAGTACTCTCAATAGATATATAAAGCAGGATGGGAAAGGCATAACCATAAGGATAGAAATTATAACTTTATTGGTAGAGAGAACTCTCAAGAGAGGACATTACCTCTACCAATAAATGTTGGCACCTTCTCTGAGAAATAATTTCAGACTGGCTAGAGCCTAGAGGAGTTAAATCTTTTTGATCATGCTCTCATATACAGTGCCAGAAATAGGACTAGAACCCATATCCCTGACTCTGAGGCCAGCTTTCTATCCATTCTACTATAAAGTATTGATTCTTTTAAAGAAAAAAGGAGCATTTTTGTGGTATAATAACCATTTAGATCACCATTATGAAATAAATAACCATGCTAACCACTAACAAAACCCAAGCATTTGATGTCATTTTAACAGGATCTGAACCTGTATCTTTAGAACTAATTTTAACTATATTGGTAGCCTGTGTCTCTAACACCATCATTGCCATTTCCTTACTTGTGTTTAATCCCACGGTGTCATCAAGAAGACATCCACATATACTTCTACTGATGTCACGTCCTCCTCCCTTTGTCTCACAATGAAAGGTACATTTGCTTTCCAGAGCCACCTAAGTGACACCATATGAAAAATGTGGGACCGGGAATCAGAAACACCTGACTTTGAACTTAGACTCAGACATTTACTAAACACATGATGCTGGGCAGATCGATTAACCTTTGCCTGACTTAGTCTCCTCATCTATAAATTGGAGATAATAATAATATTGACCTCTCATGGTTCTTCTTCTTCTTTTTTTAAGCAATTGGGGTTGAGTAACTTGCTCAAGGTTACACGGCCAGTTATTTCTGGGTGTGGTGCTAAGTATCTGAGCCCAGATTCAATCCCCAGGTCATCCGGACACTGGGCCCGGTGCTCTTACTTGCTGAGCCACCTGGCCACCCCTAAGCAATTGGGGTTAAGTAACTTACTAAAGCTTACACGGCCAGGTGTTGCTGGGTGGGTGCTAAGTGTCTGAGCCTGGATTTGATCCCCAGGTCATCCCGACACTGGAGCCGGTGCTCTTACTCGTTGTGCTGGCCGCCACTCTCATGGTTCTTCTGAGAGTAAAATGAAGTTAGATTTGTAAAGTGCTTTGCACATCTTAAAGCACTATATAAATGCTTCTTCTTTCTTTCTTTTTCTTCCTTTCTTCCTTCCTTCCTTCCTTTCTATTAATGTTATTATTAATATATTTTGTACCTATTTTTATGATCATTGAATTAGGAATGAATTCATTAAAATTCAAGTTTTCTTCTAACCTTCACCTATACTGCTAGATTATCTGGCTTATTTTTCAGGTTTCTGGAATTTGAGTATTTTAGAACAGATAATTAATTTCCCAAAGAAAGACAAAATCTGCCATTCCATAAACTATGATGTTTGTGGCTTGAATTAAATATATGGAAATCCTTTTACAGAGCCATGTTCTTGAATTTGAAGTCTTCATCAGGCAAAGGGGAAAGAGAACTGGTGTGACAACCCTTATGCATCAGAATGCCTTATTTTATGACTAGTACAAATTTCTCCATTTACTTTTTGTGGAGAATGACATAAAGATGGGAAAAGATCCAAAAGGCAAAACAGCCTGAAGAATGGGTTTGGATTTGAAAATTGTTTTTGTTTTCCACCATTAAAGGGATCAACAATGTAATTTATTTGGGATTTAACAAGAACAACAAATACCATTTCTCTTTAGTTAGTGAGTTCATGCTACTTGCTCTTCTTCTCCATCCAGATTGATTTCTAGAAATATCTATAAATCTTGTGGTAACATTCTATAGCCATCACATCAAATGTATGACTAACCCTGAACAGGGAGGGTCAGACAAATTGTCTCAAAATCCTATGGATGGATGGATGTGCTTTTCTCGCTCTTTCCTTATGTTTCTCTCTATCTCTTTCAATTTCTCTGACTCTCCATCTTCTGTCTCTCAGTTTAAGTTTCTGTGTCTGTGTCTCCCAATTCACCAATTAACCTGTTATCTGTATATATTTTCTACAGTTTTTATTTTCACACTTTGCCTCTTTATTTAGTTAAGGGAGTTTTCTAAATTTAGAGCAAAACTAGTCTTAAGGTCATTTAGGATTGAAGACTGGGGGAGTCAGTAAAATTTACCTATTTATTTAAAGGCAGTATATAAAATGACTCTCAGATAAAACTGGATTTATTAAGTGCCCATGATGAATTTAGTACATACAGGGTAGAATCTAAACAGACCCAGATATCATCCTTTCAGATGCTTTTTTTTTAAAGCAATCGAGTTGAAGTAACTTGCTCAAGGTTACACAGCCAGTTATTTCTGGGTGTGGTGCTGAGTATCTGAGCCCAGATTTGATCCAGATGAGCCCGGATTTGATCCAGGTCATCCTGACACTGGAGCCGTGCTCTTACTCGCTGAGCACCTGACCTCCCCTAAGCAATTGGGGTTAAGTAACTTGCTCAAGGTTACACGGCCAGGTGTTTCTGGGTGGGTGCTAAGTGTCTGAGCCCGGGATTCGATCTCCAGGTCTTCTCAACACTGGAGCTGGCTCTCTTACTCGCTGTGCTACCTGACCACCCCCTTTCAGATACTTCTTAATAAAATGGGCTACATTAATACAGACCAAGTTGTAGAAGGACAAATAAAAATCATGAAGGTAAACATATCCATACATATGCAAACACATGCACACTCACATGCATACATTAGTTTTCTACTATATGGTCTGCATTGAAGACATATATGCATGCATGCATTAATGCCTACTAATGAACCTACACATATCAAGAAAAAACATAACTTGAAAGGTACATATGCATTTATATTATGTAAGGTATATATGGATTTTTACATTAAGAATTTTCTGAAGAAGTTCAGGTTATAGATTTGTCCCAGTTTCACCCTATTTTGACACTAGTTTTTTGAAAATTATTCTCCTTGAGGAAAACAAAAATACCATGTCATTTCTCCCTGAAGAACAGCAGGTACCAAAAAGAAACATAAGAAAGCAAGACAATAGTAGTATTCATATAATCAGAAGAGTCAATGGCAAAAGAATGCAAGAATTATGCTGCAAACCCTGAGGTTAGGTCTTCAGTGTCCCTGTCTCAGTGAGCCCTTTACCCACATCATTCAGGAAACTTGGGCACTCAGTTGACAACATAACTTGAGTTCTCATTGGATTTGTTTCATTCCATTTCATGGGTTGGTTCAGAAATGCCTTCTTTTTGTAAAACTATTTCCCTTCAGGAAATTACTGTAAGAATTCGATATTCAGGTTGAAGTCTAGGTTCTACCAATTATTAGAATTATGATCTATATAAAGTCACTTAAGATTCCTGTATTTTCTTGTATCACACTTCCTCAGTACAAATAAAACTAAAAAAAATGGCATATAATTGTTATAGAATGGTATTGTGTTATAACAAATTATCAAAGGTATAATTTCAGAGAAAATACCTGGGAAGACTGATATGAACTGATGTAAAGTGAAGTGAGCAGAACCAGGAGACAATTGTACACAGTAACAACAATTTTGTTAATCAACATGAAAAACTTAGCTATTAAGATCAATAAAATGATCCATGACAGTTCCAAAGGACTGATGGTGAAGAATATTATTCACCTCCAGAGAGAAAATTGCTGATTTTCCAGTGCAGGATTGAAGAATATTTTAAAAATGTTTTTATTTTCCTTGCTTTTCCCCCTAATGTGGATAATATGGAAATACATTTTGCATGACTTCACACATATGATGGTTATCATATTGCTTGCCTTCTCAATGGGTGGTGGAGAGGCTGGTGGGAGTGAGAAAATTTGGAGTTCAATATTTTAAATGAAAGCTTAAAAAAATGGAATGATATCATGCATGCTGTCTATATCATAGAGATACTATGAAAAGATAAGGGATTGGAAAACACTCTATAAATGTCAAGTGATGCAAAAAATGTAAGCATGTTGTTTGTTATCTCCCTTTATTCTCTTAATGCTATTAAAATTCAGGTTCAAGAAAAAATGTCAGTGAGAAAAAGCAATTAAGGAATTCTAGTATCATATAGGAGTCAAGTGAGACTCTATCATTATCACCTCTGCCTGTAGATAACTTTGATATATACTAAACAGGAATTTTCTTTTCTAATGCCTTTATGAATAAGATAACAATTTATATGTAACTATTTTTCTGAATGTCAAAAATCTCAAGATTATAAACTTTTTGACATCATAGATCATGTTCCCTACAAGTACTGTGCCTTGAATGTAGTGTTTTGTAAGTGTTGGTTGAATGAATGAATAACTGAATGAACTCAAAGAATTGATAACTACCTGAAAAGGTAATTAGTAGTTTCTGTCCTTCCATGATACAGAGGTATAGAGTTTATGTCAATAGAAGCCTTCCAGTCCTAACCAACATCCCACCTCTAAAGATCATGTTCTAAAGTAAGTTACAACCTAGAGCCCATGTGGAAAGTCCCAGCCATGCTAGCCTTTACTTGTTTCTCCTAGGCTACCTTTACAGAGTCACTTTATTGTCAAGTACATACCCATCCTCCAATCATTAAACTCATTCTAACCCCACTATCACCAATTTCAGAACTATGAACCACAATCAAATTAACTCAATAACCTAATGTTGTTCCTGGATGGCTAGATGGATATTGTCTTTGGTGGCTTCATCCTCCCTATAACTTTGCTGAAGAAAATGATGCTTTCTGGACACCACTCTAATACATGGGTTATTTCCCTTATTATAAACTCCTTGAAGACAGGGGCTAGCTCTGATTTTTACTGTATCTAGCACTCCATGGAGTGATGAAGACATACTAAGGGTTAAAATAATTTTCATTCACTCATTAAACTCCAAAAAGATTTTTCCTCTCGCTACTTTATATGTGCACTTATTATTCATCTTATTATAAAGATATGTTAGAAGACTATCTCAGAATTTAAATCACATTAATTATATGTATATATATAGGTTATATGATTATACAAAATAATAATTACACCTTTTGAGCAGGAGCTGCATAAGAGTTACTCTAGAGAAATTTAGTGGTAGTTGTAATTTAAGTTCTAGCCAATGCTTTAAAATAGCTTTTGACTCTAGCTTTCTAATCATGAATGTAAATGACTCTTCAGACTATTTTCTTTCCTCCATTATAATGATAATAATAACAAAAACAGTCATGGTAACAATAATTCAGATTTGATGATCACTTTAGCATTTTCAAAGTGCTTGCTTTGCTTCCTTATATCATATCAGAAACATACATTTATATAAATTTATGAAAGGTATTTGAGTTCCAGGAGCTGGAAACTCAATATTCAAGAAGAATTAGGCCTTGTAAAAGCATCATCATTCTAAGAAAACCCTATGCCACAAGAACAAATGCTCACCATTGTTCAATTGCTTCAAACATCTCAATTTAAGGGATGATTGGCTAAGATAGCACAGTGGATAGAGTGACAGACTTCGAGTCAGGAAGACATCTTCATGAGTTCAAATCTGACCTCAGACACTTACTATTTGTCTAACTCTGAGCAAGTCACTTAACCCCATTTGTTTCAATTTTCTCATCTGTGAAATGCACTGGAAAAGGAAATGTCAAACCACTTCAGAATCTTTGCCAAGAAAACATCAAATGCAGTCACAAAGAGTCAGATAAAACCAAAAAAAAAAAAATAACAAAACATAAGAGAAAAAAAGTTCCAGGTAAAGATTAGGTCCAAATCCCCAATATCAACTTTGAATAGGACCAGTGGTATTTGTCAAGCTTATTATTTTCAATGAGTTTGTCCATTTTAAGACTTGTAATGAGGTATGACTAGTATGAGCCCTCTTAATGCTTACTCCCCAAGAATGACTACACATAGATGCCATAGAGACTATCGAACCATTTAGTCCAACAGTCTCATTGTTAAGTGGAGAAAACAGAGGCCCAGAAATTTGATATGACTTTATCAGTTTTTCACAATCAATGGTATTATGGTCCAATAAGTACTTGTTGATTCTGTCCATGTTAGCAATGGCAGATATAAAGGGAAATTTTAAAGACAACTTTTAATAGGCATAACTTGTCAATTTAGAACTTTAGTTTTGGAGTTTGTAAAGTTTATAATTTGGGTGATATATTAGATGATTCTTTTCACTCTCCCTCAAAATGGTTTATTAAGTAAAGCAAATTATCTTTACAAACATTTTGTTTGGGGACTTTTGAACCAACTGAAAAAATACACTATAGAAATACTTATTTACTACAGTTGTTAATTTAAAAAAACTATTGCATTAAAAAATAACTTGAAAGTTCTCAAGGTTTTATCAGTCAAGTTTGGTAGTTGTGTTAAGCAGACTATTTAAGGGGAGGACCCTAAGATTCCACCAACTGTTGGATCTGCTTGTACCCTAACTCTATTGGTGGTCAAGATTGTTAAAAACCTTTCCAGGCCTTGTTGATAGTATACTTACAAAGAAGAGGATTCCCATAAAAATAAATCATTTTTTTTCAAGAGAGAGAAAAATTCAGTCAATTATCAACATAGAAACCATAGAGACATTTCTAAATCATTGAACAAATTATGGTCAGACACATATACTAGAGAAGAAATGACCAACACAGCAACAAACCAAGTAATTTAGTTTGAATGGATCTATCAACAGCACCTTGACAGTCAGTTGAAGTTATTAGCTCAATAATATACAAGCTTATCCGTGACGACTTATTTATAACAAAAATAAAACCTAATAATACTAAAAATAAAATGTAAAATTTTTTCCAAATAAAAATTTACCATGGACTGAGTCCTCTCTTTTGTCTAGCAGGACATATAGCCATGAAGATTTACCAAATCCTATCATAGAAAAAGAAAAAAATTGGTAAAGGAAGAGAGGGAGAGAAAAAGGGAAAGAAAGTGTGAAATTATCTCTGCTACTTAGTGCAACTCCAGCTCGGAGCATATCCAGGACAGCAGGAGACTTTGTGCCACATTACTCCTTCATGACCAGCTGGGAGGGCAGGTGGTCCAGAGATATGCCAAGAGTATGGCACTGGCCTTGTTCACCAGAAGGGAATAGAAGGATAGGAGTGGCAGGTAACTGCCTTTGTTGCCAGTTAGAAGGAAAGAGAGCCAGAAGGAAAGGTCAAGAACAAAACTCTAGTAGCTCTCATTATAACCCTCACTACCACTGAGAAGCCAAGTCACATGCTTTTAGTAATAGTTCTTCTAGGACACAAGGCTTGTAATTCAGCTCTAAGTATTATTTTCAAATGGAAAATCTCCCCCTCAATCCCATGACCTATTTGGATAACATTAGTTGACCTGGTAGAGAAAGGTGAGAGAGGGACACGTTTTTTCATATCCTTATTCACGAAGCTGGGGCTATCAGATGTTAACTATAATATTTCCAAGGAAAGCAAAGAATTAAGGACACCTCACATCAACTATAGATATTTAAAAGAACAGACCCAGGTCAGCAGATTCAGGTATCTCTGTAATACCCCTTGAAAACTAATTTTCTTTCCACATATGACATACATTGTTATTCTATGGCTTCACTGTTTCTTTCCCTGTCCCTGAAACAATATATTAGCTGCCATTTAGGATAAAATATTTCCTGTCTTCATGTTTACTCTATCCCATCCCTCTCAACCTGCCTGCACGTATGTCCTAATCCATCTTTTCCATTGAAATTCCCTCTGAAATTCCTATTCCATATTTAACAAACTTTTTTTCTCCTTGATCCCCTTTTTCTCCCTCTTCTTTCATTTATTCACCCTCTTTGAGATCTGGTTCCCTTTGATTCCATTGCCTTTCTGGCTTTTTTTCCAGTATGAACTGTACCTTCTCTTATATCCTCTCCTGCTTTCCCTATCCCACCCCATCTCTATGGTCTTGCTCCACATTTTCAGATTCTCCCTTTACCTCTTTCTTTCAGCAACCTTTCTAATTTTGAAGCTGAAGTAACTACATTTTTCTTTCAGATCTAAACTACAGTAGTGATAATTTTTTGACCCTCAGTTAATTCTCTCTCCTTCTTCAAGGATTTAGACATTTAGATCATCATCTTTCTTTCCTCACTAAGTCTAGTCTTCATACTATTGAACTTTAACATTCATGTAGCTGCTTCGTCAAACTTCCTACCTTCCCTTTTCCCTAATGTCCATGAGTTCCACGACTTACTCTTTCTCTTTACCTCCGCCACACATACGGATGGTAACATAAAAGAAATGGTCATCAAGTGCAAGTGTTCTATTTCTCACATAAGAAATTCTGGCAGTAACCCTAACTACATTTGACAGTAAACTCCTTTCATTCTGACTCGCCTGATGGTTCACTAATCTTACATCTCTTATTCTCTCTATTCTCTTATTCTCTCAGACTTTTGAAATGCTGACTTTTTTGTCCTTTTTCTTCAACCTCAAACCAAGAATCAGCCATGTAGGCTGCCCTTTAATTTGGTATCCTTTGCTGTTATCTTAATTCTTCCATTCCTTTGCTAAATATTAACTCAGTATTACTCCTATCATCTGTTTCTACTGCTGCTACTCACTACATGAATAGACTAGAGAAAGTCTTACAACTATTCTGACTGAGCATATTACAAATTTATGTTGTCCCACATCAACTGGGCCTCTAATGTAGCAAGGTACTCCTTTTATGTCTCCCAATTAATTCTTTATCTCACTCCCTTAGAAACTTTTTCAAACCATATCTTTCTTCCTCAAGTCCAATACAACTCTTTCCCCTTCCTCTAGATGGGTAATTTGTCTCATATTTTATGGGAAAAAAATAAGGCCATTTGATATCAACTTCCTCTTCTGTCATTCTCTTCATCTAAAGCCCATTTGTTCGAGCTAGATCTAACAAGTTTTTGAGAATTCATTATTAAATTTTGAGAGAACATCTACACCTGAACACCTGAGAAAGCTGTGGTTGCTACAAAGCAGGGCTTGATTTATGGTTTTATTGATTATCTTAATTTAAATGATTGTTAATAACATAGATTACACTTAAAATTACATGTGTATAGGGTACCCCCCTCCAGAAAGCCTGGTAGTTGACCATTTACCAGAACAGCCCTATATTGCTCTATCAAAATTGCTTAAGCTCAGCAGGAGGATGGTGTAAAGCTCAAGGAATGAAGTCATTAACAACTAGAAGTCTGTTTGACTATAGAATACTGCTGTTAATGATGATGGTAATAGTAACTAACATTTATATAGCACTTTAAGTTTGCAAATTGCTTTACATACATTATCTTATTTCAGCCACATTACACCACAGATCACAACCCATTCTGTCCTTCTTTCCCACAGTCTCTGAGGAAGAGATGGCCCTTGTCTTTGACAAGGACAACCCCCTTTTAAGCACACTTTGTCCCATTCTGTCCCATCTTCTCTAAGTAAATTCCATTGTCAATTATCTTTATCCCCTCAAATCATCATTCTCTCTTTGTTAACTGGTCCCTTCCTTCAAACTTGCCCAGGTCCTTCTAATCACAAAAAAATCCACTAGACCTTATGATCCCCTCAGACTACAATCTTGTATCTCCTCTTCCTTTCTCAGAAAAAGTCCTTGAAAATGTTTTCTTCAATTCTTTCTCTACTTTCTTTTCTGTCATTCACTCCTTAACACTTTATGAAATAGTTTTTAACTTCATTCAACTGAATCCACTGTCACCAAAGTTACTAGTTATCCCTTAATTGTAAAATAATATTAATTAATAGCAATTTCTCAATCTGTGTCTTGCATTCTCTTTGAACAATTTAACTATTGATCATCTCCTCCCAAATACTCACATTCCTTGGCCAAGATGGTGGAGTAAAAGCAGGAACTTGCTTGAGCTCTGTCTCCAACTGCCTGTAATACCTGTAAAAAATGACTCTAAACAAATTTTAAAGCTACAGAACCCACAAAGTGACAGAGAGAAACAATTCACCTGCTGAAGGCAGCCTGGCAGGCCAACAGAAAGAGTCTATCACACCTGGCTGGGAGCTGAGTGCAGTCCCATGTGAACCACACTGACCCAGACCCACAGCTCAGACTGGCCTGAGCAGACTTCAGGAGAGTAAATCACCTGCAACTGTGGTGGTTTCCACAGTTCTCAATCCATAAATGCCAAAGAGAAAGTGAAAAGTCAGTAGGGAATTCTGGAACTGGGTGAGAGAAGAGCATGGTCCAGTCCCTACCCCTAGGGTGAGAGGTGGTGGTGGTGGGGTAGCTGCAGCTGCTGCCATGTGGCTGTTTCCAGAGCTCTTGGCCTGCAGATCATAGAGGGAACCAAGTGACCATTCAGAGGATAATTGCTCTTGCTTTGGCCTGCTTGGATCTGGGTTGTAATCTTGGCTGGTGGTCCTGGGGTAAGGAACGCTAGCATGCCAGAGATTGTAGTGGCTGTAGAGAGGGCACCCTTCTCATAGCTCTGACAACAGTTCTGACAACAGCTGAAAAAATCCCAGAAGTTTGGGACACAGCTCTCTCCACCCTTCTGGCTAAATGTTTGGCAGAAACATGCATCTTGTTTCTATCTAGCAGTTTAAGTATTTCTTATGAATTAGAAAGGTTTACATATTTGAGACATCTTCTTCATGAACATTCTGAAGGCAGATTAAAGCTCTCTTTGATATTCCCAATTCTTGTATCATTGTAGGACATTGTAATTTTATTTTATATAATATTTTTTCTCATGTGTATAAAAGAAGTTACCTCTGGTAGAATATAAGGTCCTTGAGGGTAGTGGGCTTTTTTTTCTTTTTAATTTTAAAAAAAATTCTCTCCTTAGTACGTGGTACAATACCTTGAATGGAATTATGTGGGTAACAAGTGTTCAATGAATTGAATTGATGCCTATCAAATTGGCAAAGATAACATAGGAGAGAAATAATCAATAGTAGATGGACAAGGAGAAGAATGAAAACTAGTACACTCTTAATCAAGGTGACAATCTGTCCAGCCTTTCAGGAAAGCAATTTGGAATGATGTGAAGAAAGTCATTTAAATTATTCATATTCCTACCATATTACTGAGCACATAGCCAAGGAACTTAAAGACCCAAATAAAAGTCCCATACAACAAAACATTCATGGCATTAGCTTTTGGGATATTAAATTTTTAAAAAAATAAAGGAAACTGCAATTGGACTGAGTGGGCATAGATTGGAGAATAACTGAGCAAATTATAATGTAAGCATGTGTTAGAATACCATAATACTCTAAGACATGTAGAATCTAAGTAATCCCAGAAAATCTTGGAAGACTGGTCTCAATTGACATAGAGCAAAGAAAGAAAACCAAGTGAATATATATGACTATATTAATAACAGGATTGGAAAAACACTAAAGAACAATTGAAATTTATCTTGCTCCTAGAGATGGAAAATGAAGCATGTTTCATTTGTATTTTGTTTGTTTCATTATTTTTACTATTGCAACAGGAACTGGTCAATGAGAGCATTGTCCTTAGGAGCACATAAAGAGGACACTTCTTGATGCAACTCCTCATGTGGGTGTCTGATAAGTATGTTTTGAAGCATCTATAATTAAAAGCACCACTCTCCACTTCAGAGAAGGTGCAGGTATCTGTAACAGCAAGCACCCTAGCACACCAGGATGACTTGCTTGCACAGGTTCTTTAATCTGCTTTTAAAGGAAACATTGGCACCCACGCAGAAACACCTGGCTGTGTAACCTTGAGCAAGTTACTTAACCCCAATTGCTTAGGGGCGGCCAGGTGGCTCAGTGAGTAAGAGTACTGGCCCCAGTGTTGGGATGACCTGGGGATCAAATCTGGGCTCAGGTATTTAGCACCACACCCAGAAATAACTGGCCATGTAACCTTGAGCACGTTACTTAACCCAGACTGCTTAAAAAAAAAGAATTAAAGGAAACATTGGTAAAAAGGGATTAAGAATCCTACTTTTAAATACATTCACTAGTTAACAGGAAAGGTCAGCACCCTGAACTTGGACAAAATACAGTGAAAATATAAGCAGTGGAAATAAAAGCAGAGAAATTAGCATGAAGACCAATAGACAGGGCTCCAACTGTCTGAGGAAAGCAATATTGCTGTACATTTTACATATATCACTGAATTGAGGGAGCACAGACATCTGAGCAGTCAGCGGGATGTAGTGGCAACCACAATGGCATACCCAGGAGAGCTGCTAGCACAGGTTCTTAGATCTGCTTTACCAGGAAAAGCTGTTCAAAGGGTCAACAATCTTTTAAAATTACATTCATTAGTTAAGGGGGGAAATCAGCACCCTGAACTTCAGAGAAAATTCAAACAAAGAAAAAAGAGAAAATACAAGCAGAGAAATAAAGACCAATAGACAGGGCTTCTAACTGTCTTAGAAATTAGCACAGATTAACAGACAAATCCAAGTGTCTGACCAAGGCAATACATACATAGTTACCAGAGAGAAAAGCATCAACATCTGGGTTTTTCAAAGTCGGTGGGCTCCTTAACAGCAACTCAGAGTGTTGTCTGATCAAATCACAAGAACACTCTTCCAAAAAGTGAACCCCAAAGCAAAATGCTAATCTCATGGAATATATATCCTTTTTAGAGCCAGAGGATATCACAATCCTCATAACCCAATGACAAACAGAAATTAGGAAAAAGTGTGGGCCTTCTTACAAAACAAGCCTCCCCTAATCAAGCTTCCCTTAATGGGCTCCACATAAAGTCCAAGAAGTTCTTCCTATTCCCCATTGTCAATACAGGGGGCTCTTAACATACAGCTATTCACAGTCTCAACCAGGAAATCAAAATCTCATTTGCTAACCTCCAAAGCAAAATGCCAACCTCCCAGAATATGTAACATAGATTCATTCCCTGATTGCTTCAGAGCCAGAAGACATGAAACCTACTTGACTCAGCACAGCTGTGAAATATCAGGGTTCAAAGGAGATCAGTCCTTTGGATATTTACAATTTATCTTGAGCCTGGGAAACTAAACTCCAAAAAGTAAAAGAACAAAAATCCCACCTTGATTGCACTTACAGTAGCCTATGACTTTCCTGAGTGCTGAGGCTGGTAAGGAATTCTAACTATTTGATCTTCAGAAGGTTAGAAGTGTGAAACACTAGAGGTCCAGGAACTTGAGTTTATACCATAACTCATTTGCAACTAAACTATATACAATGCAGCCTTTGGGAATTAACCCAGCAGTATATGGATGACAGCTAGCACTGTGCTGCAGCAAGGGAGTGACTTAACCTTTTCATGCATCTGGAAGTGAATTTAGTGAAGTGTATGCTTTCCAACAATTGTTTCAAATTTGAACTCACCCATCCTTCCTTAAGATTGAAGTGATAAAGGTAGAGTAAGAACATGCCCATTATTTTTATTACTACTCTATCTTCTTAGTAAGTATGTCTTTCTAAAAGTTAATTGATATACATCATTTAAGTGATGTTGAGGTACTAATCACAGGGTTACTCAATGATACTGAAGAACTATTAATTGATATTGATGAGAATACACTAAAATGGCAGTTCTAGTCAATGGCAATAGGAAAAATGCCTAAAACCATGAAGGAGATCTAACTAGTTCCCCTTTGTGGACCCAACTTGCCAATGCAAGTGGTAGTTCTAGCAGGACGTCCAGAGACTAAACTGAACTGCCCTAATAATACTAACACAGCTTCTACATACCTTGAAAGGTTTTCATGAGATACAAATGAAAGGTATCTGTATACTACACAACATTTTTTAACAGAGTCAAATGATTACTTTACAATGTGCTTCACAAGGCTTTTTGCATGAACATTTCTTTGGAAACCTTGAAGTGTTATATAGGGTGTTCTAAAAGTCTTAGTACAGTTTAAAATTTAAAACTAAATAAATGGGAATTATCATTATTGATGTCATTAAGGGATAGTATTTATAAGTCATAGTTGTGTGTTTATAGCACATGTAGATGATTTAATTTGCATTCTTAAGTTTGCATTTGAGGGAACTGGGGCAAAAGTTAATTGGCTTAAATTTTACAAGTCATTCACAGTTTTGTCACACCCCCCCAGGTCCTCTGTCTCTAGGCACTGAACTCTGGCAATACATTAAAGGGCCTTAACTTTCATCATTGCAGTGTGCTGACCCTTCTACTTGTTTTCTACTGACCCTTCTATTCAGAAGGACATATAGAGGTAGTGTCTGCTTCTTGGTACTTCTGATTTTGCCAACTTACTCATATGAAATTAATCAAAAAACACCCACACCTCATAGCTCACTTCTTAGGGTCTTTTCCCCATTTTTGTGAAAATAGTTTGGAAATATATCACAAAACAATCTTTTGCCTTAATGATTGAAAAATGTCCCCTCTTGGCTATTTTATGTAACTATAGTTTTATAGGTAGCCAAAATTATGGAAAGATTAAAGTCATTTACTTTCTCTTCAAAAAACAATTACTGCCTAGATACAGTTCCTGAATGGTGAAACAGTAGAACAGGAAAATACCTTAGGGATCACATAGTGAAACCCCTTCATTTTGCAAATAAGGAAACTGAGGCCCAGGGAGGCTACTAAATTGCTCAAGGTAATACCACTCTCAAAGAACTTACAATTTATCAGGTAAGGCATAGGAAGGTCTGACCATTTTGTTATGCTCCTTTCAAATGAAATTTTCAGGAATGCACTTTGTCAAAAAGAGGGTAGACCTAAAAGACAGTGTGAGATAATGGACAAAAGTATCCATACTAGATCAGTTGACCATGGTTCAGTCCAAATACCATATCTTTCTAACTGTTTGACAATGAGCAAGATATTCCATTTTTCTGATCTTTAGTTTCACCATCTATAAAATGTGAGAAAACAAATACTTGTTCCTACCTTCTACAATGTTTTGGACAAAGTATTTTGTAAAATTCTATAAAAAAACAATGATGCTAATGATCAGAAAATATAAACTTGTGAAAGAAAAACTCTATATTGATTATTAAACACATGATAGTATGTGATGTATAATATATTTAATTATAAGACATTATTAATAAATAATTTTTTTAGATATAGAGACTTCTGGGAAACTTCTAAATTTATTGAAACACTAGGCCCTTTCAAAATTGGTTACTATAATTTGGCCATGAAAGACTCTGATGTGGATATCCAACAAAGGAGGGGGTGAGGTGGGGAAGCTTCATTATTATTCTATCTTCCAGTAACAAAATCATCAAGAGAAATAAAATTAAAGTCACCTGATAATTTTTTTTTAAATTCATTTATGATATGAAGCTACATTCAATTGAAAAGCAAGTAGATAACCTTTATAAAATCCCTGCACTTTTTCAGTTCTGGTGAACATTCAAATAAACATTTCTCTTTAGGGCTTTGTACTAATTCCTCATGGGGGCATTGGGAGTTGCTCACCACAAGATTCCAAGGTACTTAATTCCTGAATTATGAAACAGGGAGGTAGGTGATTAAGGTGTTATTTTTGAATTGTTTTAAAATTGCAATACTTTTTTTTGTAATTATCTGAAAAATATATCCTAGCTTTTTGATATGGTAGAGCAGTGATGGTAAGTGAATTTCTTTTCTGTTTGAGAATTTCTTAATGTATGTCTAATGAGCTGAGCTGAAAACCCTATTCCAACTATTTGAGAAGCATTAAAATTTTGAAATCAGAGTTTCAGAAGTAAATGACATAACAGTTCAACTCTTTGGCACCACTGTCACTAGCTCCTTTCTTACTGGAAATCTTGATTTAAAAGAAAAAAAATAGTGATCTCAATTTGGCTTTGACTTTTGCTGTAACAAATCTTAATGAAATATGAAACATTGCTGCAAGGCATGTTAGATTTGGGAAGATAATTGCTATTGATTTTGTTAAGGCAGATGCTGATGACAATGAAAAAAAAGGATGCAATCATTTTGATTATCAAAACCTGTGATTTTTTAAATATTGTCTTCTTTATTTTTGCTCCCCAACAGTCTCCTGGAAAAACAAACAAAAATTAATAAATACAAAATTTAAACATTTGTCAGAGCAGCACCAGTCAATCCATTCATTCTTTCATCACTGTGTTAAGTAAGAGTGCAGTAGCGTAGTATTTGCAGCTCTAAATCTAGACCCACTCTATCTTTCCAGTAAGATCCCTGGACTTTCTGTTATTCAGTAAAAGTGGTCATTGTTCTCCAAATTCAATTTATATTTTTGACAGAATTCATTGTTCTTCAAATCCACTTTGTACTTTCCTGACTCTTGGCTTTGTTCTTCCCTCCTCCTACATCGTCACTTCCACTATTTCTGCCAAAATACTATTTAACGTAAAGAATGCCACCCTTCTGAATCCCTATAGAACTATGTTTCTAATATTAAAAAAAATGTTTCTAGTGTGACTTAATGGTATAGTGCAGAGAGAGAGAGAGGGAGAAAGAGAGAGAGAGAGAGAGAGAGAGAGAGAGAGAGAGAGAGAGAGA
>NW_027187419.1:16869279-16917889 GCF_028583685.1 Petaurus breviceps papuanus | reverse complement strand
AGAGAGAGAGAGAGAGAGAGAGAGAGAGAGAGAGAGAGAGAGAGAGAGAGAGAGACATTAGGCAAATGAAGAGGAAAGGAGCTAAACACTTTTATGGTGACTGTTATGAGCTATATACTATACCAAGCCACTTTTTACAATTATTATCTTGTTTGATATTAACAACAAACCAGAAAGATAGGTTTTCTTATTAATTCCCATTTGACAATTGAGGGAACTGAGGCAAACAAGTTAAGTGACTTGCCCAGAATCACACAGCTAATAAGTGTCTGACGCTGGATTTAAACTAAAGTCTTTCTGACTCCATGCCAGAATTCTATCCTCTTCACCACCTAGCTGCTTCACAATCAGGAGAGAACTAGATTTAAATCTCACCTATCCCTACTGCCAATCTTTGATATCTATGGTTAGTTGTAAAAAAAAGACAAAATGTGTAATAGGCATGAAAGTTAAGTGACAGCACAGAGAATCAGGAAATTAACTGTTCAAGTACAGGATGGATGATCCACCATTCGATAGAAGTACATTTTAGGGATTTTGATGAACAACAATATCAATGTGAATCAACAATGTGATATAACAATGTATGGGGTATCACATGTGAGGAGAGACATTGACAAGCTAAAGTCATCATAAAGGAGGGTGACCTTGCTGTTAAAGTGACTTAAAAACTTACATGAAAAATGTTGTGTTCAGATAGCTGGTATTGACTAGGTAAGGATTAATTCCCAAGACCACAGGAAAGAGCTTTACATTTCACTGTCAAGGAATGGCTAAATGCTACAACACATTGAAATTAAAGAAAGAGAAAATCAAGGATGAAAAAAGTGTTGTCACAACATGAAAGAAAATAGAAAATCAGGAGAATTTTTTTTTCTTTTGCAAAATAAGTCACATAAGTAAGATCTAGGAATCAAAAGATTTATAAAAGAACACAGCATCCAGCTGGACCAATAAGCAATGGGTGAGCCAGGGAAGCTTAAAGGAGGAGCTTTGAGACAGTAATTGAGTAATGTGTGTGGGGGGGGGAAGGGAGGGAGGGAGAGAGAGAGAGACTCCAAAACTATTTTCCAAATCAATTTTCCAGAACCATATTCCACAATTATTTGGACAAATGTGAAAAACAAACAAAAAAGGAGAAAAAAGATATGAGGTGTGGGTGTTTTTTATTTCATATAAATTGGTAAAAATGGCATATACATGCATATAAGCACATAGATATGTGTATATCTATCTATATCTATCATTCTATATTGTTTGTATGTAGTTGTTTGCAAAACAAGCCCCAATTAGACCTGTTTGCAGGGACTGGTTTTTTCCCTTTCTTTGTGTCCTTACAGTACCTCACATATATTAAATGCTTAATAAATACTGATTGACTGATTTATTCAGTCTCAATCCAGTGGGCCGAAATAGGATCAATGAATGGATGATGTAGGGAAAGTTAATACAATGAAGAACTTTGCAACAATGAAAATCTTCATGAAAATTGGATGAATTATATTAAGAAGTAGCGAGTTCCCCATATGTGAAGAAGTTTAATTAGAGGTTAAATGATTGTGTATTGGTGATACTATAAAAATTCATATATCAGGCAAATGGTTGCACCAGATGATTGCTGGAATTCTTACTACCTATGAGATATTACTTAATAAATTTGTGACCCTTGGTAAACCACTAAATCTGTCTCATCCTTGGTTTCTTCATCTATAAAATAGGGATAAAAATAATTTTACTACCTACTTTCAAGGGCTTTGGGAAGAGGATTCTGTAAACCTTCAAAAGCCAAAGAAATGTGTTATTATTATTAACATTTTAATGTCTATATAAAATATAAAATGTTGCTTCTTTTCCTGCTTTTGTAGTAAATGCACATCAAATTTCTATTTAAAAATCTTAGTACTTTTACTGATGCATAAAAGACAAAATGCCTAAGTATAAAATTCCAGATTATCTGATTTAGGAGTATGAGCAACTTTGGAATAAAGGAAGTTGTTTGATTATATAATATTGAGAGATCCTTGCATTCAATCTAATGTAACACCGCAGGACCCCAGGAGCTCCTTTTCTCCCCCTGGCAATACAAAAAATGTCCCCTAATATATAGTTTCTATTCTGAGACTCACGCCAAAGTGCCAGGTAGAAGTGAAATGCAAACAAAGACAATTAGGTTTGCTTTAGAATCCTCACTCTGCAGAACATTTGTTTTCCCTTCCCATTCATTTTTCCTAGAGGTCTTCAGGTTATACTGTATCATTACAAGGGGAAAAAATGACTAATTATAGTAACACAGAACAATTCTAATAGCACAGAAAAGAAAGCCTTGATGGCATTGGGAAAGAACAAATCATTTAGATGAAGAACAATCATTTAGATTAAGCTTTGATCATTTGAAGTTTCCCAATGCTGAAATCTAGCAATCCAACCAAGAACATATTTTTCCATTAGAAAGGCATAAAAGCTCTCTGAGCAGCTCATTGGAGTTCATTTTGAGGATCTTATTTTCTCTCAAGTTCCAAATGCCTAAAAAAGAAAATAAATAGCTTTCATTTCTCCTATTCTTTACCAGAAACAGTTACAATTGTGCTATTGGCCACAGCTCACTTAGCAGAAGTATGGGAAAGACTTTATTAAAATAGACTCACTCTTAATGCTATTATGTGATTGGGACTGTGACAGCACAATATTAGTCAGTCCCTACTGTGTATCTTTGGTTTCCAAAGTCAAAATTCTAGTACTTTAGTAGGATGACCCCTCCTTTGATACTTTGGATTGCTTGAATAATCTTTGGTGTTTAGGGTATGTAAAGTGCTTTGTAAACTTTTAAGTGTAATATAAACATTTATAGTTATACATTAGCTCATTACCATTGTGATTGCTATTGTAATAACTGGTCTGGCTCTCTGCTACCACACATCTGTACAATTTATAGTTTGTGCTATGTAAATGGCAATCATATGCTTAGTCCAAGTCCAGAGAACAATATGGCCCCTAATTTTGCTACCAAGCCACTCTAGCTTTGTCTCTGGAATAAGGTAGAAAGAATATTAGATTTGTGTCAGGTGCTCTGAAGTCTAGCTACAGTTCTGACTAACATTCTGCTTGATCTAGGGGAGTGCTTTCAGCTCTCTGGACCTCATTTTCAATAGTTATAAAATAAATAGGTTAGATTGCTGATTGCTAAGGACATTTTCATCTCTAATATTTCATGATTCCATTAGTTTTCAATAATTTGACCTTTTGATTGTCCTTATACCCAGGTCCAATAAAGCATTCCTGCCTTGTTCTTAAAATGAATGCTACTTATTGGAAGGGACTCTCTTGCATTTTGTATTTTTATAGTTAGCACTTACCACAGTGCCTAACACATAGTAAGTACTTCATAAATTCCCCTCCCCCCCCATGGTATTCTCCACCTGTGTTCCAGGATACCTGCTATCTGCCTACCCCATACTCCTCTGACATTGACTGTCCACACTTATTTGTCAATCTTCCTGTTGGATGGCATTGGTGGGAATTAAACCAGGTGTTTGCCCCATACAAGTGGTTCTTTCTGGCCTCTGGGGCCAAGTTATTCCTAATTTGAACTATCTTCCTTGTCATTCAAGTCAGAACCCTAATAGTTGCTAATTTATACCTCCATTGTAAATCTATGCAAGTACATTTACAAAGATAGGAAAAAAGAACAAGCTCTATACATTTCTCAGTTTGTTGGGAGTGAATTAGGTCTCCATCTACTTGGTCTCATAGAATCATTAGAATATCATCATTAAAAAAGATGAGTAGGAAGGAGTTTCAGAAGTGTTTTACTTCAACCACTAGCCTGAGTGGAAATGCCAGCATTAACGTATATAACACATAACCTTGAATCCTCTGTTTGAAGGCCTCTAGGGATAGTAACTCACTGCCTTCCCAGATAGTCTAATCCATTTCCAGATAGTTTTTTTTAAAGCATTTGGGCTTAAGTAACTTGCTCAAGGTTACACAACCATTTATTTCTGGGTGTGGGCTAAGTGTCTGAGCCTGGTATTCGATCCATCCCGACACTGGGGCCATTGCTCTTACTCGCTGTGCTACCTGGCTGCCCCTCAGATAGTTCCAATAGGTAGGAAGTTTTTATCTTTGTTAAGCCAGAATCTACCTTCCTTATACATCGGCTTTCTCACTGTACCTTGTTCTGCTCTCTAGAGCAAAGCAGAATAACATTGTCTTCTAATTTTGGGGGAAAGAACAACGCTTTTCTTTAAGTGTGATGTGTGTTCTCAGGACCTGAAAAAATTGCTATCATTTCAAAGTAAATTATATTTCTATCCTTATTCCCCCTTAGCAAAAATTAAAAGGTGGGGAAAGAGGCTGGCGGGCAGAGGAAAACTTTCAAAATGAGAACTCAAATGCTTTTGGAAGCAAAATGATGGGTAGTGGTCTGCTTTGGGGGATGCAAGTGAAAGAAAGTTGAAGTGGATCCCAGATTGCATGTATATACATTTATATGTGTTTTTTTTAACTGATGTGATCCTAGAAGCAACACTGTGAATTTTCAAAAAGAGATGCTACAGAAAAATAATTACTTTATCAATTAGGTGCAATTAGAATGTGGTTACAAATGCTGTTTTTGAAAACAATTAATTCTGGGATTAATTAGAGTGAACTACCAACTAACTTGTGTGACCTTAGAAAATCCACTTAACCTGAGTTTTGAGGTCAGTAAAATGAGGGATTTGAACTAGTTGATGGCCCACTCATAGCTTTCATATTTTATGATTCTATAATTTAGGGATGATTCCGGCCCCAATACCTAAGTTATATTTTTTCCCTTATAATAAAATTTCCATAATGTGGACTCCCTTATCAATTCAAATCAAGTAACAAATATTTATAGAGGCACTCTGCTTGATGCTACATGACTTACATAGAAACTTAAGATAAAGACCTCAAGTAGCTTACAACCTAGTTGAGCATTAAAAGAAAAGTTAAATGATGGTCACAAAGCAATTTTAATTTAATTTAATTAAAGCATTTTATTTTTATTTTTTGCTTTTTGGAGGGGGGAAGGTAGGGCAATTGGGGTTAAGTGACTTGCCCAAGGTTACAAGGCTAGTTTTTGTGTTTGAGGCTAGATTTGAACTCAGGTCCTCCTGACTCCAGGGCCAGTGCTCTATTCACTGTGCCACCTAGACGCTCCAGTAAGCAGCATTTTAAAAGAACAGAAGAAAGCATATCAAAAGACAATCAACTGTCTACACAAAGGGGTACACTTTGGTGATCTAGGATGAGTGATATATTTTTATTTCCTCTCATGCTGCTATTTAGTGTTTCCCATCCTGCCTTCCTTCAGACCTCCTTTTGAAACATATTGTTTTGCATCACAGTACTAACTTTGACCCTCCCTCCAATTTTCTGCTCTGTTGTATTTAGTAATATTGCTGCTGTCATAAGCAAAACCACTATTTCATTTACTCAACTCTCACCAAAGGACTATGTCCTGCTTTTTACCATAATGTCCCTGCTTTGGCCCTGTCTTCTGTGCTGAAAAGTCCAAGACAGACTGAATTTTATTTTCTCCTTAAACATGAAAGTGTCTTGTTGCAGGAACATGTTTAGAAAGATCCACTATAAGCAACTATGTATGACTCAGTTTTTTTTTTAAGACTGAGTAGGCAGTGGTAGTGGAGGGTGAAAAGGGAAGAACATTCTGTTAGAAATTATATGAGGAAGCTTTCTTGTAAACTCTTACGTGTCCCTATCTGTAGATAATGCACTAAAGATGCTAGAGGCCTTCCTCTAGGGCTTTTAATTTTTCATGATACTTAATGCAAGCCTTTGTCCATTTTTCAGTTACCACTTGGATTTGCTATACATAACAAAACGACCTGCTTTTTTCCAAACATACATTTCTTGGATGAATATATTATTAGAAATCATAAGATGAAATATATGTTTGAATTATAATGTAAAATGTATCGGGGGTGGAGCCAAGATGGCAGAGAAGAAGCACAAACTTGGTGTGAGCTTCAGCTATAATCACTTCCAATACATGTAAAAAATGACTCTAAACAAATTTTAGAGCTACAGAACCCACAAAGTGACAGAGAGAAACAAATCTCCCACTGAAGGCAGCCCAGCAGATCCACAGGAAGGGTCTAATGCATCAAGCTGGGAATCTAGCACAGTCCTGCATGAGCTGTGAGGTTCAGGCCCCAGGGTAGCCCTAATCAGTAGTGGCTAGAGTAGACTTCAGGAGAGTGAATCACCAGCAGCTGTGGTGGTTTTCAGACTTCTGAACCCGTAAACACCAAAGATAAAGTAAAAGGTCAGTGTGGGACTATGTTGGAACAGGGGGACAGAAGAGCACAGTCCAGCCCCTGCCCCCATGGCAAGAAGTGGCAGATGCATGACAGTGGCTGTAGCTGCTGCTTCATGGCTGTTTCCAGAGTTCCTGGCATGCAGATTGTAGGGTGACTAAGTGACCATTCAGAGGGTAATTGCTCTTGCTTTAAGCTGCTTGGATTGGGATTGTGGTCTTGGGTGGTAGTCCTGCAGTGTGTGTCCAGTGTGCCAGAGCTTGTGGGGGCTGCACAGAGGGCACCATCCAAATAGCTCTTGCAGCTGCAAAACCCCAGAAATTTGAGACAAAACTCTCTCCATTCTGGAAGCAGAGTTCTACCACAGAAAAGAGCTTAAAAGTCAAGTAATTGGCTGGCAATATGAGCAAGCAGAGAAAATGTAATAAGACCATAGATTAATTTTTTGGGAACAAAAAGGATCAAAGCATGGAATAGGAGGAAGACAATGATGTCAGAACTCCTGCACCAAAATCTTCCAAGAAAAAATATGAATTGGTTACAGGCCATGAAGGAGCTCAAGAAGGATTTTGAAAATCAAGTAAGAGAAGTGGAGGAAGAATTGGGAAGAGAAATCTGAATGATGGAAGATAATCATGAAAAGAAACTCAATAACCTGCCAAAGGAACACCCCTCCCCAATACTAAAGAAAATAAAACCTTTAAAATAGACTAATTCAAATGGCAAAAGATGCCCAAAAGGCCAATTGAAGAAAAGAATGCCTTAAAAAGTCAAATTTGCCAGATGGAAAAGGAATTTCAAAAACTCACTGAAGAGAATAATTCCTTCAAGATTAGATTGGAGCAATTGGAAGCTAATGACTTTATGAGAAACCAAGATATTATAAACAGATACAAACAAATGAAAAAAAATAGAAGGCAATGTAAAATATCTCACTGGAAAAATCACTGACCTGTAAAATAGATCCAGGAGATATAAATGAAAAATTATTGGTGAAAGCCATGATCAAAAAAAGAGCCTAGACACAATCTTTCAAGAAATTATGAAACAAAATTGCCCTGATATTCTCGAATCAGAGGGCAAAATAGAAATTAAAAGAATTCACCAATTGCCTCTTGAAAAAATCCCCAAAAGAAAACTCCTAGGAATATTATAGCCAAATTCCAGATTTCCCCAGGTCAAGGAGAAAACACTGCAAAGCAGTTAGGAAGAAAAAAATTTGAGTATTGTGGAAACACAATAAGGATAGCACAAGACCTAGCAGCTTCTATGTTAAGGGATTGAAGGACTTAGAATATGATATTCTGGAGGTCAAAGGAGCAAGGACTAAAACCAAGAATCACCTACACAACAAAAATAACTATAATGTTTCAGGAGGAAATATGGTCATTCAATGAAATTCTTTCTTTCTTCATGAAAAATATGGAGCTGAACAGAAAATTTGAGTTTCAACTACAAGAAGCAAAAGAAGCATGAAAATGTAAACAGAAGGTAAAAAGAAATCATAAGGAACTTATTAAAGTTGAACTATTTACATTCCTATATGGAAAAATATTAATTGTAATTCATGAGACTTTTCTCAGTATGAGGATAGTTAAAGGGAATGTATATGTGTGTGTTTGTGTGTATATATATATGTATATATATACACACATACATATATATGCATATATAGGAGGGTGTATGTGTGTATAAATATATGTGTGAATGTGGGCATATTATGTACATGTATACACAGAGGGCAAAGTATGAGTTGAATATGAAGGGATTATATCTAAAAATAAAATTAAGAGGTGAGAGAGGAATTTATTGGGAGGAGAAAGGGAGAGATAGATCAGCATAAATTATTTCATATAAAAGAGGCAAGAGAAAATTGTTATAATGGAGGGGAAGAGCAGGAAGGTGAAAGGGAATGGTAAAACCTTACTCTAATTGAATTTGGCTTGAGGAGGGAATAACATACACACTCAATTGTGTATCTTACCCTACAGGAAAATGGAGTGAGGGCATAAGAGGGGGATAATAGAAGGGAGAGCAGATTGGGGGAGAAGGTAGTTAGAAGCAAACACTTTTGAAAAAGGATAGGGTCAGGGACAGCTAGGTGGTGCAGTGAGTAGAGCACTGGCCCTGGAGTCAGGAGGACCTGAGTTCAAATCCAGACTCAGACACTTAACACAAAAACTAGCCATGTGACCTTGGGCAAGTCACTTAACCCCAATTGCCCTCCAAAACACACACACACACACACACACACACACACACACACACACACACAAATACTTTGGGGTGGCTAGGTGGCACAGTGAGTATATCACTGGCCCTGGAGTCAGGAGGACCTGAGTTCAAATCTGGCTTCATACACTTAACAAAAAACTAGCTGTGTGTCCTTGGTCAAGTCACTTAACCCCAATTGCCCTCCATAAAGCAAAACATAAAAATTAAAGAAAAGAAAAGAAAAAGGATAGGGTCAAAGGAGAAAATAAAATAATTGGGGGGTGGGATAGGATGGACAGAGATATAGTTAGTTTTACACAATATAAATACTATGGAAATATTTTGTGTAACTACATGTATATATAACCTATATTGAATTGCTTATCTTTCCAGTGGGGGTGGGTGAGGAAAGCTTCTAGAAGGGCAAGGATCCAAAACTCAAAGTTTTAAAAACAAATGTTTAAAAAAATGTCTTTTTTTACATGCAACTGGGAAATAAGATATACAGGCACTACAGTATAGATATCCATCTTGCTTTACTAGAAAGTTAGAGGTGGATGGGGGAGGATATAAGTGAGAACAGATTGGGGGAAGGAATATTCAGTAGGCTTGCTATTTTGGGGTAGGAAGTATGGGAAAGATGGGGAGAAAAATTTGTATCTCAAAATCTGGTGGAAATGAATGATGAAAACTAAAAATAATTAAATAAATTGAAAAAATGTAAAATGTATCATATATTCAGGAATACAATAATGTAAATACATATATCTACACATGTGTATATCTCTATCTATAGATGTATAGAAATGCAAAGCATTAGTAATTAGATAGATGGGTATCATATTCTTTGCCATCTATGCTGTCAATTTCTGAACTGTCATCACTACCATCTCTTCTCCATTTCTACCTACTGTTCTTGCTTTGAGAATGATAAATCAAGAACATAATTTCTTTTGTAATGAGCACAAGTATCTACTGCCCTATGGCTCCAGGCTCTATGGCTGACACTGGTTAGACTTGAACTCTCTTTCTCACTAGATACTAAACCCCCATAAGTATGTATTATATCTCCCCCTTACATTCGTAAGCTTCTTAAGGGAAAAGACTCTCACTTTTGTATTTACACCCATAACACCTACCTCAGCACTGGCCACAGAATAAGTACATAATCAATGTGGTTTCACTGATTAATTTATCAATTCATTAATGATAGCTCCTGAAACACTTGATGACAGATATCATGTCAGTTGAATTCCATTGGGAAAAAATTTTTCAACACATACCATGTTTAATAAAGTTTTTGTGCTCTTAGGTGTGGCATATAGAACCAAAAGGAAATAATCTGTTTTCTAGAGTCTCACATTCTACTTGTGGGTGAGGTATAGTTAACATATACATTGATAAGTAAATATTATGTATATATGTAAACATATAGATATGATAAATTTTATATATGTGTACATATATTATTTTAAATTAAACATTACATATATACACCTATATCTGCTTAATTTTGAAAGCAAGATTTGGAAGGCAAAAGTACTAAAAGCTAAATATTCCTTCCCCAGACTATATGTAACCATCTCTTTCAACCAGTTCATATTTGGCATGGTTTCAAGTTTCCTCACTTTACTGCTCTCCCCTCCTAGATTTATGTACTGATTCAGTTTTTCGATGTTTGCTCTAAACATAATGCCCAGAACTCGAAATCATACTCTCAATTTGGACTATCCAGGGCAGACTACAGAAGACTCGGCTTCCTCCTTTTGGATGTTATGCTTCTATTAATGCAGTCTGAGGTCACCTGGACAAACACACTGGTGACTCATATTGAGCTCACAGTCCACTAAAACCACCCCAATCTCCTTTTCTGATAATACTGGAGGGAGCTGCTCATCCATGTACATCTACACATAATGAAAATTTTCTAATGACTGTTTACATTGGAAATTAGGTGTAAAAACACTCAGATATTATGTAAATTATTTACTTAAACATACTAACCGTTCTTAAAGGAAATTAAATAAGTTGGAATGACATGAATGCCATGTAGGGAGTAAAAGATAATTCCTTCCAGTGGTTCCCTTCATAAAAGCACTTTTTTTCTAAGACTTTCCAATCTAATCTAGTGGATATTGCTTGAGAAATCCTAGGGGATTGAAATCAGTTGATTGCCATAACCAGTTAGGAAAAAATAATTTGAATTTTATAAAATGCAAACATTCTTTTTTTAATATAAAAGGGATAAAGTATTTTTATTTAAAATTTAGATCCTAACCTCACAATATGTACCATATTAAATTCAGGATGAAGTATAAACAGAAGAAAAAAAAAACTATAATAATACATAGAGAATGACAGAATAATACATTTCTCTAAAAGGTACAGGGGGGTACACATTTAGTTATTAAACAAATAGAAGTAATTATAGGCAGATGTATTAGATTTCTTAAAAATGAAAAACCTCTACACAGAAAACACAGAAATACAAAAATAAATTGGGGAAAATATGGCAAATATACAGGTAAAAGTAAACTAAAAATTTTTCAAAAATGTTTTATTTGTCCTTTTTGTTTTAATATAACAAACATTCCTGAATATTCCTCTGTTCTGCTTCTTTCAACCTGAGAATTAAACCTTCTTCTTGGAACAAATATAGGAAGTTAAGAAACATAGGACAACACAACTAACGTGTCTAGTAATGTCTGCAAATCTCTAAATCCATGGTCAGCTCTCTCTCTGATTCTTCATTATCTTTTCTGATACCAAGATTTGTTTAAAAAGTTACCTAGAATTCAGCTGTCTTTTACTGTTCTATTTACATTGTTGGGTTCAATCCATTCTCTTGTATTATTATTGTAATCAATCTGTATGCTGTTCTCTTGGAACTTTTCCTTTTGTAGGAGTTCATAAACATCTTTCTGTGCTTCTTTGAATATGTTTGTCATTTCTCATTGCACAGTAACAATCCATTAAATTAATAAACCAAAGTTTGTTCACCCAAGTGCAAATATTCTTGTTTGTAGGATAAAGTGTTTTGTGGAGTGCTGAAAACCAGACAGAGGTAGAAGGGCTGGGTCCAAGTTTACCCCACAATCATCAGGTTCTTGATACATGACAAAGACTTCTGAAAGTTGTAAGCTGTTGGTCTGTTAATTCAAAAAAGTATAATTGTGGAAGCTAATAGCAGCTGCCTCTTCAATTAGATTCAATTAGATAAAAGCAATAATAGCCAAAACATAGAACTCTAAGATTTGTAAAGTATTTTACTTTAGATCTAATTTATATAAACTCTTAAAGTAGGCACTCTTATTATCCCTATATACAGATGAGAAAACTGCAGATAAGGGAGGTTAGGTGATTTGTCTGGCACTACCTAGCTAGAATGTGTCTGAAGGAGGATTTGAGCTCAATTATTCTAGAATCCAACAATAACAGTCTATCTATAATGCCAAGGTAAGTGCTTCCTATGTCCAGCTCCACCATTTCCACTTTGGGGAAGCAGAGGGAACCTTTAGGGATTGTAAATGGAAGAGTGCTAGAATAAGTTAGTGAATGCCTGAACAGTCATCCTTTGCAAAGCATTATAGTCCTTTCATTGAGAAAGGAGCTTCTAAACTCTGGGTTTCATAGATCTTTAGAGATGTTTGATTTTTTTAATCTATTATTATCTGTTGAGTTGGCAGAACTCATAGGGTATCCAATGAAGCACAGAAATGGAATGTCTTATTGATCTCCTGTGACCTTTTATTCTCCTAAGCCTACTCGTAGTTACTGGGTCATGCAAGTTTAAAGCTTAAATGATTGTTCCATGCAAATACAGTACTTTGTGGATCTCTTGACTTCACTGATAATTGTTGACAATTACTCCTTTGTTCAATTAATAAAACCAGTGACTGTTGTGACAAGTGTTGTCAAGGAATAATGCGTGCCAAATGTTTTCTGCATTAGGCATTATGTTACACTGGAAAAAGTTAGAGACTTAGGAAGGAGACATAAATTCAAGTACTGACTTACTAATTGTGTGACCATAGGCAAATTGCTAGATTGTCTCAGTTTCCCTATCTGTTAATTGGAAGAAATAATGTTCCCCTCAATACATCAATCAATTAACCAACAAGAATCTTTTAAGTACATATATGTGCCAGGTACTGTGCTGTGTTGAGGATGCAAACATAAAACACTGATAAAATTTGTCTTAAGTTCAATGGATGATGATTTATTTCAGCCTTCAAGCTAACAACAATGATAAAGTCTGGAGGGATACTACATCTCATCTAGGTTGCAATCCATTTTCCTTGTGGCCTCCAAATTAGAGAAAAAGCCATAAAATACAATAATAAGTGAAAAGCATAAAAACTTAAGCTCTGTGAAAGGTGGAAGCCCAAACATTGTGACCTGTTAGAATTGTAACTTAGATACCAAACTGTGTTTTAGACATTACTTAAGTTCTTTAACTTAATGTATAACTTAAGTTATAGCTTAAGATACTATGACCAATAAAAGTCATAACAAGAATATTGTGACCTCTATGAGACCAGTACATGATTGGTACAAAAAGTTATGTTTGGGCATTACATAAGCTTAACTCTCTAGCTCATTACAAAGCAGAAAACCAAAAATATCTACAAATCAGTAGTAATACACTCAATAGTTTATCCTCTGTTTTTTTTATAATTACCATAGGGATTTTGGGGGTTCTTTGCAGGAATTCACTGATTGGTCTGGCTGCTGCCCCAAGACTGAAGATGATTAATATCTTGAGAGGGATTCATCATATTGCCCCAAATGAAAGCAATCTAAATTGATTGAACTACTACTTATAATCAACCTGGAGCTCTTGGCCTCTTCCCTATACCTCCCACCATGGTTAGGGGGGAGATATAGGGCTCCTTAGGTGGGAGAATTCTAGACCTGATACTCTCTTGATCTTGTTACAAAATGTCTTTATCATACATTACATGAAATGGATTCCCTTTAGTACAGAGTAGATGATTTATTGTCTGAGTTCTATGTTGTAATGCAATGTGAGGGTTAACTTATGTCTTTCCTATTATTATTTATTACATGGTATGAAATAGCACTTCAATCACCCCTCTCCCCCACCTCCCATCCTTCTTCCTTTGCTCATCAAGGAATTTACCATAATTTACTGAATTTCTTTTTATAATGTTACTTTTACTCCCTCATTTTTTTTCCATTTAAACTTGTACCCTTTTTTTGATGGGAAGAGAAAAATACTCATCATTGACTTGTCACATATGTAGAAATTATCTGAGAGTTTGGCATTTTGGCTTTGCAAGTCCTAAAAAAAAAACCTGGAAGAAGTCAAAGAATTCAAATTAGAAACAAAAACGATGTTAATTAAACTTATAGAAGCAAGTAGTTCATGATGTGCTTGAAAGAAGATTGGATTTATAAGAAGAACTGGGTCCAAAATCTCTTTCAATTTGCAGTTTCCAGACAGAAAGAAAATGGATTCAAAAATTATGAACTCTTGGTCTAGTAACTCACCAAAACCCAACTTTTCAAAGTCAGTTTCAATTCTATTCTTTTTTAAAAAGCTTTTGTTCCTGGGGGAAACAGAGATAGAAATGAAAACAACTTCTGTCATCAAGAAACTTACATTTTACTAGAGAGATAAGTGGAAATTATAGAGAAATTTGAACAAATGTAATTCAAGAGATAGAGCATGAGCAAGAAAAGATCAGCAAAGCATAACTGTAGGAGGTGGCACCCAACCTGTTTTTTTTTATTATTATTATTATTTGTTTTTGAAAGAAATAGAGGATTCCAAGAGACAGAGATGAAAAGGTAGCATATTTATTTCAGGCATATGAAGTGTGAGAGGGAGAAGCTAGCCAATTTGAAGGAAATGGAGAGTACTTAATGTGGAGTATTATGACTTAAGATAAAAGTAGGTAAGACCTATTGTGACAGTTGACAGCTAGAGGGCATAGTAGATAGTGATGTGGGCCCAGTCAGGAATACCTTACCTTGAAACTGGCCTCAGACACTTAGTGGTCCTACATAGTTGTTCAGTCATTCCTGACTCTTCCTGAACCCATTTGGGGTTTTCTTGGAAAAGATCCTTGAATGGTTTGCAATTTCCTTCTCCAGTCCATTTTATAGATGAGAGAACTGAGGCAAAAAGGGTGATGTGACTTTCCCAGACTTACATAGCTAGTAAGTGTCTGAGGCCAGATTTGAACTTGGAAAGATGACTCCAGGCCCAGCACTCTGTTCATGGTGCCACCTCTCTCTGTCTTAGTTTTATTAACTATAAAATGGGGACAGTAATGGCATATTCTTCCCATGTTTTTTTTTTTTTGAATAGCAAATGAGATTTTTATAAAGTGCTTAGCATGGCACCTGGTCTTTAACAAATGTTTCATTCCTTCCCATATTGTGGAGAGGTTTAAATGTCAGCTGACAGCAATAGGAGGTCATGTGTGTGTACATGTGTATATATATATGTGTGTGTGTGTGCGTGTGTGTGTGTGTTGTATCTTTTTCCTTTTCAGAGTGGCCTTCACCTTCAATAATTCCATATGGATATTGACTGAATTGCTCTGGCTCAATAAGAATTATGATGTAGAAAAAAGTCCTTTCCCTAAAACCCCAGGATTGGTTTTAGAATTTTTCTTATAATTGAAACAACTAGTTAATAAAGTCAAACCACCATTCTCCAAAGTAGCTCCTAAAGTGGAAGCCATGCTACTCTAGTTGGTTATTGTTTTTAAAGTGAGAAGCTGCAGTCTGCCAGAATTCATAGGGAAAGGGCCATGAAAGGCCAAGGCAATTATCTATATGACTCCAATGAAAACAATTTGCTATTGAGGGGAAAAATATTTAAATGTGTCCTGAATCATTTCTCTTGAGGTGATGGGTGGAAATAGGTCACATCCATTAGATAATCACTATTGACACAGAGTCCTCACCATCTAAAAGACAAGAGGCATCAACTCAAGCATTCAAATTTTATCTCCAAATTCAGCTTTTCAAAATTCAGCTGGAGAACTCGAGTATAGAGCTGGTAATCGAAAAACATTTGGAGGTAGTTTATAAGATGAATTGCTAAGGAAAAGCAGTAGAGATTCTGAAAAGAAGAATATTGGTCACCACAAACAGAATAGCAATGGCAACATCTGAAAAGTTAGTGTGCCAGAGGGGATTGAAGGGCAAAACCTGCCTGCTTCCCCCACACCCACACCAGCATTCTAGGTATAGCAGACAAGTTACAGGAGATAGAATTAAAATTGATCGAGCCTATGGGGCTTTGCCACTTCTCTGCTGAAATGCCATCAAAGAGCCAAGGGCCAACATAATGAGAATTCAAAATTTCTAGGCTTAAATAAGAGCGATGGAAGTCACCAGGATGACAAATCTGCAAGGAGATCTGGGAAAAGGTGTTTTTACTTTTCTGAAACCTCCTTGTTGTACCACTGACAAGAAAAAAAATAGTTCTTTGGTTGTAAAAAATGGAGGGGAAAAATAGACCTATGGGGAAGGCAAAGTTTCAGGAAGGAATAATAGATATTTCTGAATAAGTCCTGATTAGTTTCACAAAAATATTCCCCAGAGATTTTTTTTCTAACGATACATAAAATATTTAACTTTTAAAAGTATTTTATGACATTAGTTGATTTGAGTTCACAACTACTATGAAATAACTTTCCTTTTCTTGAAGTTACTAATGGGAAACTGAGGCTGAGAGAGATTGAGTGAAGACTTGTTTATAGCTGCACAATGAATAAAAATTACAGAGTAGATTTACATTTTCCTAATTTGAGGGCCAGATTTTTTCCCACTAGACTACATTGCTTCTCTAAGAATTAAGCCCTGGCAGTGTGTCATTAAAGAAAATTATAGATATTTCAATTCAAAATGTTGGTGAGTGTCAGGGTGGCCAGGTAGCAAGTGAGTAAGAGCACCGGCTCAAGTGTCAGGATGACCTGGGAACCAAATCCAGGCTCAGACACTTAGCACCCATCCAGAAACACCTGGCTGTGTAACCTTGAACAAGGTACTTAACCCCAATAGCTTAGGGGTGGCCAGGTGGCTCAGTGAGTAAGATCACTGGTTCCAGAGTCAGGATGACCTGGGGATCAAATCCGGGCTCAGATACTCAGCACCACACCCAGAAATAACTGGCCGAGTAACCTTGAGCAAGTTACTTAATCCCTATTGCTTTAAAAAATGTTGGTGAGTGGAAATAACAATTATTTAATTATTTAAACTTGGGAGGATATGAGGCACTGTTTCCAACTTCTATGTTGGGTAAGAGAAATAGAGTAAGAACAGAAGCAAAGAAGAACTACTTACTCTGAGGAAACGTAAGTAGTAGAGTTTAAATACTATTGTTAACTAGAGGATATTACAGCATCTATTTAGCATACATAATTAGTATAGGAAGCAAAATCTTACTAGGAGTCTTTAGAATTGAAGCTTCAAATAGGTAGTAAGTACAAATATAGGCAAATTGGGATAAAAAAATCATTGATGAACACCTGAACACTGTGGGAAAAGCATATATTCAGTGATTATTCTCTGTACCATCCCCCATGCTGATCTTTCCTCTAGGAATTAGTGTCTAAGAAATACTTCTTTTTCTTTAGGAGAAAGCTGGATGAACAAGGATGTCAGTCAATAGAGGGAATTTTGAAAGCCCATATTCTGCATCGCCCTTCACACCTGAAGGTCATGTGGTTGGCCAGCAAACATTCTATCCCTTTTATGAAGAATGACCAGGAGCCAAACTCTTTCATGCTCAATGTCCACAAAAAAGGTTGTCATCTGATAAGCGAGGGAAATTACTGCAACTGGTATAGGTAACACTGGGCACTGTTAATAGATCTCCCTCTTGGTAATATCAAAGCTTGATAAAGTGAAACAGAGGTCTGGGAACTATTTAGATACATTAATGAATGAAAGGATGTATGAATGGATGTGAATGGATGAAAAAAATACTATACACATACACTTACTATGTTTTAGACACTGTGCGAAGTACGGAAACCCAAATATAAAAAGTGAAGTTTATATTCTTGTAGGGGAAAACAACATATATAGGCTAGTGGTGATGGGGAAAAGGAGCATCTGGGGAGTCACATGAGTGATGAGATATTTCATAGAGCATCCAGCTGGCACAGTTTCCAGAAGCAATGTGCCCACAGTAAAAAAAAAAAACAACAACAACATGATGGTATGACTGGATATCTGGATGGAATGTGAAAGAGAAGAATGTTCTTTTGGGGGGACTGAGAACAGTTAAATATATTGGCCTTTATAAATTTTCAACCACTTTGTTCCAACCAAGAAGGTTAGAATCCTTAACAGAATTTCTAAAGAGGGGTTTGGAGGTAGATTAACTTACCCAGAGTGTGAGTATCATGGATTCTTAAGGGTAGGTATAATAGGCATATAGTGAAATGACTTAGGTGGATACCTGGATGGGATTTGAAGGTGGAACATGATCTGATGTCAAACATTCAACCAAGAAATATTTACTAAGGATCTCCTCTTTACTATGCCTAGTTCTGGGAACTGGGAATAGAAAAACAAAAGTGAAACATATAGGCTAATAAATTTAGATTTGTAAGGTAGTATAGAAGTAATTTAATACAATATCTTTATTTTGCAGATAAGAAAATATACATCCCCCAAAGTTTAGTAACTTGTCCAAAGATACTTAGCTAATGAATGAATGAGACAGGATTTCAACTCAGGTTCTTTAGCTCCAAATTCAGTATCCTATCTGAAATAACATGTCATCTCTTATGAACCAGCCAGTCAATAAGCATTTATTGGGTGCCTATTTTGTTGATGTAGCTAGGTGACACAGTAGATAGAATGTTGGCCCTAGAGTCGAGAACACCTCACTTAGATCCTGTTTTAGATACTAACTGTAACATCTTGGGCAACTCAGTATACTCATTATAAATGAGAATAATGAAAGCACTTGCCTTCTACGGTTATTGTGGGGATGAAGTGAGATATTATTTGAAAAGCATTTTGTAAACCCTAAAATTATATATAAATGTTATTTCCTCCTTCTTCTGCTGCTCCTTCTCCTCTTTACCAATCTGTGCTTAGTAGAAGTGGTACCTGCCCTTAAGAAGCTTTCTTTCTACCTGGAGAGAAAATCTGACATATATAGGCATTTTAATAACATGTGTGGAACAGATATAATATAAAGAGGAATAGGGCACAGCACTAACAATTGGAACACTACATAAGGTCTCATAAGGAAAATATGGGCTAACTCTTGAAGGAGACTCAAGATTTGAAAAAGCTGAGAGGAAAAGGAACTGCAATCCAGGAATGAGGGCTGATCTTCAATAAGCATGGAGGCAAGAAATGAAATGTTGAGAATGAACAGCATAGGAAGTTGATCAGTTTGGCTGAAATATAGGGTATGGGAGAAAATACTATGAAGTAATCACCTTCCTTAAAATTACTTTTGTCTTGAATCATCAGATTTAACTGTTTACATGGATCATATTATGTCTCCTGTGGTTATGAGTATACAATAAAACAC
Organism: Petaurus breviceps papuanus; assembly: GCF_028583685.1. Taxonomy (NCBI): domain Eukaryota; kingdom Metazoa; phylum Chordata; class Mammalia; order Diprotodontia; family Petauridae; genus Petaurus; species Petaurus breviceps. The sequence continues at coordinate 16,898,833 of NW_027187419.1, read as the reverse complement.
TCCAGGTCAAAGAAGGACTAATCAAACATCCTCAGCTATTTAATCAGTGCACCATCTTGTTGGGAGATTGACAAGTCATTGCAAAGAAATTAAGCAGTACCTGAAATATGAAAAAAAAATTGAATTATTGTTATAAAATCTGAGCCAAAGTTCAAAGGAAGTGAATTGGGTGCTTTTTTTCTTTTTTTTTTTTAAATCAGATTAAATACATCTGATTTCCTTGAAGCTGAATTTCTAGATTATAATATTTCTGTCATTTTGATACTACTGGGAATTTGTGAGGTCATCCTCATGGGCAGTTTTTCCACCTGAGCAGATCTCAACCCATCCATACTTTTTCTCCTGTGGGATTCTTGTACATGGTTTCTCATAAATCCCTCAGAGAAGATCTGCACAGACCACTGGAAGGCCTTTTCTGGTCTGTCACTAAAATGTAAGATTTTATTACCATTCCCAATATGATATAACCATGCTACCTTCCAATATAACAGTTGAGTCATATGCTAGAAAGCATTTAAATTGCTAATAATCATAATAATACCTCGCATATTTCTATATCAGTTCACACACATATTAATGCATCTTTAAGGCTTTTAAAGTAATTTATGTCTTTCAAGCAAAACTGCTATTTTTAACAATTATATATACCCTCATAGCTGCAGAACGGCAGACCTTCAAAACTCTCAAGGTTGTATGAATGCTTCCATCTCACGTTATTTGTTCCCCTGACAGCAAGAAATTAAAACCACAAGGCAGAAGTGGTCATGTGTTTACCACAACATGGAGGCCAGGGGGAAAAATGGATCAAGGACAGAGTGAGAAGGAATCCTCCTGCTTTTTCAGCAAAAAGAAAAAGAAAACAACATAGTAAGTAGAGCAATGGATCATTCCTTTATTTGGCAACTGAGCTTTAGCTAAGCAGCCAGTTAGGGGAACCCTTCATTATCTCTCATCCATAGTGTCTAAGTCACCCCTGGCTGGAAGGAGGATAAACTCAAGATTGCAATAGTCACAGTAATGGTAAATGAGAATACTTACAAGGAATGGAAGGACACTGCTATACTTATATATGTTCATCTTCCCCCTTAGAATTTAGAATAAAGGTTGAGAATAAGGGTTGTTTAATTTTTCATATGTATATCCCTATTGCCTAGTACAGTATTTAGTACATAGAAGCCACTTAATAAATGCTTGTTCATTAAGTTATTAAAATAATAAAAATGTGAAATTTTAAAATGATATAAATTGTGAAAGCAATTTAAATATTAATTTTAACATATATTTCTATGAAAACTTAGATTTGTCCTCATCATCAAAGAACAATTAATGGCCATGTTTTTGAAAAGTTCTTATACTTTTACTTTCAATAAAAAAATTCTATGAGAAGGGATAAAAATCATAATTCCATTTATTTTTTTGTCTCAGAAATGATTGTGTTCTCATGTGAGTTATGGTCTAGCAATCTGAGGTCAGAGTGAGACCAAAGTTAGGCAACCAAATATGTTATATATAAACCACCCTTGGGGATATTAGATTTATGGCTTCATCAGCTACCATGGACAGGTGTAAAGGTATGCAGGAGAAACTGAAGAAAGTGAGAACAGCATGCATATGTGTGTGTGTGACTGTCTGTCTCTGTCTGTGTGTATATCCATATTCATATGTGTATGTGTATGTATATATAATATACAGTCATATATGCAAACATATAAACAAATATTTTTGCCTAATGCATATGTTATTGAAGAATATATATGTGTGTGTTTTAATGTGTATGTGTATATGCATGTTTAAGTTTACATACACAGCATCCCAATTAAGTATGCATTTAATAAAAATTTTATTAATATATATATGATATGCTATTGAAGTAATTATCAGTATATAGGAGACATAGGAAATACTTGTTGATTATTGATATGTGTGTATGTATGTGTGTGTGTGTGTGTGTGTGTGTGTGTGTGTGTAGTGGTAAAGGGAACTCCCACATAAGAATGAGTAGATTCCCTCTAACAATGCAGGTATGCATTTTTCTTTAATTTACTGTCTTATAGAGAGTTTAAAACCCTGAAAAGTTAACCAGCTCTGTCCAGGGTCACACACCCTATATGTGTCAGAAGTGTGACTTGAACCAAGCTCATCCTAGCTCTGAGGGTGTCTGGGTATGCAGTATGCCATACTGTCTCTACATGTTTATCATGTTTTGCAAAGACTGCAAATAGATAAAGAAACGAATCTACAACATGAGAGTAGTTTGATAGCAGTTGAGAAATTTCAGAGTTCTTTAAATGACCCCAAGCTTCTTTCTGAAACAAAGGATCATTTAAAAAAATAACAATGTTCTAACAGAACTTTACAATCTATGAAGAATTGAAATTGAGAGTTATACAAAGGGTAAAAAATGGGCAGGTTTATGGTGGGTGTGAGTAGGCCATAAGCATTATAAACAGTGGGAAGAATATTGAATTTGGAACACTGAATTTAGAGTAAAGAGACTTGAGTTTGAATTTTGGCACAGTTGCTTAGTATCTATGTGACCCTGAGAAAATCATTTAGCCCATCAGTTTAATTACTTGTAAAATGAAAGAACTGAAGGATTCCCATTGAAACCCCTTCCAGTTCTAAAGCTATGATCCTAACTAGAAGAACCCATAAAACGCATGTCAAACAATCAATGAACAAAAGAGGCATGCTGATCACATGACAACGGGAGGGCTAACTACATAACAGCTGGCTTGTTCCATTGGTACCCTCATGATGTCAGATAAATGCAAGGGCCCTTCCTAGTCTTTTGATTAAACTCCCTGTTATATACTTAAGGGACCAAAAAGAATAGTTTCACAGGATGGGCAGACATGGTTAGATTATGACCTCTTTGCTGGTGGGAAGATTCAAATTGAGGATATCACAGATATTTTTGGAGTTTACAATTCATAAAATACTTTCTTGCAACATCTTTTTGAGGTAGGCAGTGCATACCCACTTCCAAGTAGGGAAAGTGAGACTTTCAGAAGTCAAATGGTCTACCTACTATTATAGAACTGAAATTTAAATTCTTGTTTTTCATACTCAAATCATTTCCACTCTACCATACAGAATACAATAATGACATTCTGTGAAGTTATACAATTATTGCTTCCTAATACCTGTGAGGGATTATTCTGTTAATCCTTGAAAAAAAAAACAAGAAAGTTTGACTTCAGTAGTCCAGCTGATTATATGACAGAATTGAGGGATAATTAAGGAAAATACTTTGCAGCAAACTGTTTTTCTTTTTGTGTCACAATTTTCCATGGGGTCCTGCTCTTTTACTCTTTTTCTCCAACCGCCCCTCACCTCTACCCCCAAACCTAACTTTTAAAATATATTGTGCATTTGTATTTTCTGGTTAACTATAGTGTATGTAACTAAAATTATTTAGGCCCTGAAACCAATAATACAGCCTTTCCATTCAATTGTTGCATGGCTCCTGAAGATGCTATAGCTTTTGGATATTATAGCTAGTTAGCCACAGCATAGCTGATCTTTCACAGGAATATGGAAGCATCCCATCACTCCTAAAACAAGTCTTTAGCAGGATCTCTGCCAAAAGAAAAGGCACTCCAAAGTAAATGGAAGATTGTCTTATTTTCTTAAATATTTATTTTTTCTTGAGCTTCCTGGTTATGATTTTTAAAATCAGCGACACTTGAAAGATTTTCATTTCTATGTCAGATGCCTCTTCCATCATTTGCTTTCATAGCCAAGTTTTAGAAGTCCAGATGAGAACACATTGCTAGAGGTCTGCATTGATTTCAGTTAAGATAGATATAAGGCAGCTTTAAGAGCCATGTTAGACTTTGGAGATGCATTTGATACAATAGCTCAATGCATTCTTTAGAAGAGATCACTCTTCATTTAGAGATCACACAAGTCTGTCTGCATCATCTGCTAAATCATTCAGTAAGCATTGATTAATCACCTACTATGTGCCAGACATTGTGATAATTTCTAGGGATATAAAATCAAAAGCAAAAATAGATTCTGGTCTCCTGGAACTTACAGACTATCTATATATAGATACATCTAAAATAGATGCACAGTGATTTTGAGGCAAGGCTCTAATAACTAGGGGTTTTAGGAATGGCCCAAGGAAGGACATGTCTCTTGAGCAGAACCTTGAAGAATACTAAGGACTGTGAGGGACAAAGACACAACATCTTATAGGATGACAAATAAAAAGGTTAGTTTGGATAGAACACAGCGCAAGAAAGGAAGTACTATGTGACAAGGCAACAAAACCAGATTTGAGCCTGGCTGACTAACGTGGCAAGCATAGTGCTTTAAAATAATAAGTTAGGCAGCTGTGTGTGGAACTAATTGAAACAAAAAGAGTGGCAAATCAGGAAGATCTATTAAAGACTATTAATAAATTAAAAATTAAATAAATACAATTTTTAAATGACAATTTTATAGTACAGTTAAAACTTTATAAGGTCCTGAACAAAAGTGGTGGCTTTGTGAATAGGGAAAAGGAAAAAGGATGCAAAAGATGTATGAAGGCTGGAGTAAAGGAAAAAAGAAAGAATGGCAATGTTAAGGGCTTGTAAGATGAAGAGAAAGCTCATGAAAAATGAATTCTATTTGATCACTTAAGTAGCAAGGTTTTTACTAATGAGGGTGAGAAGAGGAAGTGTTATGGGAGATTTGAAGAGGGAAAAGAAGGCTTGAAAAAAGAAATTGTTGGAGTGAAATAGTTAATAAATTAGGGAGGAATAAAATGATTGCCTTGCTGTCATGAAGGTTTATTTGAGATTAGAGAATATAAATTTATAATGGATCCAGTAAGCACTGATGCATAACTTTCTACAGGTATGTTTATCTACAAGTAATTAGGAGAGGAAGAGGTGAATTGTGGGAGTAACCAGGGTTAGATTTTAACATGAGATGAATGTGATAGGACAAGGGAGCAAATGGATAGATGATATTAGAGAGTAGAATTTGTCAACTAAAGTTTAAATACTTGGAAGTCAGGAAAAGAAAGCCAGAACAGGGATGATGACCTGGAAAATACCAAGAGGTGGAGGATTGAAGGTCATGAGGAGGATGTTGAATAAGTTTAGAAGAAAGAAGACATAGGTAAATGTGGAATTATAAAAGATTATGATTAGAAAGGGGGCAGTAGGTGGTGTAGGGGATAGAATGCCAGGTCTGCAATCAGGAACTGAGTCTACTTGAGTTCAAATCTGGCCTTAGCCACTTACTATCTGTGTGACTCTGGGCACATCACTTAGTTATATTTGTCTTAGTTTCCTTACCAGTAAAACAGCCTAGAAAAGGGAATAGCAAACTTCTCTTGTATCTTTGCCAAGAAAATCCCAAATGGGGTTACAAAGAGCTGGACACAACAGAAGCAACTGAACAACAATAGTGGCAAATGATCAGATAATAGAATTACAAAGTTCTTTATCATAGAAGTTGAACAGCTGTGGTTGATGGAGACCTTAAGGTTCTGACCATCCCTGCGTGCAGCTGTGGGGCAAAGGGGTACTAATAATAGTTAACATTTAGTGCTTAGTATGTACTAGGAGCTGTGCTAATATTTTACAATTATTATCTTATTTGATTCTCACAAAAGCCTTGGGAAATAGGTGCTATCGTGATCCTCATTTTTCATATAAGGAAACAGAGGCAAACAGAATTTAAATGACTTGCCCAGGGTCACACAGCTAGTAAATGTCAAAGGCTGGATTTGAATTCAGGTATTATTGACTCCAGGTCCACTGCTCTGTGGATGACTTGACCTAGCTGCTCTGAGTAAGATAAAGAAATGGAGCAAATGGCAAAAATTCATAGAGAAGTGTTCAGTAGTAATTGTAATCTATCTATGATTTTGTAATGTTGTCTTAGAGTGTTGTCCAAGGTTTGGGCATATCAAGGGACTGCCTCTCTGCATTCGTTAAGACAGATCTGTTTCCTGTAGCTCCCTGTTATATGTGGCACTCACCGAGCTGCCTTTCTTTCCTAACCCTAGTCCTGGATTTGTCTTTCAACTATGATTTTGTCATCAGAGGAAAGAGGACTCTTTCATTTTTGGAATTCTTGATTCTTTGATTCTACACTTGCTGTCTCCCAGGCCATAATTCTTCCTACTACACTGAGCTACTTGCTACTATCTTCCAAACTGGGATGTGACTTTACCTAGTATCCCCAAGTATTCCAGGCCTCCATTTCACTTTCAAGCACTTGGGGAACATTTTTAATGATACTGATGGCTTAATCTTGAATGTCATGAGGTCAGTCACGGGTACTACCTTCAGTCACAGACCTACCAGAAACTAAGCTAGCTTAGCAGCGACTGCTACCCCATATGCTTGTAGATGCTGCATTTCTCATGGGAGAACCATGGGTGAAAAAGCCCCCCTTGTAGGTTTAAAAATATATAATTTAAATCCTTTGCAAAGGGGTAAAAAATGCTTTTCAAATACATGTGTTTTCTCAGCTGAACTTAGAGGAAATAAATACTGCTCACTTCCTGCATTGGTTTTGGGACAGACAGTCCCATTTGTGTTCCAAGTGGAAATTTGCAATGGCAATGATTGAGTGCTTAATATAGATACCCAATCTCTAGCTCATGTTGATTAGTTCTCCATGGATTTTTGCCATAGATTAATGCACAGCTGCAAAGTAGGTTCAGAATTTCCCAGAATATACCATTTTGATTGGCTGTCTTTATTTTAGACATTGCCCCATTCAGACACCAAGGGCACAGAATTTGGCAGTTGTTTTTTTTACCTGCATCATATTGATAAACAATTAACTACAGAATGAAACTTTTGTGACAGGGATCCAACAACCAGGGAGTAGATAGAACCAGGCAACAAATGAATGGTAACATGTAATAACTGTTATAGGAATAGATTACAGAAGCTCAGAATGTAAACCTGAAGAGAGGAAGGACTGTTTTCTGGTTTTGTCTTTTGCATCTCCAGTGCCTAAAACATAGTAAGTGTTTATTGAATCTTTTGACTTGAAGGATTCACCAAAGTCTTCATAGAGAAAATTAGACCACAAATTGGGTTTGTATAGGCTGAATGTAAAAGGTATTCCAGATAGGTAGATTCTGGAGCTGAGAGTATATGAAGTAGGTTGGAGTGGGGCAGTAAGGTAGGAAAAAGCATCTATGGGGAAGAACCTTTATCTTGGTGAGCAGTGGGATTAGGGTAAAAAAGTCTACATTATGGAGGGATTTGAATGAAAACCAGAGTTTGGATTTTCTCCAGTAGCAAGTTAGTAGGATATAATTTGTCAATACTTATGTTTTCAATCATTTGCAAGGGAGATATAGGGACTGACTTATAATTTCATTTATGTAGGAAATTCCCAGTGGGAAACATCCTTCTGCTAAAGCAAGTTGGCATTTTACTGCAAATTTTAGTCTTAAACTATTAGACTTATTAATCTGGCACCCATTAACTTTTAAAAAAATATATACATTTTTATGATTATCTCAACATAATTGGTTTCCTTTGTAATTGTATGTATTTTATTTCATATTTTTAAGAACATTATTCCATAGGATTCACCAGATATGCAGGGAGGCCCATGACACAAAAATGGTTAAGAATCCCTATGTTATCTGGGTCCCTAGAACATTCCCATTTGCCCAGCATTCAGTCAGATTAGAATGTAATTGAGAAATATTTAACAAAATAAAATAAAAAAATAATAAAACAGATCAGCACTTTGAGGATTAGTTCAGGGGAGATATGTGGAGTATCTCTCCAGTTCATGACAATGAAAGGGGATTAATTTGTACTTAGAATTAGGAATTTAATATATTTTTTTAATGAGGGAGGGAAAACCTGTGGTATAAATCTAGCAAACTCTAGGAATGAATTATTTCATTTATTTTTTTCCTTTCTAACTCCAGCTGTCAATGCAGTAATAAGTTGAACTCAATAGGAAATCACTTTCCCTGTGCAGTAAGGCAAGGTATCTATAACTTTTAAGTTTAGAGAGTTGTATGGGGGCAGTAAGAGGTTAAGTGACTTGCCCAAAATCACACATCTAGTATGTGTCAAAGACAGGCCTTGAAAGAAAACCACTGGGGCGGCCAGGTAGCACAGCGAGTAAGAGCACCAGCTTCAGTGCTGAGAAGACCTGCAGATCGAATCCCGGGCTCGAACACTTAGCACCCACCCAGAAACACCTGGCCGTGTAACCTTGAGCAAGTTACTTAACCCCAATTGCTTAGGGGCGGCCAGGTAGCTCAGCGAGTAAGAGCACAGGCTCCAGTGTCGGGATGACCTGGATCAAATCTGGGCTCAGATATTCAGCACCACACCCAGAAATAATAACTGGCCGTGTAACCTTGAGCAAGTTACTTAACCCCAATTGCTTATAAAAAAAAAAAAAAGAAAGAAAGAAAACCACTGATATGTGGTCCAAACAAAATGGCATGCTCCACAAATAAAAGGAAAGTAAAAAAACTTGGAAAACCAACCCCAAAGTCAAAGAGGGGATCCAAACATCTGAAGGACAAATCAGGGAAACCAGGTCTGTGATCTTCTGCATTGAGAAGAACCAAAGGATTCTTTTCTCTCTCAAAAAAGAGTCCACTTCTCTTATTGTAATGACCAATCTTATCCCCCAAAAAGACATGAAGAAATATGTCTCCTTCCTTTCCTTGTGTAAGGGGGCCTAAGTTGCTTAAGACCATGGTAATTGTACTTCTCCTAGCTTATGATAAGAGGAAGCTAATAGGAGATGAAGGCTGGAGGGTGGAGTTTTCTGCTACAATAGAAGATTTTAGGATCTGTGTTCTGGTGAGAAGGAAAACAACATAATGATGACGGAAATGATAAAGCTTTCCCTTGGACACATGGAGCAGCAACTTTGTTCCAACATTAGTATTGATGGTATTCAAAGCCACATCTCCAAAGGAGACTTGAGAGGTCAAAGTCAAAACAGCGAGATATGACTATGGTTGAGTTTGTTGATGTTGTTTTATTTGTTTCCTTTTTTTGTTTTTAATCTCACTAAGGAGTCTGGATTGCTAAGAGGGAAAATACACACACAGAGGGAGATAGAGAAAATGACCTCCCTTATCTCCTCCTCTCACTTTACTGCATTGGATACAACTGGGTTCTGTTCTAAGGGTGTCTTTTTATTCTGCTAATGGCTGCATCTGACAAATATAAATGTTTTTTTTTTTCTTATGAACATCTTGCGGTTGTGCCTTTTCTTGTTGGTCACACAGAAGAGTATGAGTTTTCCTCTTAAAGGACCCGGATGTCAACTCTTCAGTCCATTGGTAGAAAGTTTCTAGGAGTGATTCATATCTTTTATAACTAGATTTTCGGAGCAGAATGACAACAAACTTGAAACTTTTAAATCTGTCCCTATTAAGCCATGAATCTAAAACTAATATAGCCTCTAATGATTACACTTGGAAAGGTGGTGAAAGTATGGCATCAATTATTACACAGAATGTCTGACTCAGCTGCTGTGTTTGTTGGCTTTGCTCACCTGTTTTTCTTTGTTACAAGGAAAGGTTCACTGGGTGAGGTTGGTAGAGGTGAGGGACAGTATATCTGGAAATGACTATGATATAAAAAAAGGCATCAATAAAACTTAACAACAGCAATAAAAGAATGAGCCAGAGGTAGGGAAACAAATAATAACACTGTACTTATTTTCTATGTGTGGAAAAGAAAATAGTACTCCCACATTCCACCCCAACCCACTGACTCACCTGAAGACAATACAACTATGTAAAGATTCCCTAGGTTCCCTGAAGACGGTGAATACAGGCTGGAGTCCAAATGGATTATCAGATTCCCCCTGGGGTTGCAGTAGGGGAGAGGATAGATAGAGAAAACTAGTGTGAACTGGATAGGTTTCTGGGGGCAGCAGCTGGTGAGTAAGAAATGGTGCTGAAAGAGACTCATATTTAAGAATATAGCCAACTAATCTATAGCAGACCATCCCAGGTCTCTAGACTCCTCCTAGTTATACTGCTGCTCAGAGGGAAGGACAAAGGCTAGTTAATTCTTGTAGCGTATTGTTCATCATTTTTATGAAAATTAAATGCTTCATAAAGCTGCTTGACCCATCTATCCAACTCTAATAGTCACCTAGACAAGTAGGGAGGAGACAGTTGCCTATGGCACATAGATATAGGTATTAAAATTATAGGCTTATATATAGGCTTACTTAGGACAGGGGTGGGGAACCTGCCGCCTCAAGACCCATGTGGACTTCTAGGGCCTCAATTATGGCCCTTTGACTGAATCCAGACCTCACAGAACAAATTCCTTTAATAAAAGGATTTGTTCTGTAGGACTTGGACTCAGTCAAAAAGCCACACTCAAGTACCTAGAAGGTTACAGGTTCTCCACCAATCCTAGAATGTGTGCTGGAACATCCTGGGGCTGCATTACCACTGTCCCACCACTCTGAGAGAAAGGAGAAAAGAAATGACCAATGTTAATGTTTCCTCATGCTGAGTCATGAAGAGGGGGCCTATAGTTTATCAAGTGCATAGAATTATCAAAGATTTGTCATTGGAAGAGATATTAAAGGACACTCAGGCCAAACCCTTCATTTTACAGATGAGGAAAGTGAGGTGTGGAGTCATCTGAGGAGGCTAACCTTTCAAATCAAGACATTTCATTTCAAATCTAGCATACTTTTCATTGTACCATGCCATACTCCATTTCAGTACTGTTTATTTTATCTTAATTCCAATGTCTATAATTAAGCTGCATCTCTATTTCTATCATTGACTATCTCTTAGAAGTTCTTCCTGAGCCTAGAAATCAGGTGACCTCTATTACTCTTCAATTTTCTTTGAACTAAATTTATTTGTGTATGTGGTATGTCCCTCCAATTGAAAGGAACCTTGTTGAGGTCAGAGACTGCTTCATTTTTATTTTATATCTCCTTTGTATGGTCCATGCAATTTATAAGCCTGGTTTCATTGAATTCAATTGGAGATTAATATATAAAATTTTAGAATTGGGGAAGACCTTAGAGATGATTTCATTCAGCCTTCCTGTTTCACAGATGAAGAACCTGAGATCAGAGAATGAAGTGCCTTTACCCAGTCCAACTACTAGTAAATGGTAATTGTTGTTCAGTTGTTTCAGTAATGCCAGACTCTCTGTGACCAAATTTGTGATTTTCTTGTCAAGGATACTGGAGTGGTTACCCATGTACTTCTCTAGCTCATTTTGCAGTTAAGGAAACTGAGGTAAACAGAATTAAGTGGTTTGCCCGGAGTCATACAGTTTTGTAAGGATGTGAAGCTAGATTTGAACTCTGGTCTTTCTGACTCCTGGCCTGGTACTTTGTTGACTAGTAGATCCTGAACTTAATACCAAATTTCTAGAATACTAGTCATGCTCCTGCCCAGACAGAAGGACAAAAGCTAAGTTTTTGTGCTGTGTTGTCCAGATCAGCATATTATGTAATTGAGTGATTACATAATGCTGCTTGGTCATCATGAAATCTCTTTGTAGACTTTCCTCACAGATCCATACATTTTTCTTGAGAGATGGAGAAAGACTTCAATGTAAGGAAATAAACAAAACAACTACTTTTCTATAGACAGAAAAAGAAGCTTCAAAACATTTTTATTTAAAATCCAATATAAATTCTCATTTTTGGAATTATCTTGGCTGAGTTTCAATATTGCTTAATAGGCCAGCTTAAATTCTCCAGGAACACTTAAGTTGTTTGACCTTTCATTCATTTGGAGATTTGGGGGAAATGAATAATTTTGCTAATTTTCATTCCCCTTATTCTTCATTCTAGTTTATGCACATTTATTCCCTGGGGCCAGGAGAATCAGGAACCAGCAGAAACCCTCCATACTATAGGTTCCTTATTGTTTGCCTACACTTGAATAGATGTTTATGCTGGCAGGGAAATGTAACATATAGATATACCCATGTCCTTTCCCTTCTATACCCCCTTCTCATTTGCTATGTATGTGTGTGTGTGTGTGTACACACACATACACATGCACACATATATATACACGTATATAGATATATGTACACACATATATGTATGTGTGTGTATATATATAATATATGTAAATAAAATATATACATTCTCATCCATTAAATTCTTTGAACTTAAGTACCTGGTGCTTAACACAATGCCTAGTACATAGAACTTAAGTACCTTCTAGATTAATATGGAAATTTGGAAGGGAGGAAGGCTTAGGCAGAAAGATAATGACTTGTTTTAATCATAAGCTCCCCTCAGTGACAGTGTTAGAGAGAATCAATAACCACTTGTAAAGAGTACTACAAGGTTAATTTGTTCACTGCTGTCTATTCCCATTCCAATGACTTGAGGGTCTAAAGTCTATACCAATGAAGTGTGACATCTGGGAGCTTCCATCATAACTGGAAAGGCCAGCTAGTATTGCCTATTAGCCATCTACAAACAATTTCTGTTTTCTGCAGACCATTCTAGCTAAGTATAGTGAGACTCATTACCAGTTGACTGGTAATCTTCTCATTTGACAATCCATGAAAAAAATGAATAAAAATATTCTAGTGGCAGAGTGGAAAATGTACAATTTATTTAGTCATTTTTGGTCATGTCTAACTCTTCCCGAGACCATTTTGGGGTTTTCTTGTCAGAGATACTAGAGTGGTTGCCATTTCCTTCTCCAGCTTATTTTACAGATCTGGATCTAAGTCAAACTGGGTTGAGTGACTTGGCCAGGCTCACACAGACAGTGTGACTGAGTCTCTGAGACTGGGCTTGAACTCATGAAGATGAATATTCCTGATTCCAAACCCAGTGCTCACAGTTTTTAAATTGTCATTAAGTGTTATCTTAACTGCTGACACTCCAATTGTGAGATCTTTATTCAAAGACTAATACCTGAGTAGATTATTAGGGTAAATGACTTTGATTTTATACACACATGCACACACACATATATGTACATATATATGTGCTTATAAATATGTATTTATTGTTTTCCCTTTAAATTGCAAGCTTCTTGAGAGCAAGGGATACTTCCCCTTTGTCTTTGTGTTACTGTGCCTGATACAATTTAGGTGTATAACACATGCATGTTGATTGACCTTTCTTTAAATGAAACCAGAAGACTAAAGAAAGTAAGCTAGCAATGAGGTCAGACTCCAGTAAGAGATCAAGGGGGTTCCCAGAGCCTGTACCTCATCACTAGGACCCAATTAATGTGAATAATGAATCCTGAGACTGAATCACATTGTTTGAATTCACACTGAATATTTCCATTGGACTGGAACAAATTACCATATTTTACTTTTAATACCATGAATTCTAATACATGTGACCACTTTACAGCATCTATTATTCACACTAATTGAGATTTAGTTATACCAAATAAAAGAAAGGAAAACTTAAAGTTTCTCCTTGGAGAAGTTAATGGGGTTGACAGAGCTAATATTTTCATGTGTCTAGAAATAAGAAATGTAATTTCCTGGGATATTTAGTTGTCTTATAATGCAGTGCTCATAAAGAACATTTGAAAAATATCACTACAAAGATAATTGTGTCTTATTCAACAATATCTGTAGAAGTAAAGAAATTCTATGAAGAACTCAATAAAACTTTTCAACTCAACTAACCTATAGTTTAAGACTTGGTGACATCAATGCAAAAAGGCTGTGATAACATAGATCAATCAAGATATATTTAAAAAATAGTTTGACAGTAAGATGTGTTTGTCCATCCTTTTCAAAGAGGACCACAGAATGAGGGAAATGATGACATGACTTACAGTTGACTTTGATTTGAGTGAGGGAGAGCTGTTCAAGGTTGCCAGCCTTATTTCCTCCTCTAGAGCCATATGAATCTAGTGGCCAAATATGAAGTAATGCCCATTCAGTGAAAAGACCTCTTTAAGAAGTAAGTCAAGGGATGACCCCTTTAATTAGAAAAAAAGAAAAAAGAAAAAAATCAAGGTGGGAGGGGAAGACCCTTAGGTTTGCTGTTCCAAAGAGAAACAGTTACTATTGACATTTACTATAAGCCAGGAGGGCCCAAAATATCCATTAAGTGGATCTTGGGCAAGGACCTATGGTGATCCAATCTATAAACTTCAGAGTGAACTGGGTTTAAGGCTTTGTGAAAGAAGAAAGAAAGAGAGAATGAAAGAGAGGAAGGAAGGAAGGAAGGAAGGAAGGAAAGAAGGAAGGAAGGAAGGAAGGAAGGAAGGAAGGAAGGAAGGAAGGAAGGAAGGAAGGAAGAACCTGCAGAACATGCTAACTGGTTTTTAATGACTAAGAGTAGTAGTCTACTGAAATTTCCAACTGGAGACAAGCACATAGACACATTGCTGACAACCAAACCTTGATCAGAAATTAGAGAGCCCATAGAAGAAGGACACTTTGTAGACTTTGTCCCAAATCACACCATTTTGGGAGCAATGTAAGTTTGTAATAAAAATTCGTATGATTATATTAAAGGTGCCAAGAACTTTTTGACAATATATGACACTCATTCCTATTGAAAAAACTAGAAAACATAGAAAGAAATGGAACATTAATTATTTTGATAAGTTGTATCTATTTAAAAACAAGAGCCAGTATTGTATGTAATAGGGACAAATTAGAGGCCATTCCAATAAGATCAGTTTTAAAACAATATCATTATTACTATTCAATGTAGTACTAGGAACACTAACCCTGGGGTGGCTAGGTGGTGCAGTGAATAGAGCACTGGCCCTGAAGTCAGGAGGACCTGAATTCAAATATGGCCTCAGACACTTAACCAGCCACGTGACTTTGAGCAAGTAACTTAACCCGAATTACCCCTCCAAAAAGCAAAAAAAAAAAAAAAAAAGAATAAAAGAAACACTAACCATTTGTTTTTATTTTGTTTTGTTTTTGCCTTTTGGAGGGCAATTGGGATTAAGTAATTTGCCCAAGTTTACACGGCTAGTTTTTTTTTGTGTGGGTGTTAAATGTCTGAGTCCAGAACCGAACTCAGGTCCTCCTGACTCCAGGGCCAGTGCTTTACTCACTGCACCACCTAGCCTCCCTGACACTAACCATTTGAATAAGAAAATCTGAGAATACAAGCATAATTCAAGAGGTGTTCAGTAGGCAGTCTGAGAATTTGAACTGGATGTCATGGAAAATATTAGGACTTGACAAATTAAGGAAAGAATCATCTGCATAGAAAGATAATTGTACCCATAGAGTAAATGAAATCATCAAATGACATAATACAAAGTGAGAAGAGGTCACAGGACAGAGATTTAGGAGACACAGTTAGTTATTGGTCAGGAGATTGAAGATTAGTCAGATAGGAGGATGAATAGGAAAGAGCAGTGACACAAAAACCTAGAGAGAAGAGAGTATCAAGAAGATGGTGATTAAGATGGGTGATGAGAAAGAAAGAAAGAACTGAGGCACAGGAAAGCTGAAAGCTGTGCAAGATAACTCTGATAATTTTTCCTGTTTTAGTTGAGTCTAAGATATTTGAAGGCAGAGACTATTATGTTTTTGTCTTTCAATCCCCATGACTGAGCCCAGTCTCTGGTATTTAGTAGTAAATGCTGGTTGACAGAATGAATGCACATACAAATTAATGTTTAAATAAGAATAATTTGTAAAATTTCCAAAATGCATAGGTAGGAGTTTCAAAGTTCCTGGAAAATTACTATGAAAATACTACATTTTCTAGTCATTTTACAAAATATCTTTCATATTTAGTCTAAGAAACTGTTCATTTCTATGTAATGTAATCTTAACATTTTGATGCTGGGTAAAAGTTTCTTAGAGGAACACAATAAGAAAAAAACTTTTTCTTTGTTTGTTGTCTGTTTTGTTTGATTTCCATTATGAGGAAGCCCAAAATTTCCCTTTCTAATCAGATTACCTCTCACTCACATGGTAGGGGGTGGGTAATGTGTTACTTCTTCAAGGTTCCACAGCTTTTAGCACTTCATAATGGACTAATAAAGCACTCATAGCCATGCCACTTTACAGCTTTGACAAGCATTAGACTTCCAGAGAAACCAATATAATGGGACCCAAATGGTATCTATCCATCTTTTCTTCCATCACATCTTGATAATAGAACTCATGAAATTACGCTGTATTTTAAAGCTGATTGGCATCTGCACTCAGATGTTGCTCAATGTCTGAGGTTCTAAAAGGGATGTATGCTGTAGAAATCCAGGGAAATATTATTATGAAGTCAATTTTTTTTAAAGCAATTGGGGTAAAGTAACTTGCTCAAGGTTACACGGCTGGTTATTTTTGTGTGGGTGCCAAGTATCTGAGGGCGGAACCAATCCCGGGTCTCCAGATGCCAGGGCCTACGCTCTTACTCACTGCACCACCTGGCCACCCCGTGAAGTCAATTTTTAAGCAATACATACAAAAATGTTTACCAAGGAAATGACTAAATAGGTTTGCCAGACAGAGACACTTCTTTTTGGAAGTTTTCCCATGAAATATATACTTATTATCTTCCAGAATGCTACTTAAAAACAGTCACTGATGTTTCTAGGAATACTAGCCTAATAAAGAGCAATTGCATTATCTTTTATATGTGATATGAACAATTTTAAAATCCCTTGTGAGTTGAAAGGAATCAGCTTTGGGAGAGCATTACCTAGCATAATATCCATCTTTAGAACTTTCCTCAGATCAAATTCTAATAAATTAAGCTGGTATCCTAATTGATATGTGGTACAGATTGCATAGAAGCCTGACCAATGTCCAGAGGAAAGAGGTGGAAAATTAGATCTTCATTTGCAAAAGTAGAAGTATAGTCCTCAGCCATCTTGATACTTTCACTTGTCCCAGCTTATGTATATGGCTCTAAACAAACAAAGGGTATAATTCACAAAAGGGGGTGAAAGGAACAAATTTCTGGCAGAATCTTGGTTTTAGCATAAAAAGAGAGAGCATTCTAAACAAATCAACTACCTAGCTGCCTCAATCGGGTGGCACTGTTTGCCCAGGTCAAAGGGGGTGCTTTCTTTATTTAAATAATTTCTCTATTAATTTTGTGATCTTTGGCAAGTCACTTAGACCTTACTATGACTCAGTTTCCTCATCTTTCACATGAAATTGTCAAACTAAAACATCTAAAAACTACAGCAGTCCAAAAATGAATGTGTTGCTTTGAGATCTGGCAAGTTATCCCTCGTTGCAGGTCTTAAATTAGGGGTCTGGATGTTCACTTACTATTCTAGGAGTCATTTATATTGAGGATAGATGGCTACAGAGGTTCCTGGTAACTCAAATTCTGTGATTTTGTTACCCTTAATGTCTCTTCCATTTCTAGATGATTCCATGGTTTTATGAAGTGATTGGGGGGGAAAAGGTGTCAGAGGAGAATATAAGTCCTCACCTCTTGATGGGAAAAGATATGCTTTTCATAATTTTCATGATTTTTCATGACCCAAGGAAAAGGAGCACTTTAGAGCTCCTGGGCCTTCAGGAAAATGGGGATAAGGCTGTTCTTGAATGTAGGGGTTAGAAGCAAAAGATAGGTAACAAAAGAGATAGTTCTGAAGTCAAGAAAATTTGAGTTTAAATATGGCTTCACATTTCCTAGTTAAGCTTTGTTTGACTTAGCTACTTCAACTTTAAAAGAGCCTCTCTCACAGCACTGTTTGAAGATCAAATGAAATAATATTTGCAAGAGTACAGTCTTTGGCACATAGTGGGAGCCATATTAAAGCTTATTCTCCTCACCTTTCATTCATTGAAAAGACTGTGTATCTCAAAATTATTAAAGAGGGGAGATGAGAGAAATTATTATCTTTCTACTATATTAATAACCACTTATTCAATTTGGATTAAGATTTTTGCATCTCTATTTCCTCATTCAGGACCAGCCCCTTTAGATTAGTCACTAAGTCTCTGAAAGACATTGTTGATAGATGAGACTGCTCAAATCCTGGGGAATGTTCTCTTCCATCTTGGACAGGACCCCACCCAACTAGAAGACCTTACTTTTGTTTAGAGTACAAACAGAATCTAATGTAGGTACACTATAGACCTAAAGCACTAAGTCCATGTCCTTGTACGCCTCCATTGGAGTTTAGGGTTACCCAGATCATGAAGGAGAAATCCAACCAGAGCGGTTTTGAGAGAGATGGATTCTTTTGTCCATACTGTTGGAGGCAGCTGAGTCTCATGATCAAGCAACATTCTCAGCAAAAAGAGCTAAAGATTTTTAACTCACCTCCTCATTAATATGTCTGCCCCTCATTAATTGTTTACCTTTCAGGGTTGATTTCTCCTGTCAGATTCATTCCTTTTTCTAAAAATATTTACAGGGGGGCAGAGCCAACATGGCAAGGAAAAGCAGGGAATTGCTTGATATCTCTCCCAAACCCCTCCAAATACCTGTAAAAAAGGAGTCTAAACAAATTCTAGAGCTCCAGAATCCATGGAATGACAAAGTGAAATACATCTCCCAACCAAGACAGCCTGGAAGGTTGACAAGAAGGGTATGTTTCACTGGGCTGGTAGTGGGGTGCAGTCTGGTGTGGGCCTCACTGGTATAGTCAGGGTCTGAGAAGGGCTCAGGGCACTGAATCACTGGCAGCTGTGATGCTTTCCAGACTTCTCAACCCACAAATTCCAAGGATAATATGGAAGGTCATTGGGAAAACTCTGCTGCTTCTGCTGCTTTGTCTTGAGCTCTGGGCCCACAGACTGTGGGGAAACAAGCAGCTGATATAAAAACCCTGAAATCTTAGACAGTACATGCACACCCACTCCCAAGCCCACTGGAAGCAGAGTCCTACCTTGACAAAGAGTTAGAAAGTCAAGTATTTGGATGGGAAGATGAGCAAATGATGTAAAAAAAAATCAGACTACATAATCTTACTTCAGTGACAAAGAAGATCAAAACATACAACCAGAACAAGACAACAGAGTCAAAGCTCCTACATCAAAATCCTCCAAGAAAAATATTAATTTGTCACAGGCCATGGAAGAGCTCAAAAAAGGTTTTGAAAATCAAGTAAGAGAAGTAGAGGAATGACTGGGATGAGAAATGAGAGTGATGCAAGAAAATAATGCAAAACAAGTTAACAGCTTGCTAAAGGAGACCCCCAAAATATCGAAGAAAACAACACCTTAAAAAACAAACTAAAAAAAAAAAATAAACTAACACAAATGGAAAAAGAGTCCAAAAAACCAATGAGGAGAAGAATGTCTTAAAAAGCAGAACTGACCAAATGGAAAAGGAGGTCCATAAGCTCGTTGAAGAAAATAATTCCTTCAAAATTAGAATGGAGCAAATGGAAGCTAATGACTTTATGAGAAACCAAGAAGTTTTAAACAGAACCAAAACAATGAAAAAATAGAAGACAATGTGAAATATCTCTTTGTAAAAACCACTTACATGGAAAATAGATACCAGAGAGATAATTTAAAAATTATTGGACTATCTGAAAGCCATAATAAATAAAAGAACCTAGACATCATCTTTCAAGAAATTATCAAGGGAAACTGCCCTAGAACCAGAGGGTAAAACAGAAACTGTAAGAATCTGCCAATCACCTCTTGAAAGAGATCCCAAAAAGAAAACTAGGAATATTGTAGCCAAATTTCAGAGTTCTCAGGTTAAGGAGAAAATTTTGGGAGCAGCAAAAATGAAGAAATTAGAATATTTTTGAAATACAATAAAGATAACCTTAAACATAGCAGGTTATACATTAATGGATTGAAGGACTTGGAATATGATATTCTGGAGATCAAAGAAACTAGGATTAAAACCAAGAATTATTGGGTAGCTAGGTGGCACAGTGAATAGAGAACCAGCCCTGGAGTCAAAAGGACCTGAGTTCAAATTCAGCCTCAGACACTTAACACTTACTACTGTCATGCAGAGAATAAGAGCAAGCTGAGACCAGGGTTCATGGTAAATTTATGTTTGGATTTATTGATCAAGCCTGTGATTACCTGAAGCATAAACTCAGATTAGGAAGCCCTGAATTGGGATACAAATAGTGCTTATAAAGGCTAAAACCACAAAAAACACAATTGGGGATGGGAGTTAGTAAAAGCAATGACATAAAGAAGCCAAGAATTGCAGGGCTAATTTGGGAATATGGTTTAAAGGTACAAAGGGTGTAACTTTCCTGGAGCAAGGGTGTCCCTCCCAGAACAGGGTGGAGGGTACAGGGTGGAGGGTTGTTGGGTAATGGGGAGGTGGAGAACAGTCAATTTCTCAGAAAAGGCTAGGGTCATGTTCTGGGTAAAGGGTGTGAAGACCCTGCTTGGTTAACATAACAGAACAGGGTATCTTCTTATCTTCTTAAGATAAACTTGTACCATAACCCTGGGACTTATCCTTGTGCATAGTGCTGATTCAGGGATAATATACAGAATGTTGATTCAGGAAGAAGGGGATTAGGGGACTATGCCCAGGACTATGCCTTAAGATGTTTCAAGCTATTATAGGGTGTAGGATAGAGACAAAGATAAAAATATGAAGGGGCTTAATGGTGGGCTTCAAATCAGGTGGTATGTGATTTGGGTTTGGACATAACACTGCCTGTGTGACCTTGGGCAAGTCCTTAACCCCAATTGCCCTGTCTTCCCCCCTCCAAAAAAAAACAAACCAAAAAACAAAAACACCAAGAATCACCTACAAAGCAAAATTGAGTATGATACTTTGGGAGGAAATACGGACATTCAATGAAATATAGGACTTTCAAGCATTCTTGATGAAAAGACCAGGACTGAATAGAAAATTTGACTTTAAAATACAAGAATCAAGAGAAGCATAAAAAAGTAAACAGGAAAGAGAAATCATAAGGGATTTATTAAAGCCTAACTCTTTACATTCCTACACAGACAGATGAAATTTGTAAATCACAAGACCTGTTGCAGTATTAGAGTAATTGAAGGAAAGATAGATAGATATATATATATATATATATATATATATATAGATAGATAGATAGATAGATAGATAGATAGATAGATAGATAGATAGATAGATAGATAGGTGGCATATTGTGAGTTGAATATGAAGGGGTGATATATAAAAACATAAGATTAAGGGGAGAGAGGAATATATTGGGTGAAAGAGGAACAAAAACATTTCACAATGGAGGCAAAGAGGTGGGAGGTGAGAGGGAATGAGTAAACCTTACTCCCATTGAATTTAGCTGAAGGAGGGAATAACATACATACTCATTTGAGTATTTTACCCTACAGGAAAGTAAGAGGGAGTGGATAAGAGAGGGGGGAACGATAGAAGGAGGGCAGTTTGGGGGAGGCTGTAGTCAAAAGTAAAAACTTTTGAAAAGACACAGGGTCAAAGGAGAAGAGAGAATAAGTGGGAGGCAGGGTAGAGATGGGGAAAATTTTGGAACTCAAATTCTTCTGAAAATGAATGTTGAAAACTAAAGATAAATAAATAATAAAAAATAAAGGGGAAAAAAGACTTAGGAACTCTTAAAAAATAAAAAATATTTACTGCATTCAGTATCTTTACTAGATTTTTTGGTTACAAAGGGAAATCACTGACTGAATTTATTGATAATCAGTCGGCCTAATTAATATACTGATTATTAATTATCCAGGAACTCTGATTCTCGGGGGTTTTTTGTCTCATCTCCCATGAATGGGAGAGTGATATTAAAATGGATTAATTCCAGAGAAGGAAGATAACCCTTCATCCTCTGCTGAAAGGACATACTATCCTGGGATAGCTTTTTTTCTTTCCTCCATCTCACAGCCTTTTTCTTTTCATTAAAGCTTCCTCCCCACCCCAACACACACACACACACACACACACACACACACACACACACACACATGCTTTTCAGACTTTCTTTCTGACTAGAAGCCAAGGAGATACAAAGAACAGCTCTGTTACAAAGGAGAATGGAGGGACTGACTCCTCAGGAGTAGTGAAGGGACCCTTTACTGAACACCTTGAATTGAAGAGGATTATTCAAAGGCCTAGCCTCATGTCTTGATTAGTCTATTCCTTAATCACTATGGAGAGTGTGGTCACAAAGGACTCAGTTTCTGTGAAATAAAGGGTAACAATTTTTTTTCCTAATTTATTTCTTTGTTGCCCATTTTCCTGAGCAGTCTGAGGGCCATAGAGACTTCCTTTTACTTTAACAGTTAAAAACCTCGTGGTATACCTGGGTGAACCTTTCCTCCTTCCATCCCTGCTTTCCATTGCCTCATATTTGTTTCAGGTACAAAAGCTTCTAGTAATGGCTCTGTGGAGACCTCATCAGTTCTGCGAAAATCTGTAGTTATTGGATTATAGTTACTGGACTGTAGTTATTGGAATTCATCCAATAACTACAATAACTGTAGTCATTGGATGAATTCCTCTTTATTAAGCCCACTACTAAAATAATTGAAAAGACTGTGTTTTCACCTGTTTCTCAGTACCCACTCCATAGTAAATTAATTGCAGTTACAGACAAGCAAACTCTCATCGATGCTTATTTAAATGTTGTGTGAATTCCTTTCAGTCTCAAAGCAATTTGTGCTTTTTTATTATTGCCTTCATAGAAATTCCATATATATCATCAATCAGCCAATAACTATTTAATGCACACTAATAATAATAGAATCTCCAACTCTCAATTTGGAAGGAACCTCAGTGGTGATCTAGTGGGGAGTGATGTATTTTTTTTAAGAGTCCATTGTCTAGGGGTGGGTAGGTGGCCCAGTGAATAGAGCACCAGCCCTGGAGTCATGAGGAACTGAGTTCAAATCCAGACTTAGACACTTGATACAAAACTAGCCGTATGACCTTGGGCAAATCACTTAACCCCAATTGCCCTCCAAAAAGCAAAAAAAATAAGAAAAAAAAAGATTAAAAAAAGACTTCATTTTCCATTCCAGTTCATCCTCCACTCAGTTGTCAACTTGATCTTCCTAAAGTATACTCCCTCCCTTCCTCCCTCCAAACTCCACCTCAAAGAACATTTAGAACAAATGGAAGATTTGGCACAGTATTCAATGAACTAACATTCTGATGATGACTTAATTAATTTGATCAGTATCAACTTTTAAGTCAGATAATGCAGAACAAAATATCTGCTATAGAGATCAGGTCTGCCTTCTGAGGCAGTTTTCCTTTATTAAAATCCAGTATTGCCAGTTTTGATCTGCAACCTTACTGTTTTGAGGAGTAGATGCTTCCCATGATCCAATATATCAAGGTAGCTACAGCCTTGCTTTACCATGTATCCCAGACCGCTTCTTGTCAACTTCTTTCTCAGCCAATTCTCTTTTCCAGCTCTGGAACCACAATTAAAGCAATACTGAAATTGTTATTGGAAATGGTGTGTCATTCTATTCCCCTGTGGCTTACCTTATCACCTCTGTGACTTTCCGAAACAAAATTAACCTTCCTTGATTACAGTCTACCTGTATATATTCTTTCCACCAATTGGATATAAGCTCCTTAAGGACAGAGGCTGTGTCTGCTTTTGATATGTACCTCCAGACCTTGGTATGTAGAAAGGACATAGCACATACCTTTTTAATCAATTACCTGTAGGCCCCAAACCCATTTGTAGATCCAAATGATGTTTTGGCTTTTTTTTTAATAAAAAGATTGAAATTCACTGCCATATATTCAGTATAGCTCATACTTTTCAGTGAAAACTTCAGGGTAAAGGAAATGGCCACCCATCACTCAGAATAGATGTAATTTAATTAACCATAATGACAGTGCTTCTGTAAAAGTAATAAACTCTTCAAAACTAAAAAATTACCTATTGAAAATTAAACTTTTTCAAGAGACCAGCATTTTCTTGTTTTACCCATTCAATTTGCAAGATTCATTTCAGTCAATTGTGGGGGTTGATACAGATGGGCACCATCAAACAGGAACACTAATTCCATATACCAACTAAGAAGAATGGCAAGAAAACAGTTGTAATAACAACGATAGGGTTTTTAACATAACACATTAAGGTTGTTTTTTTTTTTTTAACACAAAGCTTGCTTAAGCACTTCAGGTTTTTAAATACTTTATAACTATCTCCTTTGATCAAAGCCACAACCTTGGGAGGTAGGTTTTGCTATTGTTATAATCATTTTACAGATAAGGAAACTGAGACAGAGAGAAGGTAAGGGAATTGCCTATGGTTTCACAATTAGTGTCAGAGACTGGATTTGAAATCAAGTCTCCCTTATTGCAGGCCCATTTACTTCACTTCGCATTGCTTTCTAACTTTCTCAGAGTAGGGATTCAGATCTAGCCCATTGATGTTTTCCTATTATTAAAAACAAAACAAACAAACAAAAAACACTGCACTACACTGGTTGATGTAAAATGCTCTCTTGTCTTAAAAAGACTTCCATTTCCACAGTTACAATTTGTTTATTTCTTCCTCTCCATCTATCTCTATACTAACTTTTTGCTCTAAATGGTAACCACAATTAATTGTATTTCCAGAAATCCAAGCATTAGAAGTTCACCAATCAATAAAATAATACACATTTATTAAAGGCCTACTATGTTCCAGATGGAAAGCATCTAAGTGGCACTGTGGATACAACACTAGGTCTGAAGTCAGGAAGACTCATCTTCCTTTATTCTAATCTGATCTCAGATACTTACTATCTGCATGACCCTGGATAAGTCACTTAACCCTGTTTACATCAGTTTCCTTATGTGTAAAATGAGCTGGAGAAGGAAATGACAAACCATCTAGAATCCTTGCTGAGACAACTTTAAATGAGGTCACAAAGAGTCGGACATGACTGATCAACCACCCTTGCAGCAGGCATTCGGCTAAGCTCTGGGAACACAGACAGTCCTTGCCCTCAAGGAGATATAAGACAGCTGCAGCACCCTACAGACACACTCCTAAAAATAACAGAAGACAGCTCATAACCCACCAACTACTGCAGAATCCTGATCTTCCCTACTAGCTCAATTTGCATAATCAACCTGTAAAATGGAACCTCTAAATGGGAGTCAGAGAACTTGAAGAGCAGTGAAAGAAGCCATCATCAGTCTCCAAGTCGCTGAATTCCTGATGAGTTCAGGCTGAAGATGTCAGCTGACTTGATGCCCTGAGAAGGGAAGTTCCACAAATTGACTGCTAGTCACTTTGAATTACTCTGCATTTTAAACAGGAAATCACCCAATTAGCTCACAGCTGTGGAGAAAGAAATGCATCTTGCATATGACAAAATTAGAGAAAATGCAGTGGAGTATTATATGGCTCTCTTAAGGGAAACCTGCTCTTCTTTCCCCCCTGTTCTCAAATAAAACTTAATTTTCAAAGACATTTAAAGTAATGTGGTAACTACAAATATGTTGCACCTAATTAAAACACTTGGAAGGAAAAATAACACATTGCTATCTGTTGAGGTTACAGGGGGAAATGACATGTTGAGAATGATGGGAGACACTCAACAAGAAGGTGGTAATTTTGAATGTTAGGGCTGCCTACTGTGAGGAAAAGAGTATGACTGACTCTCTTGAGGCTGCCTGAATACAATTCTGCTTCTGATGCCTGTCACCTGTGTGACCCAGAGCATGTCATTTAACCTCATTAAAAATTCATTTTCTCATATGTTAAAATGAAGATATTGGATTAAATGACTTCTGAGTTTCCTTTGGTATAGATCACTGTATCTGTCATCCCGATTTCATAATTCTGGAGACTTGGCGACTGAATCTGATGGACTAGCAAGTACCCTAAAATACCCAGAAGGGCTGCTAGCACAGGTTCTTTGATCTGCTCTTCCAAAGGAAAACAACTCAAAAAGGGTAAACAATCTTACTTTAATCAAACATATATCATTTGCCTAGTTTTGGGGGAAAAGTCAGCACCCTGAACTTCAGAGAAAACAAGCAGAAGTTAAAAGTAGACAAAAAATACAGAGAAAATAAAACATTTCAAAAGACAGAGCTTCTAGCTGTCTGCCCATTACATCCATACAATGTTACTTACCAGAGAAAGAAGCACCAACTTCTGGGTTTTTAAAGCAGGAGGGATGTGGGGGAGGCGTTCAATGGCGGCACAGAGTCTCACCTACCAAATCACAGAACTCTTCCCAAAGTGAGCCCCAAAGCAAAACCTCAGCTCAGAGGTATGTGTAGCCTTCTCCAGGGTCAGAGAACATCATCCCCTGTGACCTACTTGGCTACAAAGTAACAAAAGTTGTGTATCCTGAAAAAACAGCCTCCCTGGGAAGAGGGGAAAGAAAATGAAAATGAGATATCTTAATCAGTATTTTTATTAGTGGAAGATATGTAAAAAAATTTGGAAACGTGAATATTCAATTTTTCTTAATTAATAGTATTCCTTTTCAGCACAATTTTACCCAAATATCACTTCCCCCTCAGTCATTTCTTTGGCATTAATTATCCTCTTCTCAGTGTGCTCTTCTGTGGGCTCTCCTCCATCCTTCAGCAGACTCCTCCCACCACAGGCGCCATGTGACCACATTCAGCCTAGGGGGGGGGGGCAGAGGATATTTTCAATTCAGGGAAGGTCTTCAAATTCACATAGGCTTATTAAGGGGCAGAGAAGATCTTCAAATACTCATTGCCATTACACAGAGAAGAGGATAATTAATGCCAAAGAAATGACTGAGGGGAAAGTGATATTTGGGTAAAATTGTGCTGAAAAGGAATATAAGTAATTCATTAAGAAAAAATGAATATTCACGTTTCCAAAATTTTTTTACATATCTGTCCCCTAATAAAAATACTGATTAAGATATCTCATTTTCATTTTCTTTCCCCTCTTCCCTGGCTCTTGGACCAAGAAAGGAGAGATGACAAGGAAGAGATTCAGGAAGTGTTTGCTAAGTAAGAAACCCAAGACGATTTCCCATTTGTACAACATGGCAAAGTAAACATGGAGAAAAATAAAGTAAAGAGGTATGAGCAAAGTTTATCCCTTTCTTGAGCTCCCAGACCTACCAACTGTCTGTACTATGGTTGTGAGCAGGGAGGGCATCTGCCCAAATTGTCATGCAGCAGATAGCTAGCTTCTGTTGTCTCTACTGCTGTGATACTTCTCCATCTTTCCATGCTACAATCCTGCCTTTTCCTAGTGCCTCGGGTTCCTTATTCTTTGCTTTTTTCTGTCCTATCCCTCCAAGACTTTGCCTCTTATAGCAAACCCCAGTTTTTCTCAGTGCCTTGGCATCTATTATCTGTAGCTCTATTTACCTCATGTGTGTATCCTATCTTGGCATACTATCCAACTGTCACTCTGCCTTGATTCTTCCTTCTACCCCTCAAAACAAAAAGATCAATAAAAAAATGAAACACAAGGACGCTACAGTCCTAATTGTTGTTCATTCTTCATTCTCAAAGAAGACTAAAGACATCAAGAGGGTGATGACTTGACTTGTGAATGAACTGAATTTAAGCAAGGCAGAGTTGTGCAAAGTCATCAGCCCCATTCTTTCCTCCATAGTCATCAGTCATCATTGATCAGGACAACTGGTGATGGCCGGATGCAGTGGGAGACCTTGGCCTTTTTAAACTAATGTTTTTCCCAGGTCTTGGTTTGTCTGAGGCAACACCCATTCAGTAGTTAAAAATTAGGTAAGAACTGAGATAAAAGATGGCCTAGTTTGCCTTCATAAAAAGATCGACCAGAGTGGGAAAAACCCTGTTTCTGTTCAGCACAGAAACAATTGCTATTTACACTCACTCTGAGTCATCAAAACCAAAAGAATGAGCAAGTGAGGCTTGTGTTGGGGCCTATTATTAGCCAGTCAGTGAGAGCCTATTAGAGTTTGAAAAGTGAAGTAGAGCTGGGGTGTAAGAGAAAAACATTGAACACAATTTCCTGAATCCACTCTTTTCTCTATTTCTCCACAGCTGGCTCTGGGTCTTTCTGGGACTTAATATGTTTAAGTTCTGAGACTCCAAGGAAGGAAATTTCAGACAAGCTGCCCCTTGATCAGCTATCATTTTCAATGGCTTTACTGACAGACAGTGAATGGGTAGAATTTATGCCTGAGGTCCTAAGGGGAAGGAAGCTAGCTACTTTGCTCCAGGTAGGGTGGATCTTAGGGATAAAATTGTTTGACACACCACACTTACCCGCAGGATCAAGAGGGGGTCATTTTATTTTGGTCTACCTTAGTCACCTTAGTACCCTCAAGTAAGGCCTTCCTTCACCTACCAATGCATCTTTGGTCCCTGATCCCTTCCAGTGAACTGGTTACTTCTAAACAGTGCATGGACTTAAAGCAGTCTCTGCTTTTTATATTTAGCCATAAAGAAAATTTTTGCCTTTAGAGAGCATTAGAAAGAATTCAAGTATTCTGTTGTCCTTGAAGTCTGCTGCTTTGTCAGGTACCATAAAAGAAACAGAAGTTAAAAGATATTTTAGGCTTCTTGCCTGAAATAAAGGTTAGCTATTCAACCTACTATCATTCATTTCTGTATATGCTCAATGGAGTGAAAGTTTCAGTTTTGAAGAATTTGTGCTTAACATCCATAATGCCCCTCTTCCCCAGGGGTCTCTGGGAAGTCCTTAGTGTTCATTGCCCTGGCTATTGACCTGGTAGAGAGATGCTCATCACTGGAGCCTTCACAGTCGCTGTTTCATCTTTATGAATTGTCAGTTTTCACAGAGGTCACCTTTACGCTGTCTTCATTGTGACATGGACTGGAATAATGGCATTCAGGAGAATATTATGGGTTTCAGCTGACCTTCATATCAGTGCCTCCAGCTTCCCAAAGGAGCTGATGTTTCCTAGGTTTCCCATGCTCCATTAAGAAAGATATTATCTCTCCACTTCTGTCTCTTCTTAGGATGGGGGTTCATTTTGCTATATGTTAGACACACAGAATGTTAGCAAACTTCTCTGAACTCTCTGATATCCACAACTGCCTAGAATATCCTTAGTGAGAACATGCTTTGGGAAATAATTGCACATGATCTGCTTTGGTGCATAAATATTAAATATACCCAAGAAGACTTGTAATATATCTTTTCTGGCCCAAAATAATTCATCGGATATTAACAGCTATTCTGGAGCCAAAATTTTTAGTGGTCAACTAAATATTATCAAGCCAGGGCTTCCTATCACCTTGGAAAACCATTCCTCCTTAATTTCACACATCTGAATTCTAGATTTGATGGTGCTGATGGTGTTCTAGAAATTTGGTAAAGAAGCTGCTTTGTTGAAAAATATAATTATAATTGACATTTTTATAGGATTTTAAAATTTGTAGAACATTTAGCATATCTTATGCTTTTTAAACCTCTCAAAATTTATTATCCTCGTTTAAAAAAAAAAACTGGAGTTGTAATTAATTTAGGAAACTCCAAATGAGGAAACTCTCTCTAGCAGTGCTGATCAGCAATTATTCTTTGTCTTATACAGTGTTAAAAGTTGACTGCAGGACTGAGAATTTGAATGACTTGCTCAGAGTGACATACCGTGTTTCCCCGATAATAAGACCTATCCCGAAAATAAGCCCTCCCCTTACTGTGTAAGATTCCTCTAAAATAAGTCCTCCCCTGAAAATAAGCTACTGTAGTGGAGGTGATCCCCTGTGCTACACTCTACATTACGGTACCCTCTGTATGCACCGTCCCCCC
>NW_027187419.1:16865726-16869179 GCF_028583685.1 Petaurus breviceps papuanus | reverse complement strand
CGTGAAACGGACGCTGCGCTGCAAGCTGCATCCAATCAGAGCTGCAGCAGTGAGCGTGTCATCCTGTTCTTCCCCAGTGATTTGCTTGCTGGCGCCATTGAGAGTAGTGCCACGGAGGAGAGCTGAGGCAGGACAACATAAGCCCTCCCCTGAAAATAAGCCCTCTGGTGTTTTTCTTTCCAAAAAAATTTATAAGACAGTGTCTTATTATCGGGGAAACATGGTAGGTAGTAAATTCCAAGGGTAGAACTTGAACCTTGATTTCCCAACTGCAAAGCCCAATATTCTGTGGATTCCTTGACATTGTGAGGATGCCACCTATTGGTGGGGTGGGATGTTAGTGGAAAAGATACATTATGGAGTTCTTTGAAAGCAAAGTGACTGGTGGAGGTCCAACTTGTTTCCAGAAGAAGGAGCTTATGTAACATTCATATTTTAACTTTATAAAATAAGAAGGAAGTCTTTTAGAATGCAGAAAAATATGATACTGATATGTGAAACCAGCTATAAGTATAGATACCTTTTATAATCAGCACTGGGTCAGGTCTTTTACTAAGCCGTGTCTAACTGAATTACACAGAAATAGTGATTGACCTCTGTATCTGAGGCTTTGTTACTGTTCCCCCTTTATGTGTTATGGGATTGTGCATAGAGATATGGGTAGGGCAGGAAATTGGACTTTTTATTGAATTATATTTTCCCTTTTCTAATTTATTTTTTTGTTTCCTAGTAAGTCATATAGTTAGAGGGTGGCAATACTTTTTTTTCAAGGCAAAGGAGGATCCATTGAGGACTTTATAGGACTTACAACAGTCAAAGAGGTAAAGAATGCTTCTAATTTAGAGGCTTAATATATCAGTTTTATTTTGTGGTTGATGTGTATATCTGCTAGGTATTACATTCAAACTTGATTCGAAGGCAGCTTTAAGAAATTTGTTGTGTTAAAACTTTTATTACACGTCTTGGTTAGAATAAGATCTCCTTTTTCATATATTTAGCATTTTTTTGGCAAAGATGAATCTTCAGAATCAGTGCCCTCATTGCTCCCTACTTTCTGATAAGGCACACTGAACAAGGTAGAGGCTTTTAATAGGGAAATATTCAAGGTCCATAAACCCCAACCCCTGCTGCTCTTGTCAATTTTCATTTTTGTTGTTCCTCCCTCCCTGATTATCACTTTCTATCCTGGATCAAATTCTGTGAAACAAAACAGACAGTGACAAAGCCTCCTTAACATGGGTAGGCAGAGTCTGTGTCTATAACCACTGCTGAAGCTGGCTTCATCGCCAGTATGATTTTCACTGGCTCATCTTTTTGGAACTGGGAGCATAAATTCTTCCATTGCTCGGCCTTATCAGTTGTTATCACTATTCTTAATCTCAAAATTTAGAGTCACTTTTAAATCTGTACAGCACTTCACACTTTTTTGCCACTTGTGATAATGTATTAATATATGTGTGTGCATGAGCATATACATATATATTTAAAATCATCCCTTTTTATATACATACATATATGAAATATATATGTATGTATATGTTCATGTTAGCTGTGTTATCGCCTTCTAATACACACTTGCACACACACACACACACACATACACGAATGAAGTATACCCACAATAACAGCGCTGTGCTGTTTTCTTACTTGGAAGCTGTTTAGTGAATGCTCCATTTCAGGAGAGTGATAATTAATTTGAAATGATTTTAAGCAGCCCTCTCTTGTTCTAAGGATGACAGTGAATGGCTCAAGATTTCTCCCTTCCATTTTGGTTATATTGTCAAGTCTAAAAAAGAAAAAGAAAAACAAAACCTACAATAAATTGCAAAGTATGGCACTTCCGTTTTTCTTTCCAAGAAAATTGGGCCTTGAAGATCAAGGACCTGGGTCCTTGAAGTCCAGACCATGCTTTGGCACTCACTACCTGTGTAACCTTGGGCAAGTCATTTACCCTCCCTGGGCCTCAGTTTCCTTATTTATAAAACAGTTGGACTAGATGTCCTCTGAGATCCTGTCCAGCTTTAAATAAATGACCCTATGCCCTCTTAGGTCCTTCCCAGTTGTAAATATGTAATCCTAGAAGGGAAATTTTTTTGGGGGAAATGTAGAACAGTCTGAAAAGCCTGGGTTGATAACAACTGACAAAATGTACTGTGTTACCCTTGTGCCCTCAATCACTTTTATTTGCTGTGAGTATGCTTCAACATAAAGACTGATTCACAAATGCATTCTATAAACTACCACATGTATGAATACTATGACAGATGTCTTTACAATGAATGACTTTATATTATTCTTTTGTGTTTAGATACAGGCATATTACAGTCAAACCCTTTATTTGCATCAGTTTCTTTGTGGTTGAGTTGTACCTTGAATAAATATATTTTAGCAAGAACATTCCACATTCTATTTGCACCATGTGAAGAAATGGACCTACTGCTGAGTGATATATTTATGCCTTAGATAAAATAATCATTGTTTTCTTGCAAGCAATAAAATTACTTTGCTTACATGGGGAGATGAAGAAAAAACAAGCTAACAAAAATGCTTAGACAAGATTAAAAGACTGTTTAAGCCACAGAGCATATGACTTTAGGTACCCACTGTGAGAGAATAGGATAGAATTATTGCCATGAGAGAAACCACACACCTGAATTTGGTGTGGGTTTGCAGAGAATTTGCCTGCAGAGGATTCTGAGCGTGTAGGAATTAGGCAGAAGTGCTGGAGTTGGTCATATTGGCCAAAGTCAGCTTTCAGAGTCTGAGGAGATGGTTATTAGTAAAAAGTTATAAAAGCACTATAGATATATGATCCCTTGGAACTGCATAGGAAGTCATATGATTTTAATTTTTAGAAACCTGGTGCTACTCAGAGGAATGTAGAGATAATAGACAAACAGTTTTCTTTTAAGCCTAGGGCCTTATATACTAGCAAATCTTTAAAGCCACCTCCACTAGGAGTGTGCTGGGCAATGAGCATGAACCTTGCTGCTTCTGTCTGCTGGAATTTTTCTACTGATTAGCTTATAACTTTTACTTAGATCATTAATAGTAAAGCTTCTGATGACTTACTAAGGTTGCCACTTAGAGCAGGCATAGGGGAATGATTGTACCTGGGAAATGAAGAAATCAATGGAACAAATTCTGAGTCGATCAAACTGAACAAGTAGTGTCTATTCCGAATATGCCTTTTTCTATGTTATCTTTAAATATCAATTATTATTATTATGATTGTTCTCTGGTTTAAAAGTTTAATGATAATTCTATTAACTGATAATGGCTCTCCCCCAAAGTGTAAAGCATAAAATTAACAGGCTGGTAATGATTTAAATCGTAAAAATGTAGGACCAAACAATTGAATCAGAAACGGAGAGAGAAAGAAAGAGAGACAGACAGAGAGAGAGACAGAGAGAGAGAGAGAGAGAGAGAGAGAGAGAGAGAGAGAGAGAGAGA
>NW_027187419.1:16827922-16860726 GCF_028583685.1 Petaurus breviceps papuanus | reverse complement strand
TCTCTCTCTCTCTCTCTCTCTCTCTCTCTCTCTCTCTCTCTCTCTCTTTCTCTTTCTCACACACACACACACACACACACACACACACACACACACACACACACACACACACATACTTCTTCAAGCTTATTTCCTGACTTTGAACTTATTGTGAGGGCTGGAATCTGCCATACTTTTGGAATGAAGATCTGGGCTGGTTTTGTTAGTGCGTCTTAGAGTATTGAGTGTTGTATTATTCAAAACCTCAGGGACAGTCTGGGCACATGTAAGCTTTCAGGGCTCTCAGAGTGTTCTGATCCATAGCAAAGTCTGATCATTGCCTCCCCTGATCTAAGCTCTGCAAGTTACTGACCAGGGTTTTGGTTTGCGCAAAGTTTGCTCCTAGACTTGGCTACTGTTAGCTGGAAAACTCTGTTGGTTCAGAGTGATAGGATTGTCGGCACCCCCTTTTTTCTGATATTTCTGTCTTGGTGATTCCTTTGCAGACTCAGCTAGATACCTTAAATGAAACCCTTCTATGAGCCTGTGTTTTGAGCTGCTTCTAAACTTATTTCCTCCATGCACAGCCTAAAGCTTCCCAACACAGGAAAACCATTTCCATACCTAGTGACCCTTCTCAGTCTGCCCTGGATCTGAAACAGAGCAAGCTAGGGGGCAACAAATTTTTCACTTCACATGTCCCTATTTGTGTCTGGGAGTGCCATGGCATAGATTGTGTACCTCCTCTTGCCCTGGTGTGCAGCCTGTCCCTGGGGGATAGAGTGCTCCAGGGCTAGTGTGCTCCTTATAGATACCATTTCTAGTGGCCCTAGATCACTGTGTTTGTCTTCCTATAGCCACTTTGGCTGGTCAAATTACTCACTATAACTTTTGTTCCCCAAGATTTCCTCATGAAAATTTTATTTTCTTGATCCATTTGGAAGATTTGTGGACAAGAGTACAGCTGCATTCCTTATTACTCTGCTGTCTTGGTGCTGCCTCCCCTGACTGCTCCTACTCAGTCTCTTGGTGAATCTGTTCTATGTCTTCTTTTCTTTCCTCTCTATAATTGATCTCTTATTGACTTCATAGCTTCCCCAAATTTAATTATCATCTCTTTGTATATCACACATGTATTAATTTTTCTATTTGTAATCTCTTTCCTGAGTTTCAACCCTACCTTACCAACTTCTTATTTGACATTTTAGATTGCATTTCTTTGAGACATGTCAAACTCAATATACTAGTTCAAAAGAGAACTCATCTTTCCTGTCTGACTTTTCCTTCTGCCAAATTTATACATTTCTGTCAAGGGTACCCCAATTCTTCCAGGTTCTGGATTCATAATCAGCATTATCTTATTTTCACTTTCTCTCAGCTGAAATACCCTTTTAGGTGGCAAATCTTGCCATTTGCACACCCACATTTTCTTATATCCTGTCCTTTATACTCAGAAGCTACTACTTTAATTGACTTCTCATAAATCTCTCACTAGGACCACTTCAATGAGCTCTTAATTGCACTTACTTCCTCATCCCTCTCCTTTCTAATTAATGCTCTACACAGCTACCAAAGTGATTTTTCTTATGATTTCTCACCGAACTAAAAAACTCCAACAAATCTCTATTGCCTCTAATTTAAAATATAAACAAACTACTCTATCACTTTTTTTGATGGTGAAATTATTTTATTTATTTATTTTTAATTTTCAACATTCATTTCCACAGGATTTTGAGTTGCAATTTTTTCTCTCCCCATCTTTCTCCTACCCCCCCAAAATAACATGCTTACTGAATACTCCTCCCCCCAATCTGTTCTCTCTTATATCCTCCCCATTTACTCCCATAAATTTCTAGAAGGGAAATATGGGTTTCTATACCCCAGTACCTATATTTCTTATTTCCCAGTTGCATGTAAAAAAGCAATTTTAAAACATTTGTTTTTAAAACTTTGAGTCCCAGATTTTTTTTCCCCTTCTTCCCTACTCACCCACTCCCACTGGGAAGATAAGCAATTCAATATAGATTGTACATGTGTAGTTATCCAAACCATTTCCATAGTAGTTATATTGTAGAAGACCATATTTCTCTCCATCCTATCCTGCCCCCCAATTATTCTATTTTCTTCTTTGACCCTATCCCTTTTCAAAAATGTTTGCTTCTAACTATCCTCTCCCCCAATGTGCCTTCCCTTCTATCCTCCCCCCTCTTATCTCCTTGCCCCCTATTTTCCTATAGGGTAAGATACCCAATTGAGTGTATATGTTATCCCCTCATTAGGCCAAATTTGATGAGAAACAAGTTGTCCCATTCCCTTTCACCTTCCTGCTCTTCCCCTCCATTGTAACTGTTTTGTCTTGCCTCTTTTACATGAGAAAATATACCGAAATATATCACTCCCTTTCTTCTTCTCACAATAAATAACTCTCTCACCTATTATTTTTATTTTTTAGGTATCACCCCTTCATATTCAATTCATCTTGTTCCCTTTATGCATGCATCAACATACAGATGCCAACACTCACATATATATTTATATATACATACATCCTCCTATACATACATATGTGTGTGCATATACATATACATATGTATGTACACACGTATATTCCCTTCACCTATCTTCATACTGAGAAAAGTCTTATGGGTTACAATTATCAGTTTTCATGTATGAATGTAAATAGTTCAACTTTAATAAGTTCCTTATGTTTTATTTTTCCTGTTTACCTTCTCATTCTTCTTGGATTTTAAAGTCAAATTTTCTATTCAGCTCTGGTTTTTTCATCAAGAATGCTTGAAAATCCTCTATTTCATTGAATGACCATATTTTCCCCTGAGGCATTATATTCACTTTTGGTGGGTAGGTGATTTTTGGTTTTAATCCTATCTCCTTTGACCTCCCAAATATCATATTCCAAGCACTTCAGTACCTTAGTGCAGAAGCTGCTAGGTCTTGTGTTGTCCTGATTGTGTTTCCGCAATACTCAAATTGTTTCTTCCTGACTGCTTGCAGTATTTTCTCCTTGACCTGGGAACTCTGGAATTTGTCTATATCATTCCTAGTACTTTTCTTTTTCAATCTTTTTCAAGAGGCAATGAGTGAATTCTTTTAATTTCTATTTTGCCCTCTGGTTCTAGAATATCAGGGCAATTTTGCTTGATAATTTCTTGAAAGATGGTGTCTAGAATCTTTTAGATCATGGCTTTCAGGTAGACCAATAATTTTTAAATTATCTCTCTTCTATCTATTTTCCAGGTAAGTGGTTTTTCCAAAAAGATATTTCACATTGCCTTCTATTTTTTCATTTGTTTGGATCTGTTTTACATTATCTTGATTTCTCATAAAGTCATTAGCTTCCAATTGCTCCAATATAATTTGGAAGGAGTTATTCTCTTCAGTGAGTTTTTGAAATTCCTTTTCCCTCTGGCAAATTTGGCTTTTTAAAGCATTCTTCTCCTCATTGGCTTTTTTTGGGGGCCTCTTTTGCCATTTGAGTTAATCTATTTTTAAGGTGTTATTTTCTTCAGCATTTTTTAGGTCTCCTTTAGCAGGCTATTGACTTACTTTTAATGATTTTCTTGCATCATTCAGATTTCTCTTCCCAATTTTTCCTCTATTTCTCTTACTTGATTTTCAAAATCCTTCTTGATCTACTCCATGGCCTGTAACCAGGTCATATTTTTCTTGTAGGTTTTTGATGCAGGGATTTTGACTTTGCTATTTTCCTCTTGTTCTATGCCTCAATCCTTTTTGTCCCCAAAGAAGGATTCTTTTGTCTGTTTGTTCTTCCTGTGCTTGCTCATCTTGGCAGTCAATTATGTGACTTTTGAGCTCTTTATATCATTAGAATTCTGCTTCCAAAATGGAGAAAGCTATGTCCCAAATCACTGGGGTTTTCACATCTGCCAGAGCTATTAGGAGGGCACCCTCTCTACAGCCCCCACACTCTCTAGCTCACTGGTCACATACCATAGGATCACCACCCAAGACACAATCTGGATCCAAGCAGGTCAAAGCAAGAGCACTTACCTTCTAAATGGTCACTTGGTACCCCTACAATCTGCAGGCCTGGAGCTCTGGAAGCAGCCATGCAGCAGTAGCTGCAGCCACCATGCCTCTGCCACTTCTTGTTCTTGGCAGTAGCAGTTGGACTGCACTCTCCCTGTTTGAACAAATTCCACACTGACCTTTACTTTGTCTCTGGCATTTGTGGATTGAGAAGTGTGAAAACCACTACAGCTGTTGGTTATTTATTCTCCTGAAATGCATTCCAGCTGGTGCTCCATGCTGGGCTCCCAGAATGCTGCAATGGACCCTTCCTGCCAGCCTGCTGAGCTTCCTTCAGCAGGAGATTTGTTTCTATTTGTCACTTTTTGGGTTATGTAGCTCTAAAGTTTTTTAGAGTCATTTTTACATGCATTGGAGGAGGTAGAAGCCAGAGCTGATTGGAAGTCCTGTTTCTACTCTGCCATCTTGGCTACCGCCCCCACCTTCCCATATCACTTTTAAGGCCATTTGCAATCTTACTCAAATTTGTTACTTCCTATACTATCTGATTCCATCAAAATAGCCTGCTCTCAGCTCTTCAAAAGTATGTTCCAACCCAGTGACTTTGCATTGGTGAACTTCTATGCCTAAAATATCTTTCTTCTGTACCTCTGACTCATAGAATCCCTCAATTCTTTTAATATTCTGCTGAAGCACAATATTCTACATAAAACATTTCCTAATCCCTTAAGTTGTTAGTGCCCTCCCTCTTTAAATACCTTCTATGTGGCTACTTTGCTTATTTAAAAAAAATTCTCTGTATATTCCTATATGAACATATTGTTTCTATGAAAGAAATATCCTTGAAAGAAGGACCTATTTGTCATTGGGGGATGGGGTTATCCCCAGTGCTTAGCACAGTACATGACACATACTAAGTGTTTAATAAATGCTTATTCCTTGATTGATTGGTAATAATTTTAGTGTATAGTTCTAGAATCAGAATCTATTTTTGGGAGAGGTATATTTGAATAAAATTAAATTCGATAAACTTTCATTAAATATCTCCTATGTATCAGGCATTGTGATAAGCTTTCAAGGTATACTTAATATTGTAGAGCAAGTAATTACCAGACCCTAAAGGAATTAAGTGTTTGCCTATACCTGAGCCTTCATTTTTGTCTTCAATTGAAAAGTTATTGCATACTTCAATGGATCTATTGTCTCATCAGTACAATAATTCTTCCCAAAAATGCAGGGTACAACATACCTGCTTATATCAATCTAGTGATAGTAAGCTATGAATACTTACAACTTTGCTAGAGACAGCCTACCCAATATGCTGAGACCCTCCTCAAATTTTCTTTGCATTGTATCTATTCCAACAAGACATTCAGCCTGTGAATTGGCTGTACCTCATTCTTGCATACATGCATGGATGAATGTATGTATGTATATATTTCAAAACAAATATTTTCCTATTATCATTTATACTGCTTTCTCACTTATATTTAATGAATAGCAGTTTTAGATGAATTTGGTAAATAAATTAAACCATTGCCTATTGAGTTATAGAAGGCATGTGATCCAAGCATATAATCACATTATATATGATATGGCAGTATGCTGCCATGATGTATAAGGTCCTCAATCTTGCATGATTTGTGGATGTCAATTAAGTAAATGGTCATTTCATCAATGGCACATCTAGGTTGACTATGGATACTTCACTTAAGACTATATTTGGTTACCTGGACCTATAATTTCATCAATGTGGAGACCTCATTGGTGAGAAAAAGACTTCTACTAATATTAATGGAATTCATTATATGTCAGAAGTCAGATTTAAATTCATGCTTTCCTGACTCTGGGACCAATTCTGCATGTGCCAGGTGCAACATGCTTTTGTAATTTAATCTTTTAAGTTATGGTTAACACTTTGTGATCTTATCTGAGGTTTTCTTGGCCAAGATACTAGAGTGATTTGCCATTGACATATGCTGTATACCTTCACTAATATTTCTATAATGGTCTGGAAATAGACTACACCTGTAATTAAAAAAACATCTTATCACCTGTCAAAGGACTTTTTTTTTTTGCTATTTTAGCTCATGAAGCCTTTTTTACTGATATGAAAGTGTAATATTCACTAGCTAAGATTTTACTTGTGAATTTAAAATGACAGATCTCATGATTTATCTTTCTGTTTTAATACAGCCATAGCTTCACAGACACAACACACAAAGAAAGAGATACTTGACTACCTGTAAAGCCAACTTGAGTAGCTTTCCAGAGTACTGCGTTGTAAATAGCTTTCAAGGTTCTGATTACACAGTATAGTAAACTGTCTCTTTATTGAGTAACAAACTATGACAAAAATTCAAAGAAAATCAAGGTATAGCATTCACAATGTTTTAACTTCACAACTTATTGCTACAATGGCCACATCGTTTTCACCAAAGTCGTCACATAGTTTTAAGCAAAGTACATTCATTTAGTCAATTACAAAGTTCTGAATTCAATCACAAAGTAAAAAAAAAGTCAAAGTTGTCCACCCATGGGGTTCAATTAAGTTACAATATCATCAGTCACTACTCAGTACCCTCTTAAGGGGTAGGGGAAAGTACAAAGGCCATCCACCCCTATGTCATAAGTAAGTTACAATTTCATCAGTCAGCATTAAATACCCAAGGAGATGTCTTTTCATCTTGACAAGAGGCAGGCTCTGAGCTTCCATGGTTCCTCTTCCATGGTCCCAGATACTGCCCAAATCTAACCAACTCCCACCTGAGTTCAAAGGCAGATAGCTCCCAGTTCCTTGTCCAGCTCTCTGTGCCATTCCTGTTCCATAATGAAGTTCATAGTGTCTAATCCACCTCAAGTCCTTGTTCAAATACCAGGGAACTTAGTCCCAGAACCAGAAAGTTAAAGTCATTACAGTAAGCATGAAGTTGGTACACATGGTCAATGTAGTGAACACCCACATTCCCAAGCCTTCACAACACAACAGTTTCCCTCAAGCAGGGATCCTCCTCTCTCACTCACCTTAGCTCCTCAGCAGAAGTTGCAACTGGTCCTTGGAACCTCTCAGAAGAATTTCCCAGAAGAAAGATGTCAGCAGAAGTTCTACCTGGCTCTCAGAAGCTCCACCACCACAAGTTCTATTCTTAAAATCAAAATCACTTTTTCCAGCCTGGGTCTCTCCTCCTCAGCCTCCATGTGGCTTACTCCAAGTAATTCTGTCTCAGTTCTCATTTGTCTTCTCAGTTCTTCTCAATTCTCAGTTTAGTCCTCAGTCCAGCAGTAGCAGCCCAGCCTCCAGGTGCTTACTGAGAGAAATTCTGGCCTCTCTCAGCTTGGGCTTTTCTTTATATAAGGTATTAGCTCCTCCCTATTTTCCTCCTTCCTGTTACAACAGGAAGTTCCTGACACTGTGGGATTCACAAGTTCTGGATCAAAATACTTGATTGAATCACACTTGAAACAATGTGCTAAGTGCTTGCCAATACAAGGGGATCTTCAAATTACATTACTATTACACTATCCTATAGAGAATTCCAGAAAGTCAGTTCAAAAGTACCCCAGAGATCATTAGTTCAAATCCATGACATATTGCCATCTAACCTCTATTTGAAGATCTCCAGGGAAGTTTGTGCATAACACTTTGGGATAAATTGACTTCATAGGAAAGGTTTTCCATCTCTGGAGCTGAAGTGTGACATTACAGATTTCAGTCATTGTTACTAATGCTGTCTTTACTGACAAGCAGAAAATACTAATTTCTTTTAAATATGATACCCTTCAAATACTTGAAGAAAATTATTACACTTAGACTGTTTCCCAATGTTTTCCTGTACCAGGGTAGCACACCCAATGTATTTGATTATCATTAATAACTTACTTAGATAATTCAGCCTGCAAGAGAACATTTTAGCCTCAGACATTCTGTTTGAACTTCTCTGTTCTTTTTGTTTGGCAGGTAACTGCCAATTTCATTAGATGCCATATAGACTCTACCTCAGAATTTAAAAAAAGGGACTCTCAATTACCTTGTTAAGTAGCTTCTCCTCTCTTGGCTGTTTCTGACTGGACCCCTTTCAGCTTCCTTGTACAAACATTAAAGGAAACTCAGGGACTCTTGAGTAAATATTCTCAGTTAACTCTCTCACATCTTCTTCAGCAAGAGGATAGAGAATATCTTCCTGCAAGAGGGATCTTTTGTATTGCTCCCCATATTGTTTCCTGAGTTAAAATCTCTCCTTAGTCTTTCTTTAGTTAGAATTCTGCTCACCACTCTAGCAGGACTGCAGCCTCTATTTAATAGCTTCCACTCACCTATGGTTCACTGTTTCCTGTTATAAAATTCCTTTATTCTGTTGCAATTTCAGTTTTGCTTTCATAATAAACAATATTGATTTGCTATGGCTGAGTTAATCATTAAGAAGGCAGAAATGAATGGATTAGCCATGCCAGTGTCTTTCCATTTAGCATGACTATACAAAGCCAGGGAATGAAGCCATCCCTTGTACTAATGACAGTGGAAATTTGAACAACTGTGTCTTGCCACCATTGTAATAAATAGTTGGAACTTTAAATGAAACACAACAGATGGTATCTGGTTCTGTCTTGTAGAGATAACCAACCCTGTTGATGATAAATCACACAATTGTTTTTAAGTTGTTATTGAAAAGGTAATTGTGTGTGGGGGGGTGATGATTTATTTCAGTCTTGGCGTATCTCATACTGACATCAGGATCTGAGTGAGATAGTGTCTCAGATAGGTTCCAACTCACACCCACTGATCAAGCAACTCTGCCCAGTGAGAATAAGTCCTGATACTGTGTGACCTTCTATTCTAATAGAATAGATAATGTAAGGAAGCTAGTGTGGCATAGTGAAATGAGCACTGCCTCTGGATTAAAAAAAATCTCACTTCAAATCCCACCTCTGCCTCTTTCTACCTCTAGGGTCTTGGGTAATCCACTAGTATTCCCAGGTCCTCAGTTTCCTAAATTATAAATAAGGCAAATAAATCAGCTGATCTGTTTCTTCCAGATTTTGATCTATCTCATTTCAACCCAGTTTGCCCTTTTTGCAGTCTCCAAGCATTAATGCATATAAAGAATAGAAGGTAAGTGGGGGTGGCTAGGTGGCACAGTGAGTAAAGTTTCAGCTCTGGAGTTAGGAGGACCCAGTTTGGTTCCATCCTCAGACACTTAACACCCACACAAAAAAGCTAGCCATGTAACCTTGGGCAAGTTACTTAGCCCCAATTGCCCTCCAAAAGGCAAAACAAACAAACAAACAAAAGAATAGAAGGTAAGTGGATCTTGCCCAGATGGCTTAAAGCCATAATTCTCTTTTTGCTTGGAACCATACTTCTATTCAGCTATGATGAATAATTGTCTTTTCTCTTACTCCTAAATATTCTTATTACATCAATGATATTTATTTCCCCAAATATTTCTTATGAAATTACTCTGTAAAAGCCATTCTGCTCATTATTGAGAATAAAAAATTAAAAATGCATGACCCCTCTCTTCTGAGAACTTATAGGTCATATGTAGATGTGTAAATACAAAAAAAATCAAGAATGGGGAGAACATTAGTACCTGTGGGATGAAAGAAGGCTTACCGGAGGAGGTAACACTTATATAGGATCTGGAACGACTATAAGGATTTTGTAAGATAGAGGAAAGGTACAAATGCATACCAGATAGGGGTGAATACACACATCAGAGAGATAATGCTAATGGATCAGTTTGTCTTTAGTTTAGATTATATGAAAGAAATGCCATAAAATAAGGCTGGGCAGTTAAACTGGACTATATTTTGGAGGGTCTAATATATCAAGCTTAGAAATTTATAGTATGTTTTGTCACTTTATTTTGTTTTATATTCTCTCTCTCTCTCTCTCTCTCTCTCTCTCTCTCTCTCTCTCTCTCTTCTCCCCTCTCCACCCAACTCATTATTGCAATTTCTCACTTGAGGGTTTGCCTGCCTCAAATATCTCACCACTCCTACATATTCACCCTCCATTTAGACACTAAATTGATTTCCCTAAAACTCAGGTACAAATATGTCACCCCCTACTCAATAAACTACAGTGGCTTCTTATTACCTCTAGGATCAAATAAAACATACTCTTTATGTAATTCAAAACACTTTATAATCCAGTCTGCCTTTCTAGTCTTTTTATACTTTTCTTCCCACTATGAACTCTTTGATTCAGTGACACTGGTCTCCTTGATATTCCAAAAACAAGATACTCCACATCACCCCATAATTTATAGACCCTATTCTCTTTTGTTCTTTGAAATTTGGGAAAACTCTTCCCCTTTACTAGTTCTGCAATATCTTTCTTTTTCTTCATTATTTTCAAGGATCATTGACAGAATGAATGACAATCATATCTGCTCACTCTTTTAGGAATGGAATAGATTGATTATCCCAGCATCTTGGTGTCCTTTTATTACCACTTTAATACTTCTCAATTTTATTTATAACCACCATATTTTCTTCAGGAGTTCATGATATAGTACCCAAAACATTCATAGATGGTATATCTTGTTTAGAATATGAAATGGGAAAATAGTGGAATTTGAATAGCCATTGCCTTTCTACCCTAAATGTTTCCTATACCATTTTTCATTTCAGTTTTGGTTAGTTTTGTTTAGAGTCAGGGGAAATGAAATAAAGAGAAAAAATTCAGGAAGGGGGAACATCCAAGAGAGAAAGGAAATTGGGAGGTTTCCTTCAAAAGGCTTAAAATCAAAACCTCCAAAATAATAAGCATTCTTTCTGCTCCTTCCCTCTCACTATTTAAAAAAAAATATCTTTAAGAATTACCAAAGAAAGTGATGGCACACAGGTTTTTGATGTGCATGCTATTATTTTGTTTCCACAACTAAAATTGTTTTTTTTTTCATTTTCCAATCAATCTGCTCTTTTTCAGTCCTCAATTGAGAAAGAAATGCCTGTCACAACTGTCCAGCTTTAATGACATTAAAAAAAAGATTAGCCCATACTTCTCCAAATAAAATGAACCCAGTTCCTTTATTTTTTTCCTTGTGTGTCCTTAATTCTAACACTTAAGTAATGTTCTTAGCTGCACTTTGGAGAGAACCCATTGAGATATTTTGTGCTAAAACCATTAATTAGTGACTAATCAAGAAAATCTAAAAGGTTTTTTAGACCAGTCATGGAGCTGTTTTTTTATTTAATATTTCCCTCATAAGCAAGAAAATTTTAGAAGCAGAATCTGGACATTGTTAAAGATCCCTGGATTAATTTAACAACTATTTATTAGTCACACTAAAATACTATGCTGGGCGTCCAAGGAGAAACAAATAACATGCTAAATTATTTAAATTTAAATTATTTTATAGTTATTGCATAAGATTGTATATTGGTGCATGTCCCCTCACAGAGCTGAGATGTTAGTTCTAGTCCATTAGTTCTAGTCCTTCATTATTTGTTGAAATAATTGCAGTAGCCTCTAACTGAACTTTTTTTTTCCATTACCCCCCTCCCAAGTACTAGTGCTCTCCTTCCCAATCTACTTTCTATGTAACTACTTTATTTATGTATGTAATTGTTAACTTTATACATATGCCATATATGCACATATACTTGATATGTTTTTGTTGC
Organism: Petaurus breviceps papuanus; assembly: GCF_028583685.1. Taxonomy (NCBI): domain Eukaryota; kingdom Metazoa; phylum Chordata; class Mammalia; order Diprotodontia; family Petauridae; genus Petaurus; species Petaurus breviceps. The sequence continues at coordinate 16,849,110 of NW_027187419.1, read as the reverse complement.
TTTCTCCATTTGAATATAAGCTCCTTGAAAGTGGGGATTGTTCATTTGTTTCCTTGCATTGCTACTAAGAAGCATAGTGTATAGCACATACTAGGAGTTTAATAAATTTCTCCTGACTGAGTGATTGATATTCTTCCTTACAACTATAAGCTCAATGAAACCATAAACCATGTCATAATTACCTACTTTTTTTAAGATAATGATATTTAATAGACTATAGCTGTGGTGTATCACTGGAAGAATACTGATATTGTTGTTACTACTGTTGAGTTGTTTTACATCTGTGTTTGACTCTTCATGAACGAATTTGACATTTTCTTGGCAAAGACATGAGAGTGGTTTGCCATTTCCTTCTTCAGCTCATTAAAAAGAAGAGAAAATTAAAACAAGCAGGGTTAAGAGATTTTCCCAGGGTCACACAGATAGTAAATGTCTGAGGCCAAATTTTAACTGGGAAAGATGATTCTTCTTGACTCAAGTACAGTACTCTACCCACTGAACCATCTAGCTGGGACAATACTGGTGTTAGAGATAGGTTCTTTTAATAGGCAAATAGTCAGGGATCCTTTAAAATGCCATTCAGTTTTCCAAGGACAAAGAGGGTAAGATGAGATTTGAATTGGGATTCAAAGCCAATTTCAGGGTATGTTCAAGTTTTGCTAGTGTTTTTTCCTGACTTCTTCTTCATGAAATGGTAATTGAATCCATTTTTTTTAATACTTCTCCATTTTTAACTTTTCAGTGTCAAAAGCTCATTTAAACTGGTCAGGTTTGAGCTATTTTTAATGCATACCATTTTTCTTCTCATCTTTATCCTTTATTCTAATTCAGCATTTGCTTTGACCTTTCCTCTCACCAGTAGACAAATTGACTACATATGGACAACTGATTCTGAAGTGAAAGTCAGATCTGTAAACAGTCATTACTCATCCATTAAAATAGTCACTTCCGCTATTATATGATATAGTAGTTGGGTGCTTGCTATGTCTGATACCTCACAACTCTCTTCTTCCTTTTTAAAAAAATCTCTGCATTTCTTTTTTTCATTATGAACTTGACATATATCAACACACATGGACATTCATCAAAAAGACAAAATGTCAAAGAGTGAGTCTAATTATACAGAAGACCAGGAAATGATTATGTTTTGATGATCTAAAAAAAATGAGGAAAACAAAGGAGAAAAGGGTAGGGGGAATAAGAAAGATGAGGAAAGTTATCTTACATAGTTGGTGTATGCAAATTTAAATTTATGCAAAGAGGAATAAGTGGAGGGGAGTGGACAGCACTTGACCTTCATTCTCATCTGTTTAAAGAAGGGAAGAATACAAACCCAATTGATACAGATATACATTTCACTTTAGAGAAAGCATAACAGAATGGGGAGAAGGCGAAGAGGAATAAGGGAGGAAGGAGATAAAAGAAAGGATTAATTTTAACCAAAACAGACTCATCAATAATTGAAGAAAATAAAAATAAGGAAAAATATAAGAGGATAAGGAAAAATAGAAATAATTTTCATGAACAGTGAATTTGGTGAATTGTTCTATGAATATGACAATGAAAATAAATGCTCAAAAAATGGAGTTACCAAAAGCAATGCTTAAGAGAAAGTTTATTTCTCTAAACATTTTCCTCAATAAAAGAAAGAACAAGTGAATTAATAGGGCATACAAAAACTAACAAATTAAAATACCCTAATTTAACAGAAAAATAAAAATAGTGAAAAGAAAAGATGATGAAAAACTGAAAACAAGTAAATATGCATTGAATTAATACAAAAATTAAGCTGCTTTGAAAAATAATTAGCTAACATTAAATATAAATAAAAAATGTAATTATAACTATAGAAATAAAAGTATTAGGAAGCATTTCATTCAATTATAAGCTAATGATAACAATAATGAGAAAGTATGAAATGTGAAAATTAGCAAACTATACACAGAGACACAACATGATCAAATGATATTGCACAAATGGTGCAGATAGATTTAGCCAACATAGATTTGCCACAAACATTAAATTTGTAAAAAACACAATTTCTGACAAGTGCGATAAAATGAGATATGCCTATACTTAACCCAAATATAGAAAAATAAATTGAAGAAGGCATAAAATAAATTTCAAAATGGGAAAAAGCCAAAACTTTGGGAAAAGATGGATTAACAAGCAAATACTTCCAAATATTTAAAGAATGATTAACTCCAGTAGTTGGTAAGTAGTATGAAAAATAAGTCCTATGAAATGCCTTCTATGACACAGATATAATCTTGACACAATTCATGGAGAATCAAAATGGAAACAAGAAATTATAAACATATTCCTAATGAATATTAATGTAAAAATTTTAACAAAGTATTACAAGAAGGCTATAGGAACATATCACAAAAATAATAACCTATGAGCACACTGGATACATACTAAGAATGTCCAGCTGGTTCAATAATAGAAACATTTATAAAAAGAATTGAACATGTTAATTGGAAGAACAACTAAATCATATAAATAAATTTGGCAAAAATATTTTGACCAAATCCATGAAAGCAACCATTCACTAAAAAACATGGGAGCCAGAATTATTTGTGATCATAATGTGCTGAGTTCTTCACAATAAGGTCATGAATAAAGAAGAGATGATCATTTTCCCATTACTATTCAATAGATGTTAGAAACAAAGCAACAACACAAGAAGAAAAATTGAAAGAAAAAGCATAGAGAAGATAAAATTTTTATTTTTTACACTTAATATGATGAGTTACTTAGATAATCCTAAAAGTTCCTTGGAAAATTTTGTTTGTTTGTTTTGAGATATGTTGCTTTTATTTGAAAGAGGAAATTACTTGCACATGTAAATTCAAAGCTTAAACTCAAGTATTATTTCTTCATAACAAGTACTATGAGGTAGATATTCACATAGTAATAGGTGATTCAAGTCACTTTTGCTGTCTTGTTGCAGTAATGAAGATTTGCCACTAAAATGCTAGAAATTGTGGTGGTTGTGATATCTGACCAATGGGCAGAGTTTGGGCAACTGATCAATTTATTATGTATGCCTGGGGGCACTCTGTGTCATCACTTTGATTTGTGTGATTTTTATCTTGATTCATGGGAGTTATTTTTTTTTCAATTTTCCAACACTGATTAAAAAGTGAAGTACTTAACTTGGTTGGAAGTTTAAATACATTAAATTTAAAATCTTTTTATATCCATCACCACAACTGAATGCAATGAACATAACGTCCATACATTTTTTAAAATTAATCCTTTTTAAACTTGATGTAGTTTCAAATATTACACTTTTTAAAATGCTACAAATTGTGATAAAATTACCTTTATCCATAATATTAAAATAAAAACAATGTTTATCAGAATTGTAATAGTGGATAGTTCCTTTTTTAAACAAGATAATTCAATTTTGTACCCCAAGCCAGATTTATTCTTGACTTAAATTCCAGAATCCCTCAGAGTTTAGTAAATGTATGTGTAGCAAAAATTCTTATAGATGCTGTTCTTCCCTTTTATGATGAGTCACTGTAGGAATTATGCTTTTATAAACTATAGGGAGGAAGTACCTAGTCCATTTTCTGCTTGAGACTCACAACTAAATTATCCCATAGAAATGAAGATTGTATTAAAACACTTCCAGAGCAATATTCCAGTATTTTGCTCCAAATGATAAATCCCCAAATCCTTCCTACCTAAACAAAATATGGTATAGTATGTCACCTTATATATCTCTTTTGCTCTGCTGTAGATATCAATAGCCAATTACTGTCCTCCAGCATAGAAAAAGCTGAAATAAGGGCATAATTATTTAAAGTCAGTACCAAGATGATGTCTGTATGTGAATGAATTACAAATAGGATTTTCTGATTGTTTTCCTCTTGATGCCAAGGACAGTATTACACACAGTAGGGGCTCAATAAATGTTCACCAATAAGGCTAATAGTTTTTATTATCTGTCATCATTGATATGTTAGTAACTAGCTGTCCCTTGATACTGTTATTGTGACAAACCTCATTAAAGAATTATTCCAGGTTAAGTCAGTTGAGGAATTTTAAGAGCACATATCAACTCTCAGGAAAAGAATTTTTTTTCTTACTCATTTTGTGATCTCATCAATGCATTAACACACCCCAGGCTTGAACTTAATGAAGCTGCAGGTTCTCTTCTGGTAGTGTTAATTAGTTGTTTATGATTCATCTACAAGTTTGGTACTCAATTCATGAGAATTGGCTTTATTCCTGTTAGATTCATCCAACTACCATGATTTAGCCGTTTCATTCAGCTTCCTGGATTCAGTTTTCCCCTTTTCAAATTTCTAAGATCAAGCTATAGATTTGAATATTACAATTAAGTGTTTTGGTTAAAAAGAAATGTATATGTTTTGTTTAATCAACAAACATTTATTGAGTGCTTACTATTTGTAAGGCATTGCACTAGGCTATGAAATTTGGAATTTATTAAAATTGTTTTATGTAAGCTAATGTATGAATTAAATGAATCCTGTGCAAGGTTAAAGTTCTTTTAGCTTTAGCTGATAAAAGTAGTTATGCTGGAACGGAAAAACAAAATTGTGTTGCAACTGCACCACACATAATAAATGCTAAAATATAATGACTTTTAAAATTTTATGTAACATTTTCTATAACAAGAAAATTGTCATTATAATATTTATATTTTATATAGGAATGTAGTAGATAAACAGCACATTTAATAATAACTTTCTACATAGCCATTTGGTTTCGTTTTGAGGGATAGGTAAAGTCAAAATATAAAAATATCCCTTTTCACTTAATCCTGCCCCCTATATTGACTTTTTCAGAAGATACTATTTTATATAGCTAGTTACTGAACAAACATTGCTTCGATAGTTATAAATCTAGCTTCAGTATCACAACCTCCAATACACTGATAGATACAGTTCCAGTTAGCAAAATTTCCTAAGATATTTTTGAACCTGCAAAATGATGTTCAAGTGTTTTGTTATGGTTCCCTTGAATGGTTGTCCACATAAGCTCAAGCAATATTCATTTATTTCATCTTTTTAGCCTTTGTGTTAATACTTCTCAATACATGATGGAGATGTATATAAGCAATAAAAAGATGACAAAGAAATCATCTAGAAAGCCTAGAATTCCAAACAGTCTTCAGGCACAAAATCCAAAGGCGATACCAGATAGAAAAAAGCTCCCAGTAAACAAGTAATATCCTGATGCGGAACATCCAGAAAAGGTCCCCAACTGAAAACATTTCCCTGAATGCATGTCTCAGTAACGAGGGCAGATCCATAATTCTTTCCACAATTGATCTGGGTTGTCCTGAGAATCTTCGATTATAGTCATTAATTTCTTGATGCAACTCTGAGACATTCTGAGTCTGATTATCTTCACCAAATATTGGTAAGAGTAAGGTAACTATTTGACTACAGATTGAACAACTAATGGCCCCAAACCATGAACCATATCACAAATATGCAATAATGCAGGTACCACAAAAAAAGATTTCCACAGTTTGTTTCCATAGCAAGAGAAGCCTGATGTAAACAGATTGGACAGGACATATCAATATAGAACTGCTGCCAAACAACAGCAGGTGCATCCTGATCTGTCTGAAGTTGTTCGCGAAGCACCCACACTAGCTCTTGGTTATCAGGGTGAATGCTTTGTTCTGCATTTCTTAAAAGTATAAATATCAGTGTAGCAATGAAAACTAAACTGATCACAACAGCCGCAAGGACTTGGTCACTTACTCCCTCTATAAATGAAACATCCAGTTTCAAATTCTGAATTCCAGATTGATGTTTGTCCATTCCAGTTCCACCACCTGGAGCGGCAGCCACCTGCCCACACCTCCTCCCAGTCCTAGAGGCTCCAGAGAATCAATGAAAAAGCCCAGGGAAGTGGCCCACTGAGCTCTACACCAAGGACGGCCATCAGGGGCGCGGGGACCGGGTCCCCATCACGCACCTCGGGCCGCCAATCCTTTGTGGGCCGGCCCAGGATGCACACATGGTCCAGCCTCCAGTTATCTCCACTCGGCACTACAGGGGCACAGGCCTGGGGAAATCCCGCACGATGTCCCGGGCCGAAGAGGCTCTGGCGCGACTCCCATGCAGGCGGGCGGCCAGGCCCCTTAAGGATCGTTCCTTGGAAAAATTAACAACTTTAGCTAAATTGAAGGATATACACTAAACCCACTTAATCGTAAGCATTTCAAAAATTAACAATAAAAACCCATCCGAAAGAGGTAGAAAGAGAAATTCCATTTAAACATTACAGATAGAAAAAAGTTCGCATTCTATATCCAAGAAACTCACTAGAAATATATTAACACAATTGCAAGATAAAAATAAAAACATATCTAAATAATTGGAGAAATATCATTGCTAAAGCACTTCAATTACATACTATAGTTTCTCTCCCTTCTTCATTTCTTCCTTTTTTTTCTAGTGAAATAATCAAAGTTGAAAAAACTATATTAAGCCCTTTCTTTTTTCTTTCTTCACTCCTTTTGCAATCTTAGAATACAGCAAGATTTCTAATACATATATTTCTTCTCTCCTTATTGAAATGGGAACATTTCACAAATATTTGGCTCCTTTCGAAAGTTCAGTCTTTCCAGAATTCTTGTCTCCTGTACTTGTGTTTCAAAAACCTGGCACAAATCCACATCTTGACTTCATATCTGGAATGTCTAGAATAGAATCATCTATTCTATTCAGCATTCATTTTTACTTCTAGAATTATTCTCAGTTTCAAAAAATAAATTATTTAGTTATAGTAAGCAATTACTTTTGTCTTTTAAAATACTGTGTTCCAAGACTTCCTAATATTTATGTAATTGCAACACAGGCTTGTATGATCCTGGCTGTCTTCTTTTAGTACTTGACATCTTTCCGGCTGCTTTCAGTAATTTTTCTTTAACCAAGAAGCTGTATTTTTTCTATGTTATACCTGGGTGCTTTTATTTTGAAATTTCTTGCTGGAAGTTATTCATTGATTCTTTATATTTTCACTATGCTCTTTAGTTCTAACATAACTGGAAAATTTTAGGTTGAAGAGAATGAATAGATAGTATAAGAAGTAAAAGAAAGATAAAGTTTTTAATTGAAAGTGATTGTCAGCTGTGTTAACTGTTAAAGAAAGATCCAGGATTGACACCAGAGAGAATCCAATGTAATTAATGACATGAAGGTCATTGGCTACCTCTAAGAAATCAATTAAAAACAACAACAGTAGATTGGAAGCCCTGTATCAACTGTTTTTTAAAAATATATTTTATTTATTTATGCATTTATTTATTAGCATTTTCCCCCAAATTTTCAGCTCCAAATTCTATCCCTCCCTCTGATTTTTCCCTCACCCATTCAGAAGGCAGGGAATATGATATTAATTATAATATTAATTATACCAAACACATTTCCTTATTAACCATGTTGTACAAAAAAATTAAAGAAATCAATAAAATACGTTCCATCCTATACAATACTCATCAGTCTCTTACTGTAGGTGGATAGCATTTTTTCATCATAAATTCTTTGGAATTATCATGGATCATTGTGCTGATAAGAGTAGAATATTTCACAGTTGGTCATTATTATAATATTGATGGTACTGTGTTAAATGTCTTCCTGGTTTTACTTTACCTCACTTTACATTAGTTCAAATAACTCTGTTTTTTTTCTGAAACCATCTCTTTCATAATTTTTGAATTCTTTTTGTCTTTATTAATTTGTTTATTTACATTTAGTTTACAAGATTCAGTTCCACAATCCATTTAATTTCAAATTTTCTCCCCTTCCCTCTCCTCCCTCCTTTCCCCCCATGGCAGCATGCAATCAAGTATAGGATCTGCAAATACTTTCACATTAGACATTAGTCATGTTATAAAGAAGGAATGTAACAGATAGAATGAACAAAGGGAAAGAGGAAACAAAACCAAACAAGAAAAAGAAAGAGAGCAGGTAATTTCTTTCAATCAGCATTCAAACTCTGTTCTTTCTAGTTCTTACTCTGAATGTAGACATCTCTTTCCATTATGAGTCTTTTGGAGGTGTCTTATGAGTCCAGTCTATCAAAGTTGGTCATCACACATATGTTGTGTCTGTAATTGTGTACAGATTTCTCCTGGTTCTGTTCTTCTCACTCAGCATCAGTTCATATAAGCCTCTTCAGGTAAATATGAAGTTCATCTGCTCCTCCTTTCTTCTAGCACAATAGTATTCCATTGCATTCATATACCACAACTTGTTTAGCTATTCCCCAATTGATGGGCATCCCCTTAACTTTGAATTCTTTGCCACCACAAAAAGAGCTGCTATAAATATTTTTGTACATATGGTTCTTCCTACCAATTCTATGATCTCTTTGGGATACAACCCCAGAAGTGGTATTGCTGGGTCAAAGTGTATGAAATGATTTATAGCCCTTTGGGCATAGATCTAGATTGCTCTCCAGAATGGTTAAATCAGTTCACAACTCCACCAACAATGCATTAGTGTTCCAATTTTTCCACATCCTCTCCATCATTTGTTATTTTCCTGTTTTGTCATCTTAGCCAAACTGACCAGTGAAATATGGTAACTCAGAGTTGTTTTTATTTTCATTTCTCTAATCAATAGTTATTTAGAGCATTTTTTTTCATATACTCATAGATATCTTTAATTTCTTCCTCTGAAAACTGCCTATTCATATTGTTTGACCATTTATCAATTGAAAAATGATTTGTATTCTTATAGATTTGACTCAATTCTCTGGATATTTTAGAAATGAGGCCTTTATCAGAGACATTGGTTAGAAAAATTCTTTCCAAAATTTCCACTTCCCTCTTAAACTTGGTTACATTGGCTTTGTTTGTACAGAAACTTTACAATTTAATGTAATCAAAATTATCCGTATTGCATTTTATAATGCCCCCTATTTCTCCTTTAGTCATAAAGTCTTCCCCTCTCCATAAATCAGACAGGTAAACTATTCCTTGCTTTCCCAGATTTCTTACCATATCAGCCTTTATACCTAGATCATGCACCCATTTAGATTTTATTTTGGTATATGGTGTAAAGGTAATACTCTATGCCCAGTTTCTGCCATACTATATACCCATTTTCCCAGCAGTTTTTGTCAAATAGGGAATTATAATCCCCAAAACTGGGGTCTTTGGGTTTATCAAACAGTAGATTGCTATAGTCATTGACTGCTGAGTCTCATGTAACCAATTCATTCCACTGATCCATTACTCTATTCTTCAGCCAGTACCAAGTAGGTTTGATGACTTCTGCTTTATAATGTAGATTAAAATCTGGTATGGCTAGGCCACATTCCCTAGCATTTCTTTTCATCAATTTCCTTGATATTCTGGACCTTCTGTTTTTCCAAATGAATTTTGTTATTATTTTTTCTAGCTCTGTAAAATATTTTTTGGTAGATTGATTGGTATGGCACTAAATATGTAATTTAATTTAGGTAAAATTGTCGTTTTTATTATATTGACTCAGCCATGAGCATTTGATGTTTTTCCAATTAGTTAGATCTGACTTTATTTATGTGAAAAGTGTTTTGTAGTTGTGTTCATATAGGTCCTAGGTTTGTTTTGGCAGGTAGATTCCCAAATATTTTATAATGTCTACAGTAACTTTAAATGGGACTTCTCTATCTCTTTCTGTTGGATTTTGTTAAAAATATATAGGAATGCTGAGGATTTCTATCAGTTTATTATATATCCTGCAACTTTGCCAAATATATTTATTATCTCAAGTAGTTTTTTACTTGATTCTCTAGGTTTCTCTAAGTATATCATCATATCATATGCAAAGAGTAATAGCTTAGTTTCTTCTTTGCCTAATTTGATTCCTTTCATTTCTTTTCTTCTCTAATTGCTACTGCTAACATTTCTAGTACCAGACTGAATAAGAGGGGTGATAGTGGACATCCTTGTTTCACACCGACCTTATTGGAAATGCTTCTATCTTATCCCCATTACATATAATACTTTCTGATGGCTTTAAATAGATGCTACCTCTTATTTTGAGTAATACTCCATTTATGCCTATACATGCTAGCATTTTTAATAGCAATGGATGTTGTATTTTGTCAAAAACCTTTTCTGCAACTATTGAAATAACCATGTGGTTTCTGCTAGTTTTATTGTTGATATGATCAATTATACTGGCGGCTTTCCTACTATTAAACCATCCTTGCCTTCCTGGAATAAATCCTACCTGATCAAAGTGTATTATTCTTGTGATAAGTTACTGTAGTCTTTTTGCTAATATTTTATTTATTTATTTTTTGCACCTATATTCATGAGGGAAATTGGTCTATAATTTTCTTTCTCTGTTTTATCTCTTCCTGATTAAGGTTTCAGTACCATATTTGTTTCATGAAAATAATTTGGCAGGACTCTTTCTTCACCAATTTTCCCAAATAGATTATAAAGTATTGGAATCAATTGTTGTTTAAATGTTTGATATAATTTGCCAATAAATCCATCTGACACAGGGATTTTTTCCTATGGAATTCACTGAGGCTTGCTTGATTTCTTTTTCTGAGATGGGATTATCTAAGTAATTTACTTCCTATTCAGTTAATCTGGATAACTTACATTTTTGTAAATATTAATGCATTTCACTAAGATTGCCAACTTTATATGCTTATAATTGAGCAAAATAATTCCTAATTATTGTTTTAATTTCCTCTTCATTGGAAGTAGATTCACCCTCTTCATTTTTGATATTCACAATTTGGTTTTCTTCTTCCTTTTTTATCATATAGATTAAATGTCTATCAATTTTATTAGTTTTTTCATAAAATAAGCTCTTAGTTGTATTTATTAATTCAATAGTTTTCTTAATTTCAATTTTATTAATCTCTCTTTGTGTTTTATTATTTCTATTTTAGAATTTAACTGGGGATTTCAATTTGTTCTTTTTCTAGTTTTTTCAGTTGTATGTCCAATTCAATCACCTTCATTTTCTCCAACTTATTCATGTATGCACTCAGGGATATAAAACTTCCCTAAGAATTGCATTTACTGCATCCCACAAGTTTTATTATTTTGTCTCATTATTGTCATTCTCTTTAATGAAGTTACTGATTGTTTCCATAATTTCTTGTTTGACCCACTCATTATTCAGGACAAAATTATTTAGTTCCCAATTAGTTTTAAGTCTATCCTTCCTTGGCTCTTTATTGAATATGATATTTTTTGCATTATGATCTGAGAAAGATGTATTTAATATTTCTGTCTTTTGGCACTGAATTGTGAGGTTTTTATGCCCTAGTAAGTGGTCAATTTTTGTGTATGTGTCATGTACTGCTGAGAAGAATGTATATTCCTTTTCATCCACATTCAGTTTTCTCCAGAGATCTATCATATCTAGCCTCTCTAAAATTCTATTTGCCTTCTTAACTCCTTTCTTGTTTATTTTGAGGTTAGATTTTTCAAGTTCAGAGAGGGGGATATTGAAGTCCCCCACGAGTATAGTTTTGCTATATATTTCTTCCTTTAATTCCTTTAACTTCTCCTCTAGGAATTTGGATGCTATACCACTTGATGCATATATGTTAAGTAATGATATTGCTTCATTCTCGATGGTGCCTTTTAGCAGATTACAATTTCCTTCCTTATCTCTTTTAATTAGATCTATTTTTACTTTTGCTTTATCTGAGATAAGGATTGCTACCCCTGCTTTTTTACTTTAGCTGAAGTATAATATAATCTACTCCAGCCTTTTATCTTTACCCTGTGCATATCCCCTTGTTTCAAATGTGTTTCCTGTAGACAGCACATTGTAGGATTATAGGTTTTAAACAATTCTACTATCCACCTACATTTTATGAGAGAATTCATCCCATTCACATTCACAGTTATGATTACTATCTGTGTCTTTCTCTCCATCATATTCACTCCCCTGTTTATGTTTCTTCCTTCTCCCTTCCCATCCTTAAGAGTTTTCCTTTTGACCACTGCCTCCATCAGTATTCCCTTCTGTGACACCCACCCCCTTTACCTACCTTTTCCCCTTATTACTATTTCCCTCCCTTCTAACCACCACCTCACTTACACCTCCTACTGCGTATAGGTCACAATGGATTTTTATAATTATCTGAGTATGTTATTCCCTCTTTTACTCCAACCCAATGAAAGTAAATTTCATACAGTGCTCCTTTCCCTCTATTATAATGTGTTTTTGTGATTTTTCACCTTGGAGTCTTAAACGTAACTGATTATGTTGATCTGTCTTTGAAGCAGAACCAACGAGGATAAATTTCATATGATGTTCATCTTCCTCCCTCTTTCCCCTCTACTATAGTATGTTTTTATGACTCTTTGTGTGACAATTTATCTTTTTCTGCCTAATCTTTTCCTTTTTTCCCATTACAATCCCTTTGAACCCCTTAATAATTGTTTTTTATCATCAGATTAGTTCATTTATACCCATGCCCTCTATCTATGTATATCCCCTTAAAGGTTGCAATAATCATATGCATTTCAGTATTGACAGGTATCAGCCTCTCATATAGGTTTATAAACAGTTTACTCTTATTGAATCCCAAGTAATGTGCTTGTGTGTGTGTGTGCGCGTGCATGTGTGTGTGAGTGTGTGTGTGTTTCCCTTGTTTACCTTTTTATTTCTGTCTTGAGTCTTGTAACTGGAGATCAAATTTTCCATTGAGCACTGGCTTTTTTCATCAGGAAACTCTGGAAGTCCCTTATTTCATTAAATGGCCATCTCCTTGCCTTGAAAGATCATATTCAGTTTTTTTTTAATTTTTATTTTATTTTCATTTTTCAAATGCTTTATTAACTTCTGATTTACATCATTCATTTCCACAAGATTTTGAGTTACAAATTTTCTCTCCGTTTTTCCTCTACCCATGGCCCCAAAATAGCGGTCCCACAGGATATCCCCTCCTCCAATCTGCTCTCTCCCATATTTTCTCCCATACCCCTTTCTAATTTTCCAGTAGGGCATGGTGAATCTTTATGCCCCAATGCCTGTATATCTTATTTCCCAATTATATGTAAAATAGTATTAACAATAGTGTATATATACATATATATGTATATATGTTTGTATATACATATGTGTGTGTGTGTGTGTGTGTGTGTGTGTGTGTGTGTGTGTGTATATATATATATATATATATATATATATATATATATATATATTTTAAACATTTGATTTTAAAATTGAATTCCAGGGGCGTCCAGGTAGCACAGCGAGTAAGAGCACCGGCTCCAGTGTTGGAATAACCTGGGGATCAAATCTGGGCTCCGATACTCAGCACCACACCCAGAAATAACTGGCCATATAACCTTGAGCAAATTACTTAACCCTGATTGCTTAAAAAAAACTGAATTCCAGATTCATTCCCTTCCTCCCTTGTCACCCACCCTTACTGGGAAGATAAGCAGTTCAGTATAGGTTGTACATGTGTGGCTAATGCAAAACAATAACATAGTAGATATATTGTAAAAGACTGACTATTTTTCCCTCACTTCTATCCCACCTCTCACTTGTTCTATTCTTTAGTTTGATCCCATCCCTTTTCAAAAGTGGGTGCTTCCAACATCCCTCTCCCCCAGCCTGACTTCCCTCTCATCCCCTTTGCCTCTACTCTCCTGTAGGGTGAGATATCCTATTTAGTATGTATTTCATTCCCTCCCCAAGCTGAATTCAATGGGAATAAGGTTGACCCATTCTCTTTTGCCTTCCTATTTTTCCCTGTCATTGTAACCATTTCCCCTTGCCTCTTCTATATGAGATAGTTTACACCATTCTCTATCTCTCCCCATCTACTCTCATTATATTCCTCTCTCACCTCTCAATTTCACATTTTAAGTATCATCCCTTTCTGTTAAATTTTTCCTGTGCCCTCTATGTCTAATTGTAAACATATATACACAAATTCACATATATATTCATATGCCCATATAACCTTATATATAGACATATACCTATAGATACATACACACATATATGTGCATATATATATATATATGTGTGTGTGTGTGTATGTGTGTATATATAATTCTATTCCCTTCAACTATTTTCATATTGAGAAAAGTTACATCAGTTACTATTATTGTTTTTCCATGTTGGAATGTGAATAGTTCAACTTTGATAAGTTCCTCATGATCTCTTTTCCCTGTTTACCTTCTCATGCTTCTCTGGCTTATTGTATCTGAGTGTTAAATTTTCTATTCAATTCTGGTTTTTCATCAAGAATGCTTGAAAGTCCTTTATTCCACTGAATTACCATATTTTCCCCTGAAACATGATACTCAGTTTTGCTGGGTAGGTGATTCTTGGTTTTAATCCCAGCTCCTTTGCCCTCCAGAATATCATATTCCAAGCCCTTTGATCCCTCAGTGTAGAAGCTGCCAGATCCTTGGTTATCCTGATTGTGTTTCCACAATATTCAAATTGTTTCTTCCTGGCTGCTTGTAATATTCCCTCCTTAATCTGGGAATTCTGGAACCTGGCTATAATATTCCTAGGAGTTTTCTTCTTGGGATCTTTTTCAGGAGGTGTTTGGTGGATTCTTTCAACCTCTATTTTGCCCTCTGATTCTAAAACATCAGGGCAGTTTTCTTTGAGAACTTCCTGGAGGATGATTTCTAGGTTCTTACTTTGATCATGGTTTTCAGGTAGTCCAATAATTTTAAAATTATCTCTCCTGGATCTATTTTCCAGGTCAGTGGTTTTTCCCATGAGATATTTCACATTGCCTTCTATTCTTTCATTTTTTGGCATCTGTTTAACATCTTGATTTCTCATGAAGTCATTAGCTTCCATTTGCTCCGATCTAATTCTGAAACAATGATTCCCCTCGGTGAGCTTTTGAGATTCTTTTTCCTTCTGGAAAATTTGGCCTTTTAAGGAATTCTTCTCCTCATTGCCTTTTTGAACCTCTTTTGTCATTTGAATTAGTCTGTTTTTTAAGGTGTTATTTTCCTCAGTCAGGCTGTTGACTCTCATTTCATAATTTTCTCACATCTTTCTCATTTCTCTTCCCAATTATTCCTCCACTTCCCTTATCTGCTTCTTAAGGTCCTCTATGGCCTGTAATCAGCTCATATTTTCCTTTGAAGCTTTTGGTGCAGGAGTTATGACTTCACTGTCTTCCTCCTGTTCCATGTTTTGCTCCTTTTTGTCCTCAAAATAGGAGTCTAATGTTGGAATCTTCTCTCTGCTTTTTTTCCTTTGTCTGGTCATGTTGCCCCTCGGTCACTTGACCCCTGAGCTTTTTGCCACAGTAGGACTCTTCCACCAAACAGGGGAGCTTTCATCCCAAATGCTGGGGTTTTCTCAGCTGCCAGAGGTATTAGATGGGTGCCCTCTCTGAGACTTCCACATTCTCTGGCAAGCTGGACAAACACCCCAGGATCTCCACCCTGGATCACAATCCAGATCTAAATAGCTTAAAGCAAGTGCAATTACCCCTCAGACTGGTCACTTGGTCCCCCTACACACTGCAGGCCAAGAACTGAAGCTGCCACGTGGGGGCAGCTGCACAGCCATGGCTCCTCAGCAGCTTCTCGCTCCTGGGGCAAAAGCAGAGGTCTCCCAACTACTGGGTCCCAAAGTCCACACTGCACTGTCCTCTCACTTTGTCCTTAGCATCTATGTATGGATAAATCTGGATTGCCACAGCTGCTGGTGATCTGGAGTCCCTCCAGCTGGTGGCTGGTCAGGCCCACCCTGGGGCTAAATCCTCGTGTAGGGCTGGGCTTGGCTCCCAGAGTCCTATGCCGGGAGATTCCTGCTGGCCTGCTGGGCTGTCCTCAGGGGGAGATTATCTTCCCTGTGTCATTTTGTGGGTTCTGTAGCTCCAAAGTTTGTTCAGAGTCACCTTTTACATGAATTGGCAAAGGTGGAAGCTGGAGCTGCACGAAGGACCTGCTTCTACTCTGCCATCTTGACTACCAGGACAGTTTTCTTTGACAATCTCTTGGAGGATGTTATTTAGGCTGCTTTTTTCATCATAGCTTTTGGAAAGACCAATAATTCTTAGGCTCTCTCTCCTGGATGTGTTCTCAAGGTCAGTTGTTTTTCCAGTGAGATATTTTATAATTTCTTTTAATTTTTCAATCTTTATGTTTTGTTTGATTGACTCTTGGTGCATCATAGAGTCCTTAGCTTCAATTCAACTGATTCTAATTTTTAGTGAATTTTTTTTCCTTGGTTAGTTTTTGAAACTAACTCGTTTTTCAGTTTTCATTTTTAGGGAGGTATTTTCTCCAGTTAGATTTTGAACCTTCCATCCCAGTTCACCAATTTTACTTTTTAAGGATTTGTTTTCTTCAGTGAGATTTTTTCCCCCTAATTTGCTTACTGTAGATTTAAATTTATCTTCTACCTCTCTAATTTGGTTTTTAAAATCTTTCTTGAGCTCCTCCAATAATTCTTTTGGGGTTTGTGACCAGTTCATATTTCCTTCTCTGGTCTCCAGTGTAAGTATAGAGTCCATGTTGTCCTCTGAATTTGGTTGTTCTTGCTCACTATAGAAGGTTCATATACATCTAGATTTCACAGATTCTTTTGTGCCCATTGTGATTGCTTATGTCCTGAATTTTCAGATCATATAGGTCTAGATTTCACAGATTTTTTCTTGCCCATTGTGATTGCTTATGTCCTGAATTTTCAGATCATATAGGTCTAGATTTCACAGATTCTTTCTTGCTCATTGTGATTGCTTATGTCCTGAATTTTCAGATCATATAGGTCTAGATTTCACAGATTCTTTCTTGCCCATTGTGATTGCCTATGTCCTGAATTTTTAGAGTGGATATCTGCTTCTTGGGTACAGATGTATTGTGCTTCTCAGGCTGGGAGGTAGGGGTTTGGTTGTTAACTTTGTATGCTGTAGTCTCTAAGTATCTAGACTGAGGCCAAGGCCAGGACTCTCAGTCTTTCCCCTGAGTTATCCTGATGTTCACAGAAAAATCTTTGGGAGAGAGGTGGTCTGGCTACTTCAGGTTTCCACCTCTGTGCCCCTGGACTATATAGCTCAGGCAGGCTCAGCAGCTGGAGGCAGGAAGAGGTAGTGTAGGTAGATTCTCCTGTTGGTACTGAAGTGCACCTGGGCTTATGCTGTTAGTGCTTGCTAGCTCCACACCCCTTGGATTCTGGAGCTTCTGACGGTTAGCTGAGGTGGGGCTTGTTGGGACTCCCACCCTTCACTTCACACTCCTCACTGCCTCAGTTACACCCTTTCTCAATGACTCCTAAGCCTGAGGCTATTTCCACTATTTCAGGATTTTACTCTGGGTAGGACATTTATCTCTGGGTTTTCTGGGTGAGGGAAGGGGAATCAGATCAGCTAAGGTTTATTCTACCTCCTGGAAGATCCAGGTATGTGATTTTAAACATCCAGGCTGTGGCTGGAAGCCCCAGGAGAAACTGCTGTCTCTGCTGCGGGCCCTTGCTTTCTTTTACCAAGCTCTGACCCCTCCTCTGTCCTGTGGTGAGATGGCTGCGAATCGCCTTTGGGGTGAGTGAATCCGATTGGCTGGGGCTCCTTCTCACTCTGCTGTAGTCTGCTCTCAGATCCATACTGGTGCAGCCCCTGAGTGCTCCATGCTCCCTCTGAGCAGACCAATGTGGGCACTTTCCTGGGTTGGGAATCTGCCAGGCTCCATCTCCCAATGGATTCTGTCACTCTAAAATTGATTCAGATGAACTTTTTAAAGTTGAGTGACTGGCTTCAAGGAGGAGCTTAGAAAAATTAATGCTTCTGTTCTGTCATCTTGGCTCTCCCTCTCCATCATCATTTCTTATAACATAATAGTACTTTATTGCAACTATACACCACAACTTGTTCAGTCATTTCCTGACTGATGGTCGTGCTCTTAATTTTCAGTTATTTGCCACCACAAAAAGAGGTGCTATAAATATATCTTTTTTATATATTGGTCCTTTTCCTTTGATTTCTTTGAGATACAGTCCTAGCAGTGGTATTCTGGATGAAAGGGTATTTTTAGTAGTATTGACCTTTGGATATAGCTTATAATTGTTCTCCAGATCTGTGTTCATTAATGTACCTATTTTTCCACAACCCCTCTAGCGTTTGTCATTTCTCTGTCCTGTCATGCTAGCCAATGTGATACATGTGAGACTATGGTACCTCAGAGCTGTCTTGCATTTCTCTAATTATTAGAGATTCAGAACTTTTTTTCATATGTATATTGATAACTTTGAGTTCAGAAAATTGTGTCTTTATATTATTTGACTATCATTGGGTTATGATTCTTATTTTTTTATAAGGAGCTCAGTGTTCATATTTGAGAATAAAAACTTTATCACAGAAAATTGCTCTAATTTTTTTCATTCTAATTTTGGCTATATTGATTTTGGGAGTTGTTGGTCTATGCCTAGTTTCTGCCAGATTACTTTCCAGTTTTCCCAGTACTGCTCATCAAATAATACATTCTTGCCCCTAAAACTTAGATCTTTAAGTTTTTCAAATTGTACCTCATTATGGTCATTTGTTTTTTGTGTATTTTATACCTAATCTGTCTTGTTGATCCACCAGTGTATTTTGTATACAATACCAGACTGTTTTTATGATTACCACTTTCTAGTATCATTTGAGATCTGATACTGAAAGGTAACTTTTCTTCATTTTAAAAAATTGATTTCCAATTTTCATCAAGTGTGTTCTTCCAAATGAATTTTGTTACTATTTTCCTGTCCTTACAAATTCATTCTTTGGTAGTTTGGTTGGCATAACACTGAGTAAATTTGTTAATTTAGTTAGAATTATAATTTCATTATATTTTCTTGACCAAACCATAAGCTCTCAGTATTTCTCTAATTGTTTAGGTCTGTCTTTGTTTGAAAAGAGTTTTCTAACCATATTCATGTAAGTCCTGTGTGTCTTGTAAAGTAAATTTCAAAACATTTTTATCCTGTATGTAGTCCTTTTACGTTGACTTTCTCTTGCTATCTCTTCCTTCAAGGTTTTGTTGGTAATATATGAAAATGCTGATTATTTACAATGATAACTTTATTGAAGTTGCTAATTGCTTTGCCTAGTTTTTTTTTTAGTTGATTTTCTTTGATTCTCTAAGTTTACCATCATCTGCTTAAAGTGATAGTTTTGTTTCTTCATTACTTGGTCTTCTTTCAACTTATTTTTCTTATTTCTATAGCTAGCATTTCTGGTACAATATTGAATAATAACAATGATAATGGACATACTGGCTGCACCTCTAAACTTTTTTGGAAATATTTTAGCCTATCTCCATTATAGTGTCTACTCTTGGCTTTAAATAGACACATCTTATTTTGAGAAAAGCTCCATTTATGTCTATACGTTCTATCAATTTCATAGGAATAGGAGATAAAAGCTTTTTCTGCATTCATTAATATAATCACGATTTTTGTTTTTGCTAATGACAAGGGAGTTTATGCTAATAATTTTCCCAACATAGAACCAGCTCTGCATTACTGGTACAAATCTTAAAGGTCCATAATATATGATCTTTGTGATATATTGCTAACATACACACACACAAATATAGAGAAATATACACACATATTGTGTGCATACATATTTAATTTTGCAACAGTATTTATTTTAAAATGTTTGTACACATTTTTTTCTGTTTTTACTTTCCTTGATTTAAGTATCAAAACTATATTTGTCCCATAGAACAAATGTGGTAGAAATCCTTTTCCTCTTTTTTTATTTTTCTTTAAATGTTTGATATAGTTTTATTGTAAATCTGTATGATTCTTTAGATTTTTCTTAGGGAGACCATATAGAAACATTTCAAATTCATTTACTAGCATAGGGTCATTTAAATATTATTTATCTTCTCTTAATTTGAGCAATTTATGCATTTTTGTGAATAGTCGTTCTTTTCATTATTATTGTCAGTTTAATGGCCGATACTTGAAAAATAGCACCTAATAATTGCTTTAATTTATCTTCATTTGTGGTATATTAACCCCTTTTTTCATTTTTGGAGCTGGCAATTTGATTTGTTTCTTGTTTTTAATCAAAGTGATCATCAGAATATCTATTATATTGGATTTTTTCTTAAAGCCATCTTCAACTTTTATTTGTAATCTCAATTTTTAACTTTCTTTTTTATTAATCCCTCTATTGTATTTCAGGATTTAATCCTGCATTTAATTAGGGATTTTTATTCTTTTTTTAGTTTTTTTTTAAAGTTTCATACTCAATTAATTGATCTGATCTTTCTATGTATGTGTGTGTGTGTGTGTGTGTGTGTGTGTGTGTGTGTGTATTCCCTGTAAGTACTGCTTTGGTTGTTTCCCACAAAATTTGATATGTTATCTTATTGTTGTTATACCCTTTAATGAAATTATTGTTTCGGTGATTTTTTTTATTTGAAGACTCGTTCTTTACAATTAGAGTGTTTAGTTTCCAATTAGTTTTTTATCTACTCCACCAATGGCCTTTATTGAACATAATTTTTATGACATTATGATCTAAAAAGGGTGAATTTTCGTGAGGTTTCTATGCCATTAATATATGGTTGATTTTTTTTGTGTGGAGGTTATATGTACATCTGAGAAGAATACATATATTTCTTTCAGTTTTCTCCAGAGGTCTAGCCTATCTAAGTTTCCTAACATTGTATTCATCTCCTTAACTTCATTTTTATATTTTATGGTTAGATTTATCTAGTTCTGAGAGGGGTTCATTTATGTCTCCCATGAATGAAATTTTACTGTCTATTTTCTTCTATACTTTATTTAACTTTTCCTTTAAGAATTTGCATGCTATATCATTTGGTGAATATTTGAACATTTCTTTATTTTATAGGGTCACTTTTAGTGCTAATGTTGCTTCTCTGATTATATTTGTTAGATTTATTTTGTGCTTTGGCTTTGACTAACATCATGATTTCTACTCTTTTTTTTAAACTCCAAATGAGCCATGATAGATTCTGTTTCAGCGCTTAACTTTGTGTCCATTTCTGTTCTTGTGAATGGAATATATTTGGAATCAGGTTTCTAATCTATTTTGCTATCTGCTTTTGTTTTATGAGTGACTTCAACCCATTCATATTTGCAGTTATGTGTGCTATTTGTGTATTTACTTTCATCCTTTCTTCTTCTTCTTCTTCCTCTTCTTCTTCTTCTTCTTCTTCTTCTTCTTCTTCTTCTTCTTCTTCTTCTTCTTCTTCTTCTTCTTCTTCTTCT
>NW_027187419.1:16813397-16827912 GCF_028583685.1 Petaurus breviceps papuanus | reverse complement strand
CTTCTTCTTCTTCTTCTTCTTCTTCTTCTTCTTCTTCTTCTTCTTCTCCTCCTCCTCCTCCTCCTCCTGCTCCTCCTCCTCCTCCTTCTCCTTCTCCTCCTTCACCTTCTCCTTCTCCTCCTTCACCTTCTCCTTCTCCCCCTTCTCCTTTATTGGGTCTTGTTTGATCTGGACTGTGGATCCATAGTATTTTAATTATTTCTTTCTCGCTGCTTGCAGTAATTTCTCCTTGATGTAGGAGTTACATAACTTGGATATAGTATTGCTGGGAGTTTCCATTTTGGTTCTCTTTTAGGATATTTTGTCCTCTGGTTTGAGAATATCTGCGCAGTTTTTCTTCCTAATTTTCTCAAATACAATATCTATGCTCTTTATTTTAAAATCATGGCTTTCAGTATGTCCAACAAATATTAAGTTATAATTTCTTGATTTAACTTTCAGGTAAATTGTTTCTCCAATTCCACATTTTCTTTTTTTCATTCTTTAGACTGATTTGAATTTTTTGTTTTGTTTTGTTCCTTGATGTCTCACAGAGTCATTAGCTTCCACTTGACCAATTAAAAATTTTTTGAATTCATTTATTTTTAGTTTTCAACATTCATTTCCACAAGATTTTGATTTACAAATTTTCTTACCATATCTACCCCCACCTCAAGATAGCAAGCATACTGAAGACACCTTACCCTAATCTGGTCTCTCTAATATCTGCCCATCCCTTTCCCCTTACTTTCTTGTAGGGAAATATGGATTTCTATATCCCATTGCCTATATATCTTATTTCCAGTTACATGTAAAAATATTTTTTAACATTTTTTAAAACTTTAAGTTCTAGATTCTCTCCCTTCTTTTCTCTTCATCCACCCTCACTTGGAAGACAAGCAATTCAATATAGATTATATATGTATAGTTATGCAAAAAACATTTCCATATTAGTTATATTGTGAAAGATTAACTATATTTCGCTCCATCCTATCCCATCCCCCATTTATTCTATTTTCTCCTTTGAACCTGCCCTTTTTCAAAAATGTTTGCTTCTAACTACCCTCTCCCCAATCTGCCCTCCCTTCTATCTCCCCCCTTCTCTCCTACTTTCCTGTAGGGTAAAATACCCAATTGAGTGTGTATGTTATTCCCTCCTTAAGCCAAATCCAGTGAGAGTGAGGTTGACTCATTCCCTTTCACGTTCCTATTCTTCTCCTTCCTTTTGACAGCCTTCTCCTGCCTCCTTTATGTGAGATAATCAATCCCATTCAATTTCTTCCCCTCTTCTTCTCCCAATATATTCTGCTCTCACCTCTTAATTTTATTTTTAGACATCATCCCTTCACATTCAACTCACCCTGTGCCCTCTACATGTACACACATATACAAACACATATATACATATAGACACATACACCCATCTATACATACATATATGTACAATAAAATTTTTTTAAGAAATTATTTTCTTCAGTGAGATTTTTAACTCTTGACCTTTTGACCATATATGTTTTTTAAAAACATTTACTTCAGGATTTTTTATGCCTCTTTTGTGTAAGCATTGACTAGGAGAATTTATATCCCTTTTTTTTTCTAAAATAAGGAGGAAGTAGAAAATGCCTACTAATTTTTAATTTGGAGGCAGAAATTTAAAATATCCAACTACAGATAGTATTGATTGTGAAAGTAGAAAGCAGAGGAGCCCAGCAGCTTCATCACAGAGAGTTTTATATAGTTGTTCTGGGGAATATAAGGAATCAAAACGTGTAGTTAAAGGAATTTTAGGCAACAGTGGGGAACCAAGTATTGCAATATAAGCTTATGATGAATGAAATCTTGGGTGTTGCTTTCCCTCTCCATTAAATACTTATCATCCTGAGAGTAGTTTAAAAAAGTTCCATAGGTGATGGGGTTATAGTATTTAGAATTAAAAAAGTGAAAATACAGAAAAAGAACAAGGATTTCAGCTTAGTGATTAGCAAGCACTTAGAATGTGTAACAAGGTCTCCATCAAGTAAGAAGGCAAGTGAAGACAAAGGGAGAGAGTGAAATTTAAAGTACAATAAGGCAACAAGGGGAAAGACTAAGGACTAAGACAAGACTTGATCAACACCAAGGCAAATTGTGGCTTTTGAATAAAGTATAGAAGAAGTAGAAACATAATAATATTTCATGAAGCTGCATGTTGGCTTTAGACTATCAGAAAATATATACCCTTTTTAGCCTATAGGGGAGAGGGTCTTTAATACTTCATATTTTTCATAAACTTGTTTAGTTTTGATAGAAAACTCAAAGTCAGATCCACAATGGATCTCTTAGATTTCATTCACAAATGGATTTAATTTTAAAACCTGTATTGATATATTTTGTTTTTACATTATGTTCATTTCCAAATGTAGCCATGCTTTTCCCTTCCCCAGAGAAAGAGCCATCACTTTCAACAAAGAATAAAAAAGAAGAGAAAAAGAAGCAGCTCAGCAACACTGACTAATGCTTCAAGTGAATCAAGCTCTTAGTCAAACTCACAATCATAGATATCTATCAGCTTTCAGAAAACTTTTTCTTGTCTCAAGGAATTTAAAGTCTTTCTCCATCCTCGCTCCTGTCCTTATTTTACGGGGTTTCAATATTCATGTGAGCTAAAATACCCGAATATATCAAATCCTCCATCAATTCTCATGAATTTCTGCTCCACTCTACCTCTGATACACATGGTGGTAGTCACATGCTTGTCCTCATAATAACACCCAAGTCATCTACTTTAATGAATGAAAACTTTATGATACTTATACCATATCATAGCACGTCACATCATATCATATCATCATGCTAGCTTTCTTTCCACTTCCATTTAAACCTTAACATGCCTTAAATTGTTCTTTGCTCCCATGCTTATCTTCTGTTTCTCCATCCATCAGTTCACTCCCAGGTTATCATCACTGGGGTCAATGGGCTGTTCATATTATTTTAATATAAAACGTGTTTGCCTTAAAGACTATTGAGAACTCAAACAAGGCAAGCACCCACATGGAGGTCAGAAAAATAAATAAAAGGACATTCTCAAGTACTCACTGAAAACTTTGGAATTGTTTGTGAAATATGGGAAACATTGGTATAGGAATATCTAGCATGGCATGCCTGCATCAATGAAGTTGCTGTGTGAATAATTGCAGTATTTCAAAAGAAACATAAGATGCATAAATTTAGAAACATCTCCACTCCAAATAGTCATACGGATTATTTGTTCTCTACTGACCATGGAGCCTTCCAAGCTCAAATTGGTCTGATCAGCCACAGTCAGTCACACTGTCCCTTGACCCCTACATTGTAATGTCATTTTGTTCTTCTTTGAGCATGAAGGGCAACAACCATCACCACTATGCCAATTTACATTTCCTTATTTTTCCATTTTCTACTGCAGTAGAAAAACTTTATTCTGTCATCTATTTTCTAGTCCCTGTTTCCTTTGTCTTCTTAGGGACAAAACATTGATAACTTCTACCATCTTCCACTTCGGTTCCTCTCATATTCACGTATAGCTAAATGATGCTATAGAAAACGAAGGGATAAAGTTGTCTCCATAACTTCTTCATATTTTTCTAATGTCTAGACTTTAAACTAAACAAAACTATTCTTTCTCCCCTTCCCAATTTTTTTTTTCAATTCCATTCACTATGGAAGCTATTCTAAACTTCTCTTTTCTTTTCAAGTCTTTCTCCCACTCAGTCGAGGACATTACCCCATGTTTTAGTGAAAAAAGGAGGATGTGCACTGTAAGTTTCCCTTGCTTCCTATTACTGTTTTAATGTCTCTTTATCTCCAATTGTTTCCTTCTTAAATTTTTTCTCTGATATAAAGTTGGACCTTTCCCTCAGCAATATCAGCCTTATCTTACTGACCCCTCATTCCATCCACTTGCATATTCAACTAACAGGTTTTCCCTATAGTCATCTCTACTTTTTCAATCTCACATTATATTCTGAATTGTATTCTTCTACATATATACATGACCAAGTCTCCCCCATTGTGAAAAACTATCACTTGTACTTAACAATCCTCAAGAGATTATCCTACAAGCTTTTCCCTGTTATAGCCAAATTCATAGAAAAAAATTATCTATCTACACTCAGTGTCTCTATTTCTCTCCTCATTCACAAAATCAATACATTTGATATCTGAAATGAACCTCAAGAACTATGTGGTCTAATTCATATTTGAAGGCCTTCCCTACTATAAAAGCATACCTGTCAAGTATTAATCCAGACACTGCTTAAACACTTCCAAGGAAGAGAACTCACTGCCTCTAGAAGACATCCACTTAACTTTGGGATTTTTCTGATTTTTAGGAAGCTTTTATTTCAAGATTTTACAAAGGTAATTTATTCTAAGCTGTTGTAAATTTCTGCTGCACTATCATGGCAGAGATCGATCATTTACTAGCTGAAATTTACACAGATAATTTTAGTCTCCTCATTTTGGGAATTTTAGTATAGGCCTATGTTAATATCTATACCCTGACCTGTTTTCTGCTTCTTATTTTCCATAACTTTTATTCATTTTTTCCAATTTAGTATTTTATTCTCCCCAATTACATGTAAAAGTCATTTTTAACATTCATTTTTAAAACTTTGAGCTCCAAATTCTCTCTTTCCTTTTCTCTCCACTACCCCTTATCAAGAAAGCAAGAAATCTGATATGGGTTATACATGTGCAGACATGCAGAACATGTGCATAATAGTCAGGCTGTGAAAGAAAACATAGACAATAAAAGAACACTCAAGAAAAATAAAGTAAAATGGTATACTTTGATCTGTATTCATATGCCATCAGTTCTTTCTCTGGATATGAATAGCATTTTCCATCATAAATGCCAGAATCATCTCGTATAGTTATATTGAAAATAATAGCTAAGCCATTCACAGCTGATCATCTTTCAATATTGCTGCTACTTTATATAGAGGACATTTCACTTTTCATCAGCTCATGAAAGTTTTTCCAGGTTTTTCTGAATATCCTGCTCATCATTTTTTATAGTACAGTACAGTAGTGTAGTATAGTGTAGTACAGTATAGTATAGGATATCATAGTATAGTATTCCATCAAAATTATATACCATGACTTGTTCAGCTATTCCCCAATTAATCGGCATTCCTCAATTTCCAATTCTTTGTACCCAGAAAAAGAAGTAGCATAAATATTTTTGTAGTTTTTTTTTAACTTTTATAGGTCTTTATCCTTTCTGTTTATTAAGTCTTTTTGGATACAAATCTAGTATTGCTAGGATATACATGGTTTTATAGCCATTTGGGCATAGTTCCAAACTGTTTTACAGAGAGGTTGAATCAGTTCACACTTCCAACAACAGTGCATTAATGACTCATTTTTCACACATCCCCTACAACATCTGTCATTTACCCTTTATATACTGTTAACCAATCTAACAGGTGTGTGGTAGTATCTTATAATTGCTTCAATTTACATTTCTTTAGTCAATAGTGAAAGAATTTTTATATGACTACAGATAGCTTTGATTACTTCATTTGAAAACTTACATATTTTGATCATTTATCAGTTTCTTTTGAAAGTCAAATTTTCTATTCAGCTCTGGTCTTTTTTCATCAAGAATAGTTGAGAAGAGGGGCAGCTAGGTGGCACATTGAATAGAGTGCTGGCCCTGTAGTCAGGAGGACCTAAGTTCAAATCTGGCCTCAGACACTTAACACTTACTAGCCATGTAAACTTGGGCAAGTCACTTAAACCCCAATAGCCCTGACTTCCCCCCTCTGAAAAGAAAAAAAAAGAGAATGTTTGAAAAGAGCATAGCCAGGATGGCAAAGTAAAAGCAGGGACTCACCTGAGCTCTTCTGAAACCCCTTCAAATACCTTTAAAAATCTCTCTGGACAAATTCTAGAGTAGCAGAACCCACAAAGGGACAGTGAGGTAGATTTCCAACTTAAAACAATCTGAAAGGTCTACGGGAAGGGTCTGTTGCACCAGACTGAGAGAGGAGGGCAGTCTAGCACAGGCCACGCCAGCACAGATCCAGCCCCAGCAAAGCTGGGACAGATTTTATGGGACTTAATCACTGACAGCAATGGAAGTTTCCAGACTTCTCAGCCCACAGATGCCAGAGACAACTTAGAAGATCAGAAGTAGATATCTGTTGGAACTGGGTGAAAAATAAGCACAGTCTAATGCAGGGTGTGCCAATACAACCCCAGTGCCAGCAAACCAGGAAGTTGTGGAAGTCCCCTATTTCATAGAATGTCTATCTCCTCCCCTGAAAGATTATGTTCAATTTTGCTGTTTTTTTTTTTCTGGATTCTTTGTTGTAATCCAAGCTCCTTTGCCTTACAGAATATCATATTCCAAATCCCCAGTCTTTTAATGTAGAAGATGCAAAGTCTTGCATGATCCTGACTGTGGTACCATGATATTTGAATTATTTTTTTCTGGCTCTTGCAGTATTTTATAAAATTCCCAGAATTTGGGAATAACTTGATCCTCAGTAGGAGCGATGCCAAAGGCTTGCTCTTAGAGGTATTAGCCCACAGAGAGAATGTGTTAAAGTCACCTATTTCAACTTCCAGGAATGAAAATTGTGGAATAAGCAGTAAATCACTCTTACCCTCACTTATTTTCTTAAAAAAAAACCAGAGAATATTGTCCCAGGAAAAATCCTAAAATAGTGGAGCTAAGGAAAAAAAAATGATACAACAAGCTTTTAGCTCAGGAGGCTAAGGGGATTAAGGGAAAGGTCCCTATTGCTATGGTTGAAGGAGACTAATACAGGACAAGAGGTATCTCAGAAACCCAATGGCATGCCCCACCTCAGCAAAATAGCATGAGATCCTGAGCCCCAGGGTGGTGGAGCAGGCAAGTGCCAACAGCAGTCAGACACCAGCCACCACCACCAGCTCCATCTCAACACCAGGTAAACTATGAGCCCCCATCTTCCAGCACCTGAGAACCCAGCACACAAGACCAGTAACCAGGGCCCTAGGTCCCCACACAAGAAATGTGGGATAGTACCCCTGTGCCCCAGAGGCAGAGATCAACTATAAAAACCAGAAAAAAAGGCAAACAACATGAGCAAAAACCAACAAAGAAAATCAATATCTATAGAGAAGTATCTGGGTAACAGGGAAGATCAAAACACAAATTCAAAAGAGGAAAACATCACCAAGACACCCACATCTGAAACCTCAAAAGGGAAAATGAACTGGTCTCAAGCCCAAAAAGCCTTCTTGGAGGAGCTCAATAAGGATTTTAAAAATCAAATAAGAGAGGTAGAAGAAAAATTGAACAATTACTTCAATAATACAGTAGACAAAATGAAAAGAGAACACTGAAGAAAACAACTCCTTAAAAAGTAGAATTTGTTAAATGGAAAAGGAGGTAGAAAATCTAACTGAAGAAAACAATTTGTTAAAAATTAGAATTGTGCAAGTGGAAGCTAATGAATCTGATACATCAAGAATCAGTCAAACAAAATCAAAAGAATGAAAAAATAGAAGAAAATGTAAAATGCACATCTTTGGAAAAACAACTGACCTGGAAAATAGACCCAGGAAAGATAATGTAAGAATTGTTGATCTACCTGAAAACCATGATAAAAAAAAGAGCCTGGAAAGCATCTGTCAAGAGATCATCAAGGAAAATTGCCTGATGTCCTAGAACCACAGAGTAAAATAGTCATGGAAAGAATCC
Organism: Petaurus breviceps papuanus; assembly: GCF_028583685.1. NCBI lineage: Eukaryota > Metazoa > Chordata > Mammalia > Diprotodontia > Petauridae > Petaurus > Petaurus breviceps. The sequence goes on along the minus strand of NW_027187419.1, from coordinate 16,820,219 downwards.
ACTGATCACCTCCTGAAAGCGATCCCAAATTGAAAATGCCAAGGATTATTATAGCCAAATTCCAGAATTATCAGGTCAAGGAGAAAATACTGCAAGAGCCAGAAAAAAATAATTCAAATATCATGGAACCACAGTCAGGATCATGCAAGACCTTGCATCTTCTACATTAAAAGACTGGGGATTTGGAATGTGATATTCTGTAAGGCAAAGGAGCTTGGATTACAACAAAGAATCCAGAAAAAAAAAACAGCAAAATTGAGCATAATCTTTCAGGGGAGGAGATAGACATTCTATGAAATAGGGGACTTCCACAACTTCCTGATAAAAAGACCAGAGCTCAATGGAAAATTTGGTCTTCAAATACAAGACTCAAGAAGACAAAAAAAAAAATGGGAAGATGAAACTTGCAACTTTTAAGAACTGTATCTTTATTACATCATATATAAGGGAAATACATATATGGAGGGGTATAGTTAAGTTGATTTTGACAAGATGACAAACAACTTAATTAAGCTATGAAACAAATTGTAATGTGAGAATAGAAAAGGGTAAATCACATCACATGAAGAGGCAAAAAAATGGTACAGTAGAGTGAAAGAAAAGAGGGAGATGAGCATCATTTACACTTTACTGTCATCAGATTTGGCTCAAGGAGAGAATAACATACTCAGTTTGGTATAGAAATCTAATTTGCCCTATACTCAGTAGGAGTGAGAAGGGAAAAGAAAAGAGATAGATGGATGAAAGGGAGGGCAGGTTAAAGGAGGCAGTAGTCAAAAGGAAAACACTAGTGAGGAGGGAAAGGGAGAAGGGAGAAAGAAAAGCATAAACAGGGGAGGGGGATAGGATGGAAAGAAAGACACAAATGGAAATCATAACTGTGAATGTGAATGGGATGAACTCTCCCATAAAATGGAAGTGGATAGCAGAGTGGATAAAGAACCATATTCCTACAATATGTTGTTTACAGAAGGATTAACATAGGGTAAAAGTAAAAGGCTAGAGTACAATATATTGTGTTTCAGCTGAAGAAAAAAAAGCAGGTGTAACAATCTTGATCTCAGACAAAGCAAAATAAAAATATGACTCTAATAAAAAGAGGGAAGGAAAGTAATATCATTGCTTAAAATATATGCACCAGGTGGCATGGAACCCAAATTCTTAGAGGAGAAGTTAAGGGAGTTACAGAAAGAAATAGACAGCAAAATCATACTAGTGGGGGTCTTCAACTTCCCCCTCTCAAAACTGCATAAATCTAACCACAAAATAAACAAGAAAGAAGTTAAGCAGGTGAATATAATTTTAGGAAAGTTAGATATGGTAGACCTCAGCAGAAAAATGAATGGGGATGGAAAGGAATATACCTTTTTCTCAGTAATATATGGCACCTACACTAATGTGAACATATAATAGGGCATGAAAACCTCACAATACAATGCAGAAAGGCAGAAATATTGAATGCATCATTTTCACACCATGATGCAATAAAAATTATGTGCAATAAAATGCTATGCAAAGACAGACTCAAAATTAATTGGAAACTTAATAATCTAATAATGGTTCAAACATAAAATCATAGAAATAATCAATGACTTTATCCAAAAGAACAACAATAATGAGACCCAAATTTATGGGATGTAGCAAAAGTGGTGCTTGGGGAAGTTTTATATATCTCAATGCTTACATAAATAAAATAGAGAAAGAGATTTATGAATTGGGCATGTGACTTAAAAAGCTAAAAAAGAAAAGTTAAAAATCATCTATTAAACACCAAATTGAAAATCCTGAAAAGAAAGGAGAGATTAATAAAATTGAAATTAAGAAAACTATTGAACTAATAAATAAAACTAGGACCTGGTTTTATGAAAAAAATAATGAAATGGATAAAACTTTGGTTTATTTTATTAAAAAGAAAGAAGAAAATCAAATGACCAGTATCAAAAAGGAAAGGGGTAAATTCACCACAAATGAAGAGGAAATTAAAACAATAATTAGAAGCAATTTTGCTCAACTGTATAACCAAATTAACTATATAACCAAATAACTGTCTAACTGTATTACCAATGAATTTGGAAATCTTAGTTAAATGAAAGAATATTTACAAAAATATAAATTGCCCAGATTAATGGAAGAGAAAATAAATTACTTAACCCCATTTCAGAAAAAGAAATTGAATGAGTCATCAATGAACCCCCTAGGGCAAAAATAGAGTCTGATGAAATTCTTTTTTATGATATAAATATGGTATTGATACCTAAACTGGGAAGAATCAAAAGAGAAAAAGAAAATTATAGACCAATTTCCCTAATGGGATAAAAAAATTAAATAAAATATCAACAAAAATATTACAGCAACTTATCATGAAAATAATGACTTATGACCAAGTAGGATTGATACCAGGAATTCAGGTTGGTTCAATATTAGTAAGCTATCACCATAATTGATCATATCAACAATGAAACTAATTAACCATATGATTATCTTAATAGAGGTAGAAAAAGGTTTTGGCAAAGTACAATACTCATCCCTATTGAAAACACACACACACTAGAGAACCAGTACTAGAGAAGCAGAAATCTGGAAAACAATTTTTACAAACACTGTCTCTGATAAAGACCTCATTTCTAAAATATACAGAGAAATGAGTCAAATTTATAATAATGTAAGTCATACTCCTATTGATAAATGGTCAAAGGATATGAATAGGCAGTTTTTAGAGGGAGTATTTAAAGTTATCTATAGTCATATGGAAAATGCTCAAAATTACTATTGATTAGAGAATGCAAATCAAAAGAACTTTGAGGTACCACACCTGTTAGATTGGCTACCATGACAAAACAGAAATATGACAAATGTTGGAGAGGATGTGAGAATGTTGGAACACTAATGCATTGTTGATGGAGCTGTGAAGTAATCCACTTAGTCTGGAGAGCTATTTGGCACTATGCCAAAAATGATATAAAAATGTGCATAACTGTTCAACCACCAATACCAATTCTAGGGCTGTGTCTCAAAGTGATCATACAAATGGGAAAAAGTACATGTACAATACATTTATAGCGGCTCTTTTAGTGGTGGAAAAGAATTGGAAATTGAGAGAATGACTATCAGTTGGGGAATGACTGAACAAGTTGTTGTAAATGAATGGAAATGAACACTATATTGCTATAAGAATGATGAGCAGGTAGACTTCAGAAAAACTGGGAAAGACTTGAATGGACTGATATGAAGTTAAGTGAGCAGAACCAGGAGAACATTATATACAGTAACAGCCACTATGTGCTATGACTGACTTTGATAGGCTTGTTTTTTCTTAGCAATGCAAGGATCCAAGACAACTGCAAAGATTCACTATGTAAAATGCTGTCCACACCCAAAAAAAAAGAACTATGCAGGGGCAGCTAGGTGGCACAGTGAATAGAACATCAGCCTTGGAGTCAGAAGGACCTGAGTTCACATCTGGCCTCAGACACTTAATGCTCACTAGCTGTGTGACCTTGGACAAGTCACTTAACCCCAATTGATCTCCATAAAGCAAAAAAAAAAAAAAGAACTATGGAGTCTGAATGTAGATGGAAACATAGTATTTTCTCTCTTTTCCTTTTGTTGTTTTATTTTTCTTTCTTCTTTCTTGTGGTTCCTCCCATTGGTTCTAGTTTTTCTTTACAACATGATTAGTGTGAAAATAGATTCAGTATGAATGTATATGTAGAGCCTTTATCAAATTGCATGCCATCTTGGCAGACGGAGGGAAGCAATGGGGAGAAAATCAGAACTCAAAATCACATGGAAGTGAACATTGAAAACTAAAAATAAATAATTTCTAAAAAATTCTTGAAAGTCTTCTATCTCTTTCAATGTCCATTTTCACCCTGAAAGATTATACTCAATTTTCTTGGATAGGTGATTCTTTGTTGTAATCTTTGCTTCTTTTCCCTCCAAATATCACATTCCAAGCCTGTTCTTTCTTTAAATTTTTTTTCCAGCAATTACCTTGATATTCTTGATCTTTTGTTCTTCCAGATGAATTTTATATATTTTTTGTAGCTATAGAAAATATAATTATTTGGTCCTTTGCTTGGCATGGCACTGAATAAATAAATTAATTAGGTTAGAATTCTAATTTTTATCACATTTGTTTTACTAATCCACAAACAAATAAAATTTCCCCGGTTGTTTAGATTTGTCTTTATTTGTTTCAAGAGAGTATTGCCATCGTCTTCATATGGTTCCTATGTGTTTTTAATGTTCCCCATCAGTCTTGTATTTGGAGGTCAAACTTTTTATTTAGCTCTGGTCTTTTAGTTAGAAATGCCTGAAAGTCCTCTATTAAAACAACAACAACAACTTTTTTTTGCTCCTGAAAGAATGTATTTAATTTTTCTGGGTAGGTGATACTTGGTTGTAATCCTAACTCTTTTGACTTCTGGTATATCATATTGCAAACCCTCTAGTTCTTTGCTGTGGAAACTTCCAGATCCTGTGTAATCTTGTCTTTTTTTTTTTTTATACTTTCTCCTTGATCTGTGAGCTATTGAATTGAATAGCTATGATATTCCTAGGAGTTTTCATTTCGATCTCTATCAGGCAGTGATCAGTGGATTTTTTTGATTTTTACTTTGTACTGTGGTTCTAATATACCATGGCAATTTTATTTGAAAATTTCTTAAAAAATGTTGTCCAGGCTTTTTTGTTTGTGGATTCATTCATTCATTCGTTCGTTCGTTCGTCCGTCCATCCGTCTGTCAGTCCATCCCTCCGTCCGTCAGTCTGTCTGTTTATTTGTTTGTTTGTTTAATTCATAGATTATCTCTCCTCGATTCTATTTTCTAGGTCAGTTTTTTTTTTTTTCAATGAGTTTTACTACTGGTTTTCACTTAGCTTCAGGTTCACATGCTTGCTTTCTCTGGAGCATAGGCTTCCCTTCTGGTTTGTAATGGGGGTGGGACCTCCCTTTTGGCCTCTCCAGGATTGGGGATTTAGCTGCTGGTTTGATCCAGGGTGGAACATTGCTGTTGGGTTGCTATGGTAATGATGGTGTGGTTGGGTGCTTGTGCTTGGTCCCCAGTTTAAAAAATCACTTTTCTCCTTCACCCCACTCCAAGGGCACTATGCCTAAAATGGCTCATGAGTGGACCACAGCTATCTTTCAGCTATCTTTCGCCATCAAAAGAATAAGCTGACCTCTGAAGAAGTTCTCTTATAAAAACAGGACTATCTTGTAACCACAGAATTACCATGTGTTGATTTTCAAAGTTATCATATTCAATCCAGAGATCAATCTATAGACATCAAATCTCAAAGCTACTTGCTACAGATATAACAGACCAAAAATACACCCTGAGAAACTCCTTTGCTTGATTTCCAGCAATGAATGACAGCAGTGACCAAGGCTGTAAATCATCACCTAATTAGCATATCTGCAAGATAATTCACTCCTTTTTCTATATAAGCTTTAGCATCATTGCTATTAAATTGCAAATTCCTTACCGAGCTCTTCCCTAAAATTAGAGTAACAAAACACCTATGTGTAATGGGAATGCAAATTTGGAAGATCTTCCCTGCCCCTAGGCTAAAGTGCACCAGAAGCCTGGGGAGGGAGGCTTGTTTTTCAGTAGATACTTTTTGATTGGCCAGTGGGTCAATAAGGTTGTTACATTCTCTGAGCCAGGAGAAGGCTATATAAGCCCTGATGTGTAGCTTTGTTTTGGAACTCACTTTGAGCAGTGTTCTGTGATTTGATCTGAATTCTGGGAAGCCGTTGTTGAGAGTCCCCCGGCTTTGAAAAAACCCAGATGTTGAAACCCAGATGTTGACTGGGTATGGATGTAATGGTTGGACAGTTTGGAAATCTGTCTATTTGATCTGTCTCTGTCTTGATAATTCTGCCTGTATACTTTGAAGTTCGGGGTGCTGACCTTTTTCCCCTGAACAAGGTAAACGATATATGGTCTGACTGATTAAAGTAAGCTTGTTAACCCATTTTGAGTTGCTTTCCTTTAACAAAGCAGATCCAAGAACCTGTGGTGGCGGCAAACCCTGAGGACGCTTGGGGTGCTTGCTGCTTCAAAATGGCATCACGAACAGGATCTGCAGAGTAAAAGGAAAGTATGGGGACTGGGATAATTGTTTGTTTCCCAGTTGTGGTAGCTGTGATTCTGTGGAGCTGTGGAGCAGGAGAGAAGAATGGCCTGCATGCGGATTTCGCTGAGCTGAGAGCAGGAATGGTGAGCTGCCTGCATCGGGACCTGGGCAGAAGCCAAGAGCGGCTGCCGCCTGTGGGAGGAAAAGGAGCCCAGGAGTTCGGAATTCAGCCACAGGAAAAGATAAGAACTGAGCAGCAAAGCAGGGGCACTGAGTGTTTTTCCTGGCTGCATCCCACAGTTTGGGACCCAGGGGGAGGATGGACTTGTGACTATGGTGGGTGGGATGAAGTGCCTTGGATCCCCAGGGACCCCACCTTGTTGGTTTTGTTGCCCAGCTCCCTCTCTGTACTTGGAAGCAGGGGCTGGAGCTGTGTGAGGGGAAGGACACCCCCCCCCCCCAAACTTTATTTGAACTCTTGTTTTGAACTGAAGTGATAATGGTGATAATGCTATGTACTTTGTGTTTGTTTAAGGCCCAGTGGCCACTTTGGTAGCTTTACTTCTGTACTTTGAAAATGTGACCTAAGAGATGTTTAGTGCTAATTCAAAAGTAAATTGTCTATGCTATGGGCATGAAAGATCTTGGGGCCGAATGTAATGGGAATGCAAATTTGGAAGATCTTCCCTGTCCCTAGGCTAAAGTGCACCAGAAGCCTGGGGAGGGAGGCTTGTTTTT
>NW_027187419.1:16706540-16813387 GCF_028583685.1 Petaurus breviceps papuanus | reverse complement strand
TTGACTGGGTATGGATGTAATGGTTGGACAGTTTGGAAATCTGTCTACTTGATCTGTCTCTGTCTTGATAATTCTGCCTGTATACTTTGAAGTTCGGGGTGCTGACCTTTTTCCCCTGAACAAGGTAAACGATATATGGTCTGACTGATTAAAGTAAGCTTGTTAACCCATTTTGAGTTGCTTTCCTTTAACAAAGGAGATCCAAGAACCTGTATGGGCGGCAAACCCTGAGGACGCTTGGGATCCTTGCCGCTACACTATGCCAACTTGATTTAAGAATTGATTGAGTCTGTGCATTCATTCCAGATGATCCTCTCCTGTACTTCAGTCCTCAAGGGGTCTCTGAACCTGTTAAACCTCAGAATTTCTTTGACATCCAATGTGGGGGACAGTCTGAGGTCTCAAGCATTCTCTGAGTCAAGATTAACTTCCCTTCTCCCCTAAGCTTCCCAAGTATCCCCTCTCCCTTAAGTTTCCTAAGCTTCCCCCTTCCCTGTTTCCCCAACTTCCCCCCTCCTCATCCTGTTGTTGGGTTTTATAACTTAAGCACCAGAAAAACTTGCAGGGATATTGAGATGAGTCTGCAACAGACTCTTCCAGAATTTCCTCTTGACAGCAGATGTCTTGTTTTGGGAACACCAGCTATTTTTCCCTCTTCCAGGATGCTTATCAAGGGGAGTAGACTACAGGAGCTCTATAGGCTTACAGGAAAAAAAGAAGATGGGCCAATCCTTCTTTATGTGCCAAGATTTGCCCCTAGGATGTCTCTTAGACAACTGGAAAAAAAATTTGTCTTCAGGACCTCAAGAAAAAGTGCTTTGTCTCCTTCTGCAACAATGCCTGGATCCAGTATATTCTGGAGGACCAGAAGAAATGGCCTGTCAGCAGAACTCTAAATTATAACACCATTTAATAGATAAATCCATTTTGCCATCAGGAAGGAAATTTTAGGGAATCCCCTATGTCCAGGATTTTATGACTCTTTCCTGGGATTCAGGGCTGCAAGAACAATGGAGGATGCTGCTTAGCTAAATTTACTCCAGAAAATGGGAACTAACTAACAAACACTTTTCACACAAATAAAGTCAAATCTAAATAATAGGAAAAACATCAGTTACTCATGGTTAGGTCTAGCTAAAATAATAAAAATGATAATTTTATCTAAATTAGTGTACCTATTTAGTGCCATACTAATCAATCTACCAAAAATATTTTATAGAGCTAGAAAAATATTAACAAAATTAATCTGGAAGAATAAAAGGTCCAGAATATCAAGGAAATAAATGAAAAAAATGCTAGGGAAGGTAGTTTAACCCTACCAGATTTTAAACTGTATTATAAAGCAGCAGTCATGAAAACTACTTGGTACTGACTGAACAATAGAGCACTGGATCAGTGGAATAGATTAGGTACACAAGACACAGTAGTCAATGACTATCAAACAGTAATCTACTGTTTCATAAACCCAAAGAGCACAGCTTCTGGGATAAGAACTCACTATTTGACAAAAGCTGCTGGGAAAACTGGAAAATAGTATGGAAGAAATTGGGCATAGACCAATATCTTACACTATATACCAACATAAAGTCTAAGTGGATTCACAATCTAGATATAAAGGCTGATACTGTAAGCAATCTAAGCAATCAAGGAAGAGACCTGTCAGATTTATGGAAAAGGAGAGAATTTGCTACCAAACAAGAAATGCCAAGCATTACAAAATGCAGAATGGATAATTTTGATTATATTAAACTGAAAAGTTTTTTTTATGAACAAAGCCAATGGAACCAAGATTAGGAGGGAAGTGAAAAATTGGAAAAGAATTTTTATAAACAGTGTCTCTGATACAGGCCTTTTTCTAATATATACAGAGAACTGAGGTAAACATATAGGAATACAAATCATCCCACGATTGATAAATGGTAAAGGAATATGAACAGGCAGTTTTCAGAGGAACAAATTAAAGAAATCTGTAATCATATGAAAAATGCTCTAAATCGCTATTGATTAGAGAAATGAAGATCAAAACAACTCTGAGGTATCACATTTTATTGGTCAGATTGGCTATCATGACAAAACAGAAAAAAAAGATAAATGCTAGAGAAGATGTGGGAAAATTGGAACACTAATACATTGTTGGTGGAGTTGCAAACTAATCCAACCATTCTTGAGAGCAATTTACAACTATGCTCAAAGGGCTATAAAAATGCATACACTTTGACCCAGCAATACCACTTCTAGGGCTGTATCCCAAAGAGATCATACAAGTGGGAAGAGGATCCATATATACAAAAATATTCATAGCAAAAATATTTGCTGACTCTTTCTACACAAGCATCTTGGCTGTTTTGACTGATAAAAAATATTTATTTTTGTGGTGGTTAAAAATTGCAAATCAAGGAAATGCCCATCAGTTGGGGAATGACTAAACAAGTTGTGGTACATGAATGTAATGAAATACTATTGTGCTATAAAAAATGAGGAGCAGATGGACTTCATAATAACCTGGAAAGGCTTATATAAAGTGATGCTGAGTAAGAGGAGCAGAACCAAGAGAACGTTGTACACAATTACAGACACATTGTAGCTCATCTCAGTAATGCAAGGGTGTAAGACAACTTCAAAGAACCCATGATGGAAAATGCTATCCACATCCAGAGAAAGGTTTACAGAGTTTGAATGCAGATTGAAGGAAACTACTTGTTCTCTCTCTTTTTTATTTTGTTCCTTCTTTCTTATTTTTCTTTCCACTGGTTATAATATTTCTTTGCAACTTTAGTAATATTTACTGTGAAGGTATTTTTACAACATATATATGGCATACTGGCATAGGGGAGGAGGAGTTACGAGAAATAGGGGAGAAAATTTGGAGCTCAAAAGCTTATAAAACTGAATGTTGTAAAATAAAAGTAAATTAATTGATTAATTAAATCAAACAAATTTTAAAAAAAGAAAAAAGGAAAAGAGGAACAAAGATTTACCTGACCTACTTGATGATCTCTGGCTTTCAATCCCCTGAACTTCGGCTCCTGGAGTTTCTATGCAGTCTACTATCCCACCTTCCCCTCTGTTTGCCCCTTCTCCTTCCTCAGAACTTCAAGGACCTTACCAGGAAGCTAGCAAACTCCTATGGGATATACTTCCCCTTTACCCACCAGCACAGACTCCCCATTGGTCCCCTAAACCTCAACTTCTGGCACTTCCAAATCCACTTTCCAACAGCCCTTGTGCGTACCAGTTCTACTTGCTCATTGGTTTCCTAGGTAAGAGAATCTTTCTGGTGGTAGGCCCCAGTAGCAGGTTCTAGCTGTTGGCCATACTGGGGGTCAGGGTTCACTTCTGGTCAGCAATGGGATCAAGGCCTGAATGGTGGCCTATGCTGGGGGGTGGGCTTTCTGGAATGGGACCTTGCTGAGCTACACAGAATGTTCACTTGCCTAGGGGTCTTCTGGTTTGCAGGAGGGCAGGGTCTCACTGATAGATTTTGCACCAGAATTGAAACTTTAAATTGGAAGTCCCTCTACATTGAGAATTGGAACTCAGAGGGGCAGAGCCAAGATGGCAGACTAGAAGCAGGACCTCCCCTCTGCTCTGGCTTCCACCTTCCCCAATCCATGTAAAAAGGAGACCCTAAACAAACTTTGGAGCTGCAGAACCCACAAAATAACACAGAGAAGCTAACCTCCCACTGAGGACAACCCGGCAGCCCAGCAGGAATCAGCCAGCACAGTGCTCTGGAAGCCAAGCCCAGCCCCATGCAGAGGCTTTAGCCCCAGGACAGGCCTGATCAGCCTCAGCCAGAGGGACTCCAGATCAGCAGCAGCTGTGGCCATTTCCAGATTAATCAACACACAGATGTGACGGACAAAGTGAGAGGTCAGTGCAGTCTGGACTTCAGGACCAATAAGTGGGAGTGCATAGCTTTTGCCCCCAGGGTGATAAGCCACAGAGGCCAGCACAGCCAGCCAGCCTCCCATGGCAGCTTCAGCTCCTGGCCTGCAGAGTGTTAGGGGGACCAAGCACCAGTCTGAGGGGTAATTGCTCTTGCTTTAACCTGCTTGGATCTGGATTGCAGTCTAGGGTGGAGGTCCTGTGGTGTGTGTCCAGCTTGCCAGAGCATGTGGAGACCTCAGAGAGGGCACCCATCTAATACCTCCAGCAGCTGAGAAAACCCCAGCATTTGGGACGAAAGCTCCCCTGTCTGGTGGCAGAGTCCTACTGTGGCAAAAAATATGACCCAGGAGTCAAGTGACTGAGGGGCGACATGACCAGGCAAAGGAAACAAAACAGACAGAAGATTCCAACATTACATTCCTATTTTGGGGACAAAATGGAGCAAAGCATGGAACAGGAGGACGACCGTGAAGTCAGAACTCCTGCACCAAAAGCTTCAAAGGAAAATACGAGCTGGTTACAGGCCATAGAGGACCTTAAGAAGCAGATAAGAGGAGTGGAGGAAAAATTGGAAAGAGAAATGAGAACAATGCAAGAAAATTATGAAATGAGAGTCAACAGCCTGACTGAGGAAAATAATACCTTAAAAAACAGACGGACTCAAATGGCAAAGGAGGCTCAAAAAGGCAATGAGGATAAGAATGCCTTAAAAAGTTGAATTTTCCAGATGGAAAAAGAATCTCAAAAGCTCAATGAGGAGAATCATGGCTTCAGTATTAGACTGGTGCAAATGGAAGCTAATGACTTTATGAGAAATCAAGATACTGTTAAACAGATCCAAACAAATGAAAGAATAGAAGGCAATGTGAAATATCACATTGGAAAAACCACTGACCTGGAAAATTGATCCAGGAGAGATAATTTTAAAATTATTAGTACTGAAAGCTACCTTACACCTCATTTAGTGCAATGCTTTTATCTTTAAGTTAAAAGAACTGACAATGAGAAAGTTTAAGTGATTTGTCCAAGGTAACACAGCTAGTAAGTGTTAGAAATGATTGCCCCAAAAGTTCAAATTCCTTTTAATTTATTTTAATTAAAAACATTTATTAGTTGCCTATTATAATAAATCTCATACATTATTTCCCTAAATTTCTGATAGAAACTTTAAATGTCCTACATATAAAAAAAATCTCTAATCACTTTAAAAAGGGGCTCCTTATCACCCCCTACCACAGTCTTCTGTTTTACAACTACAGCTATCTGTATCCCTCAATATCAAAAATTCTATTAAATGTTAAAATCTTGTCCAGGAGCAGAAATATACTTTATGGTACAAGTTGGTCTCATCACAGGAAGTTCATTTTAAGAACTTTAACACCACCAAATTTCAAGAAGGCTTCCAATGTTATTTTTCCCAGAGTGACCTAGCAAGTATTAGAGGTGAAATTGTCACACATTTTTAGCCTCTGAAACTCTAGCCACTAGTTCTCCTGCCTATCAATGACAAAATACACAAGGCATAGAATGCATAAGATCTGAATCAACTCCAAAACTTCTTAGTTTAATATCACTTTCAGTCACTGAATATGACTGTGGGAATTTTATTTTAAATTGTTGAGGAAGTAACCTTTTCCCAATTTAAACTTTTACAGTCTTTTAAATGATTAATACTCAAATGGATTATTTTCTACATAACTAAAGTGCAATAAAATAAACTTTTAATGTGATGACTTCTGTATCCTTAAAAATTTTAGCTCTATCATACCCTGAATTTTTCAAATACCCCTAAGAATAAACAAAACAAAATAATACAACAATCTATCACACAGAAAGAAAATGTCCAACTCTATAAGGAATTAATATTAGAATTGTTATAACATCACCATTCATCCCCTGCATTAGTTACTAAACTGAGTCAGTTACTAAAGTTCAATGGAATATCCATGGGAAATTATTGAAAATGACTATTTCCTAGCTAAGCAGATGTTTTCATGCATATGCTCAGAAACAAAAGAATACATGAAGAAAAGTATAATCACTCTGGACACAGATTACATTCTCAGCTGTTTCTTCTATGAAGTGCCAGCCTCGGTGTTTCTGCCCCTACTCTGTTTTCAAATAGTATTTTGTGCCATTTGGAAGTAGGCCCACCTGCACTACTTTACCTAAGAAATTGGAGCAATTTCAGATGTTGATTTATAATGGAATGAATTATACCAGATGAAATACTTCACATCAGAAACTTATGTGATTCACTACAGTGGAGTGGGTTAGTGGAGTCATGATCATTAACACATTCTATCTTGAAAACTACAAGGACCTTGAAATTAGACATTTATATTATAATGGATCACCAAGTTCTCTTCTTGTTTTAGGAAATACCCTCCTCTTCTACTAATAATACTTCCATGCACTTGTATAGCATAATTTCTTTGCCTACTATGGGCAATGATTGTTCAAAAGACTGGATGAAACACACATGTTCAATACTCTCTAATTTGTTGTCTTGAAAATGCATCCTATTTTCAGTCATTATAATCATCAAATCAGATTTTAATACTCATTTCTACAAAAGAAACATCTCTAAATAGCAGAAAGAAGTTATGCAAAGAAATTCCAATTTCTTAACAGCAGATATATCACCATTAGAATTCATGTTTGAAGAAAAGTTTTGTTGTAGCTATTATTTTGAGTGACCTAATTGGCACCTGTTCCTGCTCCCTACACAGAATTATACCCCTCCCTGCTGGATCCCTACAACGTAAGTCCCCCACATCTTCTTTCTGGCTATTCCTGATTAGAATCCTTCCCCCCCAGTGTTCACAAACTTTGGTCACTCTGTGCTGATCTAGGTGGAAATAATAACTCACTGATCAGAACTTGATCTGGTGAGTTTTTAAGGTCTTTGTTAGATTAGTAGTGGAGAGGAACAAGGCTCTCCTGACTCTTTCTACATAACCATCTTGGCTGCTTTTCCTGATAACAAATATTTATTAAGTACCTACTATGTTCCAGGTAATATGCTAGGTAATAGGGATGCAAATATAATGAATGAAACAAACAACTTTCAAGAAGAAATGTTTCAATAGACAGAGATGTGAACAGATAAATTACTGGGAACAATAACAGATAAGTTCCTAGGGAACAATTTACCTGAAACTTAGAGAAGAGGGAATTTAGTGCAAAATGGGAAATGGGGTGATGTAAGGCTAGAAATGTCAGTTCTGCCAGAATGAGAAGAGTGCTAAATATCATTGTAAGCAGTTTATATCTTCTCCCAAAGACATAGGGAGCCACTGAAATTTTTCTGCACAGGAAAGTGGTCAAACATATACATTAATTAGAGAGTGGAAGACAGTTTAGACTTCTTTTTTTGGAGGGGGGAAGGAAGGGCAATTGGGGTCAAGTGACTTGCCCAAGGTCACCCATATAGTAAGTCTTAAGTATCTGAGGCTGGATTTGAACTCAGGTCCTCCTGACTCCAGGGCTGGTACTCTATTCACTGTGCCTCCTAGCCACCCTGAGTTTAGACTACTTAAAGTGAAAGAAGCATTAAATTTCATTTACTTGACATCAGAGGGTAAACTAACAGTAATGGGTAGAAAGAGCAAAGAGACAGACTTTAACATAATATAAGGGGGAAATGTATTGCTAACAACTAGAACTGTCCAAGTCTGGGATCAGTAGACTTGAGTGGTGGGGACTCATGTCTTACTGGACGTCTTCACATAAAGACTGCATAGTCACTTTTCATGTATTTGAGAGAAGGGTAAATGTGTCTGGGTAATTGGACTGAATTGCTTCTATATACTTTCCAATTTGAGTCTATGTTTCTGTAAAATATAATTGACACTTTTGGCCCTCTAAAACAGGTACACAACATGGGATAACCTATAATAATATATTGGGTGACAATATTTAAATGTCTTTAAATGTGCACAATTTAAAACACTGGATATAGTTCAAATTCCAAAAGAAATATATTTGGAGAACTTTCTGAAATATATGCTGTGATTTGACCCTTCTGCCTCCAAAGTAGGCAACAATGCCCAGAAGGGAGAAAGTCTTCCTTCCTCAACCCTACCTGATCGCCCACTTTGTGAATTGTCTTCACTCTGCAGGTTTACACCAGACCACTCTTCAACCTGAGGGTCAGAATATCAGAATCATAATTCTTTCCCCATAATTTATTTGTGCACTAGGTTTATGGCTTCCACCTTGAAATGTCATTATCAGTGAGACTGAGTTATTATGGAGCAAATTGAAATGAACCAGAAAATGTGATTCTCCCAATATTTCAGCATTCCAAATGCAAGTACAACTTCTTAGAGAACCCCCCAAATTGCCATCAAGGTCCAAATTGAATGTGAACCAGAGAATGCTTCAGTGCCCATTATTAAGATCTATTACTGCTCTGAATTTGGCAGAGAATCAATCTAAAGTTGAAATCTTAATCTGTTGAGTTGCAGTTTGTATAACCATAAATAATTCAGGCCTAAACTCAATTGTGATCAGCATTGCTGCCTAGAAGTATGGCAGATTAAGGTTACTCATCATGTCCAATTAAAATTAATATAGTCAAATAAGTTTTCCCGTCAACCCCATTTGCTTCCCACAATTTTTGGTCAACATATCATGAGTACTAATTGGAGTCCAAAGAAAATTTCTTTGACTGTCCTTGCCCTGGAAAACTAAGCTAAACATAACAGCAATTTGTTGTTATTTTGTCCTGTCAGATTTTTTGTGACACCCTTTCATGTTTTCATGGCAAAGATATTTGAATGGTTTGTCATTTCCTTTTCCAGCCCATTTTACAGATGAAGAAACTGAGACAAGCAGAGTTATGTGACTTACTTAGGCTTATACAGCTAGTCAGTGTATGAAGCCAGTTTTGAATTTAGGAAGATGAGTCTTCCTAACTTCAGCTCCCACGCTCTACTGTACCAGCTGGCTATAATAACTAAACTAAATATACTTTGTAAATATGTAAATAACTAAAGTAATTACAAAGATCAAGCCTTGAAGAGTGGCTCTCTATCAATTCAATTTGATAAACATTTATTAAGCATCAACTATGTGTGGAGTGCCTTGAAAAGCAATGGGGATGTGGAAAATAATAGAGTAACAAGCCTAAAGTAATTGAGGAACAATTTAGTTGGAAATGAGACATGGATAACTAAATATAATGAAGTGAGAATAAGAAATGTGTATAGGAGAGAGCAAACAAAGAGACCTGAAATATATAAAAATGGCAAAAGCCTAGTCACAAAGAAGAAATCTTTGCATACTTCAATTCAACAATTTAACCTGGGGGTAAGTCTGATATATCTGACTTCTTTCTGAAGGTCATGCATTGCTGGCTTAGCACTGGAAATGTCTAATTGGGGTAGTCTTGACAAGAGAGTAATCTTTTTTCTTTTGGAGGAGGAAAGGCAAGGCAATTGGGGTTAAGTGACTTGCTCAAGGTCATACAGTTTTAGGGTCAAGTGTCTGTGGTCAAATTTGAACCTGAGGTCCTCCTGACTCCAGGGCTGTGCTCTATTCATTATGCCTCCTAGCTTCCCCCGACCAGAGAGTAATCTTAAAGATGATTTCTGACCAAGAGGAAAGGGGGCAATGAGATGCTTTTTTTTGAGGAACCCCTCTCCTCAGTGTTTTAATAGATGATATAAGGGGGAAAAATGTCAGCCTTCATCTTTAAGGACTTATTTTGTTCTATTTGACTTTTATTTAGGAGACAGGGAGTGAGAATATGGGAGAAAGATTGACACTCATTAGTCGTGTTTCTTCCAATCATAAACTTAATCAGGAATTTTCTGATTCATCTCAAGAGGCCTTAAGAACCTCAGCAAAGAACCAAAGTTAGTGTTTAGCTTCAGGGAAGTTTCTCAGTTGATCAAATCAAGTTCCCTTGTTATTACACAGTGAACATTTATTACACATTTATCTTGTTAAAAGCATTTTGCTAGCTGATGCCAGTATAAAGTCAAAAGTTGCCTTTAAGCAACTTACATCATACTGGGAGAATACTGAATCTACAAAAGAACTTGAGAGGGGAAAGAGAACTAGACAATGAAGAAAGAGGAACTATAGGGCCATCAGTTCTCACCATGATCACTTTTTTCTAATCTATTGGCATTAATGCTACCATTCTAATCTGAATAGCATTTTAACGATTATATATACATATATGTGTGTATACACTCATATATATATAACATGCACATATATTATATAATAGATAATTAATAATATTGAAGATTCATCATGAACCTGATCATATAACCTAGAATAACAATATTTAAGAGAGCAGATAGTTTAATTCTTACCTACCTCCCCTTTCTCTGAGAAGAGCACAGTAGCCTCCAAACCTAAATTTCTGATTACTTTTCTGGCAGGAATTAAAGTCTCTCTTGGAGAAGGGTGATGGTAAAAGAGGCTAGAGATGTCTATTCTTCTTTTCTTTGATATTCCATGCTACATGAAAGGTCATAGTACTCACAATGATGTGGGGGTTCACTATATACAGTTATATATATATACATATATGACTATATATGTAAGGGTGTATATATGCATGCATATGTGTATGTCTTTGTGTTTGTGTGTGTGTGAAAGTATGTTAGTTGCACCAAGAAATAGTAGTTACTGTAGTATTAGCTTCTAGGAAAGTCTCTGTACTTTCTGTAGTTGTAGTAAGACCAGTTGCCAATAAGCTTGAACTTCTTTTCAGATTGATTACATTTTGGGTCTTAGGTAGGAATGATCATCAAAAGAAAGAATCATGAAAACTTCTCTTTTTCTATCTGTCTCTCCCCTTACCCTCCCTCTCTAACTTGCATCTGGATATTGGAGATAGGGAGTAAAGGAGTGGTAGAGATGAGGATTTATTTCTTATCACTTTAAAGATTGGTTTTGTAGTCAGGTCATGAGGACCTCATAAGCTAGAGTATAGTTTTTTCATTTTGCCCTTTAGGAATGTGAAGTCATTAACAACTTCTGAGCAGGAGAGTGATATGTTCAGAGTAATACATTAGGAAAATTGCTTTGGCAGCCATGTGAAGAATGGATTGAAAATGGGAAGGGACTGATACTTCTATTGCAAGAAAAGGATATTACCTCAGAAAAAGTCTTAGGCAGAAATCCATGGGTTGCCTGAGGTCATCTCTTATTTGTGAAAATCAGTCCCTGGTAGTTTGCTCAATTCAGAGTCTGCCTCCTTCCTGGCCCATTCAGATGTCCCTAGATGAACAGGCCCCTTCAGAGGCATTCCATTGTGGTGTAAACAGCAAATACTGCACCTGTCCCCCACTTGATCAGTGCATGCTCAGGATAGTGGTCTTCAAAAATACACAAACTCATAATCTGGAGTGGTAGCCCTGTCTATTAAATTGTATTAGAAGAGGATTAGATGACCTTAGAAGAATGATTCAAAGTATAAGTTCCCTAATTCAGTTGACTTGGAAGAATTTATATCTTCAAGTAATTCTCCATCAAGACTGGAGTCACCAAGTTCTGAACTAACTCATTGCTTTTTTAACTTTAAGATTGTGTTTTATTCAACCTCTTGTGGATAGAATGGGTAACTCCTTTGTGGAGTGACTGTAGGATTTGGTCATGGCCCCCTGAGTAGCATATGAAGTTGTTTCTAAGCCCTCTGGTTTCACTTAGAGATTCCAGTCTTCTCCAGTTAACATAAAGAGCCATTAGCAGATGTGACAGCTTTGAATTGCTAGGGAAATCTACCATGTTCTTCTTTACTCCTCTTAACAGGGTTAGAATGACCTTGTACCATAATTTCCTTATATCACCAGTACCTTTAGTAGAAAAATAACATCTTTTTTTGCTTTTTTTTTTTTTTTGGAGGACAATTGTTAAGTTGGGTTAAGTGGTTAAGAGGGTTAAGTGACTTGCCCGAGGTCACACAGCTAGTTTTTGTGTTAAGTTTCTGAGGCTAGACTTGAACCCAGGTCCTCCTGACTCCAGAGTCAGTGCTCTATTCAATGCACCACCTAGCTGCTCCAAAATAACATCTTTTAACACAAAAAAGCAATATAAGGAGTCTTGATAATTTGTAATTTACAAATTATTTCATAGGTATTTGAGACACACAAAAAAGCTAGTCTCTTTATACGCTTAAGAAGCTCCTTTTGTGATGGTAAAAACAACAAGTCCTGAAGAAGAAAAGAGTTTCAGGATCATGAGATCATACATTTCTGATGGTCTAATGAAAGGGGTGGGTTCTCAGAACAAGGGGCACTGCAACTGTTGGCTGCTGCTAGCTCCACTAGAAAATGATAACAATCCATGTAGCACTTACCTTACAGCAACCTTAAAAGGCCTATAGTACAAGCATTAGTGCATTTGCACATTCTCTTTATTACATTTAGAGATGAAGCAAATGAGATTCACAGCATTTTGGTGAATATGTCAATGTCTATATGTGTGGTAAATAACACTTTAACTGACATTTTTGCAAGACTGAGGTTTATAAAGTAGTCGTCCTAATAAGTATCTGGCCACTGGACCAAGATGACTGTGGGAGAGAAAGTGAGGTTAGTGACCTTGCAAAGCACCCCCTCACTCAAATAAATGTCAACTGCAAGTCACATCGTCATTTCCCTGATGTTATGGTTCTTGTTAAGAACAAAGGACAAACACCAATTTTTCCTATGATTTATCATCCTTGAATCAAAACAGTGTAATAGGTGCTCTTATCATACCAGTTTTAAGGATGAAGATAACAGATCTAGAACTGGAAGTGACATGAGAGGCTATGTAATAAAATTCCCTAGATTTTATTTTCTTTATAATAATTTATTTTATTTTTTTGGAGGGGGGAAGGCAGGGCAATTGGAATTAAATGACTTGCCCAAGGTCACATGGCTAATTTTGTGTTAAGTATCTGAGGCCGGACCTGAACTCAAGTCCTCCTGACTCCAAGCTCTATTAACTGCACCACCTAGCCATCCCAGTTCCCAAGATTTTAAAATTAAGAAGCTTAAGATTAAGGAGTCCTTGCCCAAGCCACTTTAAAAAATTTTTAAGTGTATTTTAGTTTTCAACATTCATTTCTGCAATATTTTGAGCTACAATTTTTTCTCTCCCTCCCTCTTCCCTACCACCACCCCAAAATAGCAAGCCTATTGAATACCCCTTCCCCCAATCTGGTCTCTCTTTTATCCTCCCCCTTCACTCCCCTAGCTTTCTAGTAGGGCAAGATGGGTTTCTATACCCCAGTACCTGTATATCTTATTTACCAGTTGCATGTGAAAAAACAATTTTAAACATTTGTTCTTAAAACTTTGAGTTCCAGATTCATTTCCCTTCTTCCCTCCTCACTCACCCCCACTGGGAAGATAAAAAATTCAGTAGAGATTGTACACGTGTAGTTACCCAAATCATTTCCATAGTAGGTATATTGTGAAAGACTAACTATGTTTCCCTCCATCATATCCCACCCCCACTTATTCTATTTTCTCCTTTGACCCTTCCCCTTTTTAAAAATGATTGCTTCTAACTACCCTCTCCCCCAATCTGCCCTCCCTGCTATCTTTCCCACTCTTATCCCCTACCACCCTATTATCCTGTAGGGTAAGACACGCAATTGAGTGTGTATGTTATTCCCTCCTTAGGCCAAATTCAATGAGAATCAGGTTGTCCCATTACCTTTCACCTTCCTGCTCTTCCCCTCCATTGTAACAGTTTTCTCTTGCATCTTTTATATGAGATAATTTACCCTAATCTATCACTCCCTTGCTTCTTCTTCAAATAAATTCCTGTCTCACCTCTTAATTTTATTTTTTAGATATCATCCCTTCATATTCAACTCATCCTATGCTTTCTGTCTATGTACACATGAACATACAAATGCCCACACTCACATATATATTTATATACACATACATCCTCCTATACATACATATATATGTATAATATACATATACATGTGTATACACACACACACACACACACACATATATATATTCCTTTCAGCCATCCTCATACTGAGAAAAGTCTTATGAGTTACAATTATTGTTTTTCCATGTAGGAATGCAAATATATCAACTTTAATAAATTCCTTATGATTTCTTTTTCCTGTTTACCTTCTCATGCTTCTCTTGCCTCTTGTATTTGAAAGTCAAACTTTCTGTTCAGCCCAGGCTTTTTCATCAAGAAAGTCCTCTATTTCATTGAATCACCATATTTTTCCCTGTAGCATTATACTCAATTGTGCTGGGTATGCGATCCTTGGTTTTAGTCCAAGCTCATTTCACCTCCCAAATGTCATATTTCAAGCCTTTTTTCCCTTAATGTACAAGCTACTAGGTCTTGTGTTATCCTTATTGTGTTTCCACAATACTCAAATTGTTTCTTCCTGACTTCTAGCTTTTCTCCTTGACTTGGGAACTCTGGAATTTGGCTATAACATTCCTAGGAGTTTTCTTTTTAGGGTCTTTTTCAAGAGGCAATCAGTGAATTCTTTCAATTTCTATTTTTCCCTCTGGTTCTAGAATATCAGGGCAATTTTGCTTGATAATTTCTTGAAAGATGGTGTCTAGACTCTTTTTTTGATCATGGCTTTCAGGTAGGTCAATAATTTTTAAATTATCTCTCCTGGATCTATTTTCCAGGTCAGTGGTTTTTCCAAAGAGATATTTCACATTGCCTTCTATTTTCTCATTTGTTTGGATCTGTTTTATAGTATCTTGATTTCTCATAAAGTCTTTAGCTTTCAATTGCTCCAATATAATTTTGAAGGACTTATTCTCTTCAGTGAGTATTTGAAATTCCTTTTCCATCTGGCAAATTTGGCTTTTTAAAGCATTCTTCTCATTGTCTTTTTGGACCTTTTTTGCCATTTGAGTTATTCTAGTTTTTAATGTGTTATTTTATTTAGTGTATTTCTGGGTATCCTTTAGCAGACTGTTGACTCACTTTTCATGATGTTATTGCATCATTCTCATTTCTCTTCCAAATTTTTTCTCTACTTCTCTTACTTGATTTTCAAAATCCTTCTTGATCTCCTCCATAGCCTGTAACCAATTCATATTTTTCTTGGAGGCTTTTGATGCAGGAATTCTGACTTTGCTGTCTTCCTCCATCTCCATGCCTTGATCCTTTTTGTCTCAAAACAAAGGATTCTATCATCTGTTTGTGCTTCCATTGCTTGCTTCATATTGGCAGCCAATTACTTGACTTTTGAGCTCTTTGCCACAGTAGAACTCTGCTTCCAGAATGGAGAGAGCTATGTCCCAAATTGCTTGGGCTTTTGCAGCTGCTGGAGCTATTAGGAGGGCACCCTTTCTACAGCCCCCACATGCTCTGGCTCATGAGTCACACATGCCAGGACCACCACCCAAGACCACAATCTGGATCCAAGCAAGTCAAAGCAAAAGCAATTAACATCTGAATGGTGGCTTGGTCACCCTACAATCTGCAGACCAGGAGCACCAGAAGCATCCATGTGGCAGCATCTGCAGCCACCATGCCTCCTTTGCTTCTTGCTCTGGGGGCAGCAGCCAGACCACACTCCCACTGTTCCCAACAAAGTTCCACACTGACCTTTTACTTTGTCTTTGACATTTGTGGATTGAGAAGTCTGGAAACCACTACAATTGCTGGTGATTTACTCTCATGAAGTTTGCTCCAGCCACCACTGCTGGTTTGGGCCACCTTGGGCTAAAACCTCAGCTGAATTGGGACTGAGTTTCTCTCCCAGCATGCTGCAATGAACCCTTTCTGATGGCCTGCCAGACTTCCTTCAGTGGGAGATTTGATTCTCTCTGTCATTTTGTGGATTCTGTAGCTCTAAAGTGTGTTTAGGGTCATTTTAAAAATTATATTAATCTCTTTATTTTTGCTTTTTTTTTGGAGGGGGAAGGGCAGGGCAATTGGGGTTAAGTGACCTGCCCAAAGTCACACAGCTAATAAGTGTTAAGTGTCTGAGGCTGGATTTGAACTCAGGTCCTCCAGACTACAAGGCAGTGATTTATTCATTGCACCACCCAGCCACCCCTAACAGTCATTTTTTACATGTATTGGAGAAGGTGGAAGCTGGAACCTGGTAAAAGTCCTGTTTCTACTCCGCCAACTTGGCTCCATCCCCCTCCCCTAGCCATCAAGTCACTTTAATGAGGGGGTAAACATCACAAGAAGGATTGGAACTTTTGTTCCTCTTATTCTAGGGCTAGTGCTCTTTTAACTCTATTGAAAGGTTTCTCAGACAGCTAGTATATCTCTGGTGGATGGTACAGAAAAAGGTTTCTAATTATTTCTTGGGGATTGATGGAATGCAAAAAGGCTTGATTTGAATACAGATCTTCCTAAGTAAAGCTTCCTGTTCTCTGTTTCATGTTGCCTTTGCAGTGAAGTTTGTACATGAAACCAGGTTTTCTGAGTTCACATCTACTGTGTTTTCCACTATCCTTCATTGTCATTCAGTGAAAGTATACTTCTCATGCATGCAAAATGATTGATTTGTGATTAATTCAAAGAGTCATTTAAAGCTACCAAAATGGTAGTCTGACATATAGCCAGGGTATGTACTTGTGCCAACTCAGAGATTCCCAAAGAATGCACTATTAAATTTTCAGTGTGAACATTTATACCTCAGAAATTGATAAATGTTAGAGATTAGTACTTGATTCATTGTTTTGTTGAGTATACTTAAGAATGTGATGGAGAAAATTTTAATGCATATTAAAATTAAAAATGTTGTATATTCACATTTTTGGGTATATAGGAGAAACAGTTGTTAAACATTTATCAGCATACCTGTGCATAAAATCATTTTGTAATTCTTAGAGTGAGCATTTCTGGGCAACTGATTCCTTATAATAAAACTGTGTGTTGAAATAATAATATATTGATTTCCCCCAATTAAACATACAAGTTATTAATTTTATCAAAATAATTCTGTTTGTCTCTTAATTTTCTTTTTTATCTTCATAAGCTTGAACAGTGGTTGGACCATAATAGTGTTGAAAAAATTGTTGCATTAAGAAAGTTTCTGTGAATTTGTGTGGTGTAAGTAATGGAGAATGCATAATTAAGTAAGGGCATCAGGAACCGATTTGTTCTGTTAAGGTTGGATTCACTCAAAGGGCCATTCTTGAAGACCTAGAGGAGCATATGTGTCCTCAAGGCTGCAGGTTCCCTGCCCCTGGCATAGAGTATCGGCACTGAGTTGAAGAGACCATGAGTTCATTTCTGGGCTCAGACACTTATTAGCTATGTGCCCTTAGGCACCTCATTTATCCCTGTTTGCCTCAATATCCTCATGGGTAAGACTAGCTAGAGAAGGAAATGGCAAACTGCTCCAATATCTTTGCTAGGAAAACCCCAAAAGGGTCATGAATGTCCATTATCACCACTATTATTCAATATTACAATGGAAATGTTATCTTTAGCAATAAGAAGAAAAAGAAACTGAAGAGATTAGTATAAGCAATTAGGAAACAAAACTGTTACTCTTTGCAGATGATATGATATTATACTTAAAGAATACTAGAGAATCAACTAAAAAAGCTACTTGAAATTACTGATAACTTTAGTGATGTTCAATATATAAAATAAACTGACATAAATCATCAGCATTTCTATATATTACCAAGAAATCCCAGCAGCAAAAGAAAACTCCATTTAAAATAACTGTGGGCAACATAAAATATGTTGGATTCTATCTGCCAAGACAAATGCAGGAACTATACGAACCCAATACAAAACTTTTCACACAAATCAGATCTAAATGACTGGAAAAAAATTCATCAGTTGCTCATGGGTAGACTGAGCTAATATAATAAAAATAACAATTCTACCAAAGTTAATTTCTTACTCAGTTTCATGCCAATCAAACTACTAAAACATTATTTTATATAACTAGAAAAAATAATAAAATTTGTTTGGAAGAACAAAAGGTCAACAATATGAAGGGAATTAATGGGAAAATGCAAAGGAAGGTAACCTAGCTATACCAGATAAAAAATTATTTTATAAAGCAGCAGTCATCAAAACCATTTGGTACTGGTAAAAAAAAAAACAGAGTGGTGGTTCAGTGGTATAGGTCAGTTCCACAAGAGAATAGACCCAAAGACGGTAGCTTCTGGGATGAAAATTTACTATTTACAAAACTGCTGTGAAAACTGCAAAATAGTATGCCAGAAATGGGGCATAGACCAACATCTCATACTGCATATCAAGATAAGGTAATAATGGGTACATTATTTAGACATAAAGTGTGACACCATAAGTAAATTAGGAGAGCAGGGAATAGATTACCAATTAAATCTAAGGAGAAGGGGGAAAAATTATGACCCAAAAAAGATAGAGAGCATTACAAAATGCAAAACGGATCATTTTGATTACATAAAATTAAAAAGTTTTTACACAAACCAAACTAATGTAACAAAGATTAGAAGGAAAAAAGAAAGCTGAGAAATTATTTTTATAGCCAGTCTTTCTGATAAAGGTCTCATTTCTCAAAGAGAACTGTGTCAAATTGATAAAACTCTAAGTCATTCCCCAATTGATAAATGGTCAAAGGATATGAACAGGCAGTTTTCAGATAAAGAAATTAAAGCTAGCTATCAACTTTTGAAAAATGCACTAAATTACTATTGCTTAGAGAAATGGAAATTAAAAGGACTCTGAGGTGCCACCTCAAACCTATCAGATTGGTTAACATGACAAATAAGGAAAATTGTAACTGTTGTAGAAGATGTGGGAAAATTGGAACGCTAATGCATTGTTGATGGAGTTGTGAACTGATCCAACCATTCTGGGGAGCAATTTGGAAATATACCTAAAGGTTAATCAATCTGGGCATACCCTTTGACCCAGCAATACCAATTCTAGGGCGGTATCCCAAAGAGACCATACAAGTGGGGAAAGGACCTGTATATACAAAGATGTTTATGGCAGTTCTTTTTGTGATGGCAAATAATTGGAAATCAAGGGAATGCCCATCAATTGCGTAATGGTTGAATAAGTTGTGATATATGAATGTAATGAAATACTGTTGTGTTACAAAAATGAGTTGATAGATTTCAGAAAAAAACCTGGAAAGACTTACATGAACTGATGCCAAGGGAAGTGAGCATAACATTGTACATAGTAACAGCTACATTGTATGATAATTAACTGTGATTGACTTAACTCTTCTCAGTAATACTATGATACAAGACAATTTAAAATGTCTCATGATGGAAAGTGCTATCCACATTCAGAGAAAGAACTATGGAATCTTGAGTACAGATTGAAGCACAGGTTTTGTTTTTTTTTTTTTTTTCCTTTTGTTCTGATTCTTTTTTCAGAATGTGACTTGTGTGGAAATATGTTTAACATGGTTACATGTGTATAACCTGTATTAGCTTGCTTGGTGTCTTGGGGATGGGGAAGATATAGGTAAGAGGGAGAAAATATTACAGCTCAAAATCTTTTAATAATGAATGTTAAAAATTATATTTACATATAATTGGAAAAAATAAAAGACCATTTCCAAAAATAAGAAGCAGATATCTTTGGTTGAAAATAAAATGTGTGAGAAAGGAAAAAGCATTCTGGAAAGAAAGACTGCAATCAGATTAAATGACAAAGAAAGAAAAATGTACTTTATCCTAAAAATGAATTGGGAACCAAGATTATAGAACAAAAGTACGATGTAGTCAGACCTTCGACTTAGACACATACATTGTACAGCTATGTGATAAATGAATTAGAAAAATGAGAGACCTTAGATAAAAAAAAAAACTAAACTAGGCAAGAGATTACTGTAATACTCAAAGGGGTAAACTAGGTGCAAACCAGAAGGAAAGAGAAGGATATTTTGAAAAATTTTGTGGAGGTAGAATTGAAAAGACTTGACAACTTTTTAGTTATAGGGACTTAAGGAGAATAACTAATCCCTAATGTTATGAGTCAATTCTAAATTTGGTCTAGTCAAGTATATTTAAGATTTTTCTTCTTAAAATGCAATAAGCACCCATGAATCATAAAAGTCAATTTAAAATACTTTAATATTTGTTGTTTAACAGCATAATATTTGTTTAAAATAATATTGAACACAATTCCTCTTCAAAATAAAAAAAAAAATGAAGAAAGCATTCTACAGTTAGTGCAAGTTCCAGAAAACTTTTGAGAACTTTTTTTCTCCCCAGACAATTGTTTTATAACTCAACTACCATACTTGCAAAGCACAAGGTAGGCCCAAGCCAAAGGGTAGGGCAGAAGATGGGCTGTGGCCACAACTGCAACTTCTCCAGAAATCAGTCAGAAATCCAACAATATCCAATCCCTTTGTGACAAAGGCCCAACAATTTTCTGAAGGTCCTGTCACTATTAATCTCAAGTCAATGCTAAAAATTGTAATTGAAGCACAAAACAATTGTTTTGACAATAAACTTTAGCAACTGTTGAAACAAATTAAATCAAATAATAATATAAAACGATAATCAGCTTAAGATGACAGGGAAACAGTCTCAGAGAAAGTTCATAAAAATCTTTTTTTTTTTTGCCTTTTTTTGGGAGCGCAATTGGGGTTAAGTGATTTGCCCAAGGTCACATGGCTACTTTTGTGTTAAGTGTCTGAGGCCAGCTTTGAACTCAGGTCCTCCTGACTCCAGGGCCAGTGCTCTATTCACTGTGCCACTTAGCCATAAAAATCTTATGGTATAAAATAATCATGATATCCAGCAACAGCATCAGGAACAATAGATCAACCAAATAAAAGATATTATGTCCAGTATTATCACTGATCACCAATAGAAACTTGGGCCATTTTAATTAAACAGCGAAGGTATGACAGACTTTTGCATATAGCTTGTCCCAGGCCTAAGTGGAACTCAAATATTACTGTCACCCATTTAGTGTTGTTAAAAGCACTAACCATTTTTTTTTGCTATGTAGGATGCCCATTATATAGATAATATTAAATGTTTTCCCCTTCAAAAACTCCTAAAGGACTTATCTTTTGCTTCCACTGAGGTCAGAGGAAGATTTTTTTCACCTTCATAAGGGAGTTTGAATCACTGCTAAATAAGTCATAGGATACCTTTTCTTCCAAGTAAATCCCCCCTCATCACAATTATAGAAAGATAAATTTATTTCCCAAATAGTAATAGAAAGCAAACAATCTCGTAATACGCTGCCACTTTGGTCCCTAAACTTTTTATAGAAAGGAACTATCCAAACAATGCTGAGGGAGGGGAAGCCTGAAAATTAAAGGGATACTGAATCATTTCCTCTGCAGGTTGTTCAAATCACCTGGGAGGGCAGAAATCTCAAGGTCTAGGTGACTTCACACAGAGAACGTAATAATGAAAGATTGTAAAGGGTCAATTAGGACCATACCCCTAATTAGTCTAACCTTGACTTATGAAGTCAAGTCCTTAAGAAGGATGAATACAAGGAGTCACTTCAGTTAGAAACTTTCTCCTTTCTTTAGTATGGATTTATCAAAGACACCCAATTCTAATAATCAATTATGAAATGACAAAAATGTTTTATAATTTTATTCTATCATCCCATGATACTAGTTACTTAGTGGTATTATAAAAAAACAGAAAGCTCAGCAAATGTGGCAGTTAAAGTACAAACTCTAAATTTTCTTTGTAATAAAATGCGTGCCCTAATCAGAGGTATAAGGTATTTTTCAGGAAGAAAAGTAAGTTCTTTAAGACACTTGATAGAGGCTATAGTATTTGAAGACTAAATTGTCACTGAAATCCCATATCCTGAATTGGTTTCAACTACAGTGAGAACAAACTTCTTACATTTAATTGGATCAATATTATCACTTTGCCAATCAGGGACACATAGAGAACCTTGTGAGATCATGCCATACTGTCTCCTCAATGATGAATGTTCTGACTGGCAGGAAAAGAATTGTTATGCAGATGTAACTGCATTATCCTTTATTAGGTAACTTATTTTATCTTACACCCACCACAATATAGCAATATGGCTCCATGTCTAAATTGATAATGAACCAAATCACCATTATTTGAAGTTTCTATGAGGATACCAACCTAATTATTCCCTTTATAGGAGAGTTGTGATAATCTTATAGGTATAAATATGCCCCATAGATAAAAATATGCCATGACATGAAGTAGCAAAATTCTTCCATTGATCCTTAACATAAAGTAGAAAACCATTAATTGTCTTCTTTTTCTTTCCATCTCCAGAACATTCAGCCAAACCCACAGTCAGTATCTAGGAATAGAGATAAATAAAAATTTTATCTGATCTGCCCTTAAACATCTTTCATAGGCCAGGAATTCAGTTAAACACACTGGGAATAATTGTCACAAACCCCAGTCACCTTATTGATGCCTGATTAAATACTATATATCTTTAAAAAAAAACCCAAAACAAAGTGGGCAACAATACTATTTTGAAAAATAAAAATGAAATTCTTAAGTGCTAGATTTTCCAACACAGTGCTTGTCTTGTTAGCTTCTTCCTTGTTTCTGTTCACATCAGTGTTCCCCATCTCAGGTAGTAAGACCTCAAGGAATAATATGACATCAGCTTATTTTTAATGAAGTTCATAATGATTTGATTTTTAGCTTATAATTAAAATTTCCTTTATGTGAGATATTCCAAAATATTAATTATTTTCCCTCTATTCCAGTATGTTGCATCTCCTGCTCCTCTAACTTCTCCTCCTCCTTCTTTTGGAGAGGATTTAGAGACTTCAATAGAAAAAGAAAAGCTGGGGGCAGAGCCAAGAAGGTGGAGTAAAAGCAGGAACTTGCTTGAGCTCCCCCACCAATCACCTCCAATACCTGTAGAAAATGACTCTAAATTTTAGAGCTACAGAACCTACAAAATGAGAGAAAGAAACAAATCTCCCCCTGAAGGCAGCCTGGCAGGCCAATAGCAAGGCTCTATCACATGGAGCTTGGAGGGGCCATGCCAACAGACTGGTAGGAGTAGACTTCAGGAGAGTGAATCACTGGCAGCAGTGGTGGTTTACAGACTTCTCAATGCATATACAGCAAAAAGAAAGTAAAAGGTCCATGGGGGAACTCTGTTGGAACTGAATAAGAGAATAGTGCAGTCTGGCCCCTGCCCCTTCAGTAGTGGAGGTGGCTCCAATGGTAGTTGCTCCCATTGCAGCTTCTTCCAGAGCTCCTGGCCCACAAATCATAAGGGGACCGACCAAGTGAACAACAGAGGGCATTTACAAGAATCTCTCTTCTGCCTCTGAGACAGGATTCTCTTGCTTTCCCCTGCTTGGATCTGGGTCACAGTCTTGGGTGATGGTCCTGGGGTAAGAACTACTAGTGTGGCAGAGCGGGTTGAGCTTGTGGAGAGGCAATCCTCCTCACAGTTCTGAGGCAGGTGCCTAGAAGAAGGCACAAGAATTTCCTGACAACAACTGTGCAAAACCTTAGAGATTTGGAACACAGCACTCTCCAGTCTGAAAGCAGAGTTCTACTGCAACAAAGCGCTCCAAAGTGAAGTAACTGACTGGCAAGATGAGCCAACAGAGGAAGCAAAATCAAACTACAGAATTGTTCTTTGGTGATGAAGTCCAGCAAAACATAGAAATAGAAGAAGGCAATAAAATAAAAACTTCTGCATCAAAAGCCTACAAGGAAAATATAAACTGGTTTCAGGCCATGGAGGAGTTCAAGAAGGATTTTGAAAATGGAGTAAAAGAAATAGAGGAAAAATTGGGAAGAAAAAATAAGTTTATGCAAGAAAATCATTAAAAATGAGCCAACAGTCTGTTAAAGGAGACCCCCTCAAAATACTGAACAAAAAAAAACACCTTAAAAATAGTCTAACTCAAATAGCAAAAGAGGTTCAAAAAGCCAATGAGAAGAATGCCTTAAAAAGCAGAACTGGCCAGATGGAAAAGGAAGTTAAAAAGCTCACTGAAGAAATAATTCCTTCAACATTAGATTGGACCAAAATGGAAGCAAACAACTTTATGAAAAATCAGGATACTTATAAAACAGATCCAAATGAATGGAAGAAAAATAGAAGGTAATGTGAAATATCTCATTGGAAAAACCACTAACCTGGAAAATAGATCCAGGGGACATAATTTAAAAATTATTGGACTACCTAAAAGCCAAGATAAAAAAGGAGCCTATAAATCATCTTTCAAAAAATTATCAAGGAAAACTGCCCTGATATTCTAGAATAAAAGGGCAAAAGAGAAATTGAAATAATTCATAGATCATCTCTTGGAAAAGATGCCAAAAAGAAAACTCCTAAGAATATTATAGCCAAATTGCAGAGTTACCAGGTCATGAAGAAAATATTACAAAAAGTCAGGAAGAAACAATTTGAGTATTTTAAAAACACAATCTGAATAACACAAGATCTAGCAGCTTCTACATTAAAGGATCAAACTACTTAGAATATGACACTCTGGAGGTTAAAGGTGGTAGGATTAAAACTAAGAATCACCTACCTAACAAAAGCAAGTATAACATTTTAGGGGAAAATATGGATATTCAATGAAATAGAGGACTTTCAAGCATTCTTGATGAAAAGACCAAAGCTGAACAGAAAATTTGACTTTCAAATACAAGAAGTGAGAGAAGTGTAAAAAGGTAAACAGGATGGAGAAATCATAAGGAACTTGTTGAAGTTGAAATATTTTCATTCCTACATGGAAAGAAAATGTTTGTAACTCATGAGACTTTTCTTAGTATGAAGATAGTTGAAGGGAATATATATGTATATGTGTGTATGCACACATACGTATGTATAATTGGGTTTATGTGTTTATATGTATATATATGCATATGTATATGTATATATGTGTGTACATGTATACATAGATAGAGGGTACAGGATGAGTTGATTGTGAAGGGATGATAGAAAAATAAAATTAAGAGGTGAAAGATGAATATATTGGGAGAAAGAGGGGGAGAGATAGAATGGGGGGGATATCTCACATAAAGGAGGCAGAAGAAGGCTGTTATAATGGAGGGGAAGAGTAGGAAGGTGAAAGAAAATGAGTTGATCTTAGTTTCATTGGATTTGGGTTAAGGAAGGAATAACATACATACTTAATTGGGTGTCTTATCCTACAGTAATGTAGGGGGAAAGAGATAAGGGGGAGGGTGATAGAAAGGAGGGCAGATTGGTGGAGGGGTAGTCAGAAGCAAACACTTTTGAAAAAGAACAGGGTCAAAGGAGGAAATAGAATAATGGGAGAAGGGTTAAGATGGAGGGATATATACTTAGCCTTTAACATTATAACTAGTATGGAAATGTTTTGCATAACTCACAGGTATAATCTATATTGAATTGCTTGGCTTCCCAGTGGGGGTGGGTGAGTAGGGGAGAAGAGATAGAATCTGCAACTCAAAGTTTTAAAAACAAATGTTAAAAATTTATTTTTTTCATGAAAACAGGAAATAAGATATACAAGCAATGGGGTATACAAATCCATCTTGTCCTACAAGAAAGTAAGAAGGGGAAAAGGGTTATATAGGAGAGGCCAGATTGAGGAAATAGGTATTCAGTATGCTTGCCATCTTGGGGCATAGGGGAGAGATTGGGAGAAAATTTGTAACTCAAAATCTTGTGGAAATGAATGTTAAAAACTAAAAATAAATAAATATATTCAGGGAAAAAAAGAAAGAGCAAAGCTTTTGTCATGAACAGGTTTAACTCATACAAGGTAAGAGGCTTAACTTAAAATATTTGTGGATAGGGGGAGTTAAAGAAGAGTGAAGAGAAGATAATAATAAAGGATGAAGCCCTGGTTATACAAGGTTGTACATTTGAAGGCCATGTTTGTTAAGCCCAACAATAGGAGGAACTGAGTTTAAGTCAGAGGTGCCTTTCTTGTCCCCTTTCCTGCCCCCTGATCCCAGACACATCAAACTCTCAGTAATTCTTCCACTCTTTCAGGAAGGAACTACTGAGTTATACCATACAACAAAGTAAGGCAATGCTTCAGAAGAGGGTCTGGTATTATATAAACAGGTGTAATTCCTAACTTGGCTGGATGTGTTCAGTTTCCTATCCTGATTTCACAAGGCAGGAGGGCAAAATAAACTATGTGAAGCTAGAAGTTTCTACTTTTCTTCTAGGGGGTATCTCAGGGAAGGATGCCCAGGGTTGGATCGAGCTTCTCTATTTCAGGATCAGAGTTAGGCTACCACCAAAAAAGGGCTAGCTATAAAAACAGAGATTTTATTTTGTTTTTCCTCAATGTTGCACCCTACAAAATGTAAGAATGCTTTTACATTATTGCTTTAAATTTCAAGGCAGGGTCAGAAACCACTTTTTGGTCTTTTATGTCTACATATATATCCTAAGGCTGTGTTAAGATCTCTTAGTTCTTTGCTGAGCTTACCTTAAGTGATTTTGAGATATTGTACCATCTCAATTCTTACAGAATTTCATCGAGAGAGCATTCTATTAGAAGCCATCTGGTCCCAATAAGTTGGGGGGAGCACACAAAGCCTATTTTCAGTGAGGAGGACCCTCTGGAGTATCCTGCATGATCAAGTTGATGCTTGTCCAGCTGCCAAGGGGAACAACATGTGCTATAGCTATTCCCAGGTTAGAGATTACATATGGCAAAGAAGAGAAAATTCATTTATTACTCAGCACTGGAGGAAAAATGACAGTAAGTTTGAAAAATGACTGAGAGATCAATCTGTACAGGTTTGTATGAGCTACATAAATATTGGATGCAAAAGGAAGACCTGCTTTCTACATATTCCTCCTTAGGGCAATGGAAAAGAATAAGCAATACAATTCTCTAACAAAAGGAATATTCCCTGAGACATATAACCACTTTGATAAAATGTGGGAAGAGGATTTCTGCCTCATTTCTTCTCCTTCCTCCCTGCTTGATAGTTGCCTCAAAAGCAGAAATGATTATTCCCTTGGATTACTTTTTTTTTGCTGAAATAATGAACATAGTTAAATCATCTCTTTTCTTAGTCTCCTCTCTTCTGGATCTTCATCCAGGGAGCTAGAACATTATGCAAGGACCTGTCATGAGTCCTTTTCTCTTTTCATAGTATTTTGTTTAGTGATCTTATCTGTTCTGATTTATTCAATTATAATTTATATAAAGATGATTTTTGATCTATTTGCTTAGCCCTAATCTCTCCAGATGCATTGTCATATTTCTTAAAACCGTATATCCATTAGACATTAGACCATCAATAGATCCAAAACTAACAATAAAGTCATTATATTATCCCATACTTCCAACTGTCCCCTCTTTCTAACTTCCTCATTGCTGTTGAAAGCAATGCTGTTCTCCTAGTCATACTACCTATGTGTCTATAGTCAGGCCAATCATCCTCACACTCCTAATCTATAAAATGGGAATATTACTTGTAATTACTACCATATGAAAAAGACTTTTGTGAACCTTAAATGGCAGTAGTGTATTTTAAATGCTAAATGGATGTTAACTATGATTAGGTTGGATTCAAGTAATAGAAGGGTCTAAATGCCAGGCTAATAAGTTTGAATGTCATCCTATGGATAATAGCGAGACACTGAATATTTTAGGTAAGTGAATGGGACTCATCACTTTATTCAGGCCATACTTTCACATTATCATTTGTCATTATATTTATTCAATAGTTATTTCTTCATTTAATTTTTTCATTTACATAAAGCTAACAATTCTCTTCATTGTATGAGGAAAATAAAAACTCCCTACAAAAATTATTCCAGTGAAGAGACCTCTAGATTCCAAATATTGCCAAGAATCATATGAAGACAGAGCATCAAGATTTACATTTTTTGTTATTATATATTATGGACAATTTGTTTTCTGAAAGAAAAATGTTTCAATTAATTTATTCAAAATCCTTTCTTTAGCAACATAAGAACAAACTTTTTTCTTTGTAAACACATAGAAGAAGTAGATGTAATAAAGAGTTAGTACTTTAAAATACATGCACTTGTAGGCATGGCATGTAGTAAGGCATCCCTGATTTAATGTAATAGAGAGAATCCTAGTCCTCCAGTCATCAGAGGCCTGAGATTGAATCCCATATTTCCCATGCATTAGTATTAGTATCAACAGGCAGACCCAAGATAATGGAGCATAGAAAACACCTATCTGAGAATCCAGCACAGTGATTTTATTTCTGAGGTTGCAGAGCTAATGTAATATTCTTCCAACCCAAGACAACATAGGAGTTCAGAAAGAGAGAAATCTGTCATACTGGAGAAAGCTAGGAGAGACCCCACATGGATGAAACACCAGTGATGAGACTGGGTGGTGGTGAAAGAAGCAGCAGTAGTTTAGAAAACTCTCAAGCAAGAGCCGGTAAGGTAATCTGGCAAATGGCTAAAAAGAGAAGACAGGGTAACCCTGTGCTGGCACTGGACACAGGACCAGAAGCTTTTTAGAAACTCCATTGCCTATGCCTACGTCTAGGTCATAGTTCAAGGGCTGAGAAGACCAAAGTCTGGCTTTCAGAGATGGTAATATATCATTTTGACCTCAGGGGATCAAGAAACAAGGAGGAAAAGTAACCATATTAATCCAAAAAGATCAGGTACCTTCTCATGTAATGACTCAGAGAACAGACCAAGAGTGCTGGGAACTCTCATTGGCTCCCATTCGTAGCAAGGAAAACTTCAAAACACCCAGAATGATCTCTGAAAACAGCAGTGTGAAAAAACCTGAAGCTTGAGGTAGTGCTGCTCCCATCCACATCCCAGAAACTGAACATTAACAAAGTTTAAATCAAAATCAATGTGGGAAATTAAACAAATAAAAAGAATCTGAATGAAAAACTCTACTATGATGACAGGAAAGATCAAGACACAAACTCAGAAGACAATAAATTCAATATAAGCAAAACCTCAATAAAATGTTCATTGAATCCTCTTATTCAGGGGATTTGTTCTGTGAAGTTTCAATTCAGTCACAGGGTCACAGGTGAGGACCTGGAGGGTCCTCATGTGGCTTCAAGGATGCAGTCCCCCATCTTTTTAGATCACTATATTGGTGAAAAGAGCTAAGTCTATCAAAATTAGTCATCATGCAATATTGTGGTTACTATATACAATGTTCTTCTAGTTCAATTCACTTTATTCAACAACCATTCATATAAATCTTTTCAGTTTTTTCCTGAAAATCTGGCTGCTCCTCATTTCTCATAGCACAATAGTATTCCATTATGTTCATATGCCACAGTTTGTTCAGCTATCCCTCAATTATGGGCTTCTCTTAATAGCCAATTCTTTACCACCAGAGAAACAGCTACTATAATTAGATTTTGTACTTGTGAGTCCTTTCCCTTTCTTATAATCTAGACCTAACAGTGGTATTTCTGGATCAAAGAGTCTGTACAGTATTATAGCCCTTTGGACATAGCTGGACTTCTCCAGCATGGCTGGATTAATTCACAACTTTACCAACAATGCCTTAGTATTCCAATTTTCCCACATCTTCTCTAGCATTTATAATTTTCCTTTTCTATAGTAGTAAACAATCTCATAGGTATGAGGTGCTAACTCAGAGTTGTTTTAATTTTCATTTTCCCAAACAATAGTGGTTTAAAGCATTTTGTGAAAGCCTCTGTCTGTCTGTCTGTCTGTCTGTCTGTCTGTCTGTCTCTCTCTCTCTCTCTCTCTCTCTCTCTCTCTCTCCCTCTCTCTCTCCTATTTCTAATTCTAGCTAAGTTGAGGAGATACACAAGAGACACAGCTAAGGAGGAAGTGAATTTATGCTTCCACTTTGCAGGAATTTGTGCCATTTAAACTAGAGTATAAATTTGTGGCTGAAGTTTTTATCTACTGTGAATTTCCAAATTATGACTTAAATGTTTCTATAAGTGCTGAAATTTTTAGTGAGCTTTTGGGTACTGTTGAGTTTCTTTTAAGGAAAAATAAAAGCATAACTCATTAAAATCCAAACTAATAACAGTCAGTAAAGGTCTTGAAATACACCAGGCATTTATAAGTTTTTAAGAACCCCAAAGGCAAAAGTATTGCAAATAATTGGTTTTGTGTAATAAAAACTTGTGCTAAATTGTAAAGGAAAAATTCATTGGTATAAAGATTAGTTTTATAGATAGTCTGGGATATGATTGGGAAATAAAACCTAGAAGAATTAAGCAAGTAGAAGAAAGTAAGAGAAATATTGAATCTCTATATGGAAATAAAAAATTAATATGCCACTTTGATGAACTTTATTCAAACAGCAATAGAATGATATAAAAGGAAAGGAAAAAGAAAGTTTAAGCAAGTAGAAATGAGATGAGAATGAGTAGAAAGCTAAAGAAGTTATCCTGTTTGTACTAGGTGTAAACTGAGGTTTTAAAAGGAAAGACCTCTTAGTTTCTGGAAAGATATTTTGATTTCATTAAGATAAGAAAGATTTGAGAAATTTTTAGAGAAGTAACTGCCAGCAATTTGAGATAAACAGTATTCTGTCAAGTTATAACATTTAGATTTAAGTACTTTTTTTACATCTTGAATGTAATCAATATAGAATGCCAAAAATAATAAAATGAATGATTTTCTACATAAAATAATTTGGAAATATATTCAAATGAATTGATATCACCTGATTGGACATCAGTTTTGTTTCATATTTTAAGCACATGATATCATATATATTATTGTGTTTCTAAATTTTTTATATTGTGAAAATTTGGAAACCAGTCTATCAGAAATAGTGTAAGAAAGGTAACTTCACTTTTAATCTGGATGCCATTAAATTGTGATTTAAGTAGCTTAAAAATGTGATCAAATGGCTTAAAATTGTTAAATACTTAATGGGACATATTTCCTTTAACATTGTTAATACTAAATCATTTTGGCAAGCAAGACTAGCAGAATCCTCTTCAAGTTAGCCTTATCTATAAGGTTCCAAGGGTCTATGATAAAATTGGTCATGAGTGGTCTATGATAAAATTTGGAAGAACTGAAATTTGAGAAACTAAGGCTTCTCCCAGGAAAATTAGGGAAATTTATAATTTTCTTTGTAATAAAAATTGAGTTTTAACAAATGGATATATAAAAATTGTTGTTTTTTTATATGCAACTGGGAAATAAGATATACAGTCACTGGGGAATAGAAATCCATCTTGCCCTACTAGAAAGTTGAGGGTGTAATGGAGGAGGATATAAGACAGAACAGATTGGGGAAAGGGGTATTCAGCAGGCTAGCTATTTTGGGGTGAGTGGTGGGAAAGACAGCAAGAAAATTTTGTAAGTCAGAATGTTGTAGAAATGAATGTTGAAAACTAAAAATAAATAATAAATTGAAAAAAGAGAAAAAAGAAAAAGTGAGTTTCATCAGAGATTTGTTGACCATCATTTACAAGAAATTGTGAAATTTTGTCTGTTAACAAACAGTATGTATTGAAGTTACATCTTTGAGTCAGTTTAATAACAATAGTCCTTAGAATCAAAAATCTTAATCTTGCCTTGGGTTGAATAGGCAACACAGATGGGAGGATTACATTCAGAATTTTCTTGTATTTTATATCCACTGTCAGGTATTCAGTGTGTGTGTAAAAAATTCCAGAGTAGAGTTATTCTTAATTTATAAATGAATGGTAAATGAAATGTCTTCATATGACCTGTTATTAACATTGTTACAACACAAGAAGAAAAACAGCCCACTAAGCTGTGTGCCATTAATAAAATTTTGCTATCTGGGGCAAAATTTCTTGAGATGCTATTTGATATTTTTCTTTTTTTCTGTTATTATTATTATTATTAGTTTTAGTTTTCAGCATTCATTTCAAAAAGATTTTGAGTTCCAAATTTTCTCCTCATCTCTCCCCTCCCCTATCCCAAGATGGCATACATTCTGATTAACTCTTCTCCTGTCTACCCTTCCTTCTATCTCACCCCCACCCTTATCCTGTTTCTCCTTACTTTTTTGTAGGGCAAGATAGATTGTATTTTTTTTCCCAGTTGCACATAAAAACAATTTTCAACATTTGTTTTTAAAACTTTGAGTTCCAAATCCTCTCCTTTTTTTCCCCCTCCTCACCCACCTTCATTGAGAAGGCAAGCAATTCAATATAGGTTGTATATGTGTAGCTATGCAAAACATTTCCATAGTAATTATATTGTGAAAGACTAAATTATATTTCCTTCCATCCTATCCTTTCCCCCACTTATTCTATTTTCTCCTTCAACCCTGTCCATTTTAAAAAGTGTTTGCTTCTGAGTACCCTTTCCCCAATCTGCCCTCCCTTCTATCATCCTCTCATCTCTTTTCCCCTTACCCCTTACTTTCCTGTAGGGTAAGATAGCCACTTAAGTATGTGTGTTATTCCTTCCTTAAGCCAAATCTGTTAAGAGTAAGGTTCACTCATTCCCTTTCACCTCCCCCCTCTTTCCTAGCACTGGGAAAATGTTTTCTTGCTTCTTCCATGTGAAATAACAATTGGATATTTTTCTAGGTTTTTATTTTAGGCATGGTAGTCTGAAGTGTCATTAGGCCTATTGTTCACCATTCAAGGGAAATGCCATATGTACTGCCCAAAGGTAGTGCAGTATGAGAACTGCTACAGGTAGATGTCTTAGTTTGGGAAATTTGAGGGGATGATCTTGGAATAGGCTAAATTAGAATCATCTTTTTTTTAATGATAGAAAGTTATTTTTAAATTTATTTTTAGTTTTCAACATTACTTTCAACAAGATTTTGAGTTACAGATTTTCTCCCTGTCTTTTTCCTACCAACCACTCCAAGATAGAGAGCCTATTGAAAACCCATTCCCAAGTCTGTTCTCTCTTATATCCTTCCCCATCCCCCCAAACTTCCTAGTAGGGAAAGATGGCTTTCTATACCCCAGTATTTATTTCCCAGTTGCATGTAAAAAAAAACCAAAACATTAACATTTGTTTTTAAAATTTTGGTTTCCAGATATTTTCCCTTCTTCCCTCCTCAACCACCCCCACTGGGAAGATAAAAATTTCAAAATAGGTTGTTCATGTGTGGTTATGCAAAATGTTTCCATAGTAGTTATGTTGTGAAAGACTAACAATATTCCCCTCCATCCTATCCCAACCCCACTTATTTGATTTTCTACTTTTAAACTGTCCCTTTCCAAAAGTGTTTGATTCTAACTATCTTCTCTCCCAATCTGCCCTCTCTTCTGTCATCCCCCCTCTTATCCCCTTCCCCCCTACTTTCTTGCAGGGTAGTCTACCCAATGAGTGTGTATGTTATTCCCTCCTTAAGCAAAATTCAATGAGAGTAAGATTAATCCATTCCCATTCACCTTCCTGCTCTTCCACTCCATTGTAACAGTTTTCTCTTGTCTCTTTTATATGAGACAATTTACCCTATTCTATCTCTCCCTTGCTCCTCTCAATATATTCCTCTCTCACCTCTTTATTTTATTTTTTTAGATATCATCCTTTCATATTCAACATATCCTGTGCCCTCTGTCTATGTATACATCATACATATGCACATACTCACATATATATTTATACACACATATACACATATATATATATACATACATACATACACACACATATATATTCCCTTCCACTATACTCATACTGAGAAAAGTCTCATGAGTTACAATTATCACTTTGTCATGTAGGAATGTAAATAGTTCAACTTTAATAAGTTCCTTATGATTTCTTTATCCTCTTTACCTTCTCATGCTTCTCTTGCTTCTTGTATTTGAAAGTCAAATTTTCTGTTCAGCTCTGCTTTTTTCATCAAGAATACTTGAAAGTCATTGATTTCATTGAATGATCATATTTTCCCTTGAAGCATAATCCTCAGTTTTGCTGTTTAGGTGATTCTTGGTTTTAATCCTAGCTTCTTTGATCTCTGGAATATCATATTTCAAGCCCTTCGATCCCTTAATGTAGAAGCTGCTAGATCTTGTGTTATCCTGATTGTGTTTCCACAATACTTAAATTGTGTCTTCCTGACTTCTTCTGATATTTTCTCCTTGTCCTAGGAACTCTGGGATTTGGCTATAATATTCCTAGGAGTTTTCTTTTGGGGATCTTTTTCAAGAGGTGATTGGTGAATTCTTTCAACCTCTATTTTGCCCTCTGGTTCTAAAACCAGGGAAATTTTCCTTGAGAATTTCTTGAAGGATGACTTCTAGGCTTTTTTTTTATCATGGCTTTCAGGTAATCCAATAATTTTTAAATTATCTCTCCTGGATCTATTTTCCATGTCAGTGGTTTTTCCACTAAGATATTTCACTTTACTTTCTATTTTTTTTTCATTTGTTTGGATCTGTTTTATAGTATCTTGATTTCTCATAAAGTCATTAGCTTCCATTTGCTCCAAACTAATTACAAAAGACTCATTCTCTTAAGTGAGTTTTGAAAATTCTTGTTCCATCTGGCCCATTCAGCTTTTTAAGGTATCCTCCTTCTAATTGGCTTTTTGGGTCTCTTTTGCATTTGAATTAGTTTATTTTTTAAGGTATTATTTCCTTCAGTCAGTCTGTTGATTCACTTTTCATGATTTTTTTGTATAGTTCTCATTTCTCTTTCCAATTTTTCTCCACTTCTCTTACTTGATTTTCAAATCCTTCTTGAGCTCCTCTTAGGCCTGAGTCCAGTTCATATTTTTCTTGGAAGCTTGTGATACTGGAGTTTTGACTTCATTTTCTTCTTTGGGTTTTATGTTTTGATCCCCTTTGTGCCCTTAGAAGAGTATTCTATAGTCTAATTGCACTTCTTCTGTTTGCTCAACTTTCCAGACAATTGCATGACTTTTGAGGTCTTTGCCACAGTAGAACTCTGCTTCCAGAGTGGAGGAAGTTGTGTCCCAAATTACTGGGGTTTTCAGAGTTGTCAGAGCTATGAGGAAGGCACCCTCTCTACAGTCACTGCAAGCTCTGTTATACTGGCATTCCTTATCCCAGGACCACCTCCAAAGACTGTGACCCAAATCCAAGTATGTCAAAAAAAGGGTAATTTGCTCTAAATGGTTGCTCAGTCTCCCTACAATCTGCAGGCCACAAGCTACAGAGGCAGCCACAAGGCAGCAGTTGAAGCTGCTTTGCAGCTACCACATCTTGCTCCAGGGGCAGGGGCTGGACCATGTTCTTCTCTTACCCTGGATCAACAGCATTCCCCACTGGCCTTTTACTTTCTCTTTGGCATTTATGGGTTAAGAAGTCTGGAAACTGCCACAGCTGCTGGTGATTCATTCTCCTGAAGTCTGCTTTGTCTGGTCTGGTGCTGATAGGGGCTATACTGTGTTTGTGCCCACAGGGCTCATGCAGAAATGTGCTTGGCTTCCAGTCTGGTGTGATAGACACTTACTGATCCTCCCATCCTTTAGTGTGAGATTTGTTTCTCTCTCATTTTGTGGGTTCTGTGGGTCTAAAAGTTGTTTAAAGTTATGGTTTTTTTTTTTACAGGCATTGTAGGTGGTTGGAGCTAGTTCCTGCTTTTACTCCACCATCTTGCCTCCGCCCTAAGTTAGGATCATCTTGACTGAGTTTTCACATTGTTACATTTCCTTTCTTAACAGGAAATGTTCCAGACTGGTTAATGCTGTGTATGGTTATAAAACCTGTGAATAATGTACAACTTTGCATTATGATTGGTTGCTAACTATGACTATTGTCTGGAATAAAAAAGAACTACCCCTATTATAATTTATGTCAGATCATTATGTACCCTTAAGGAAACAGTTTTGATACTGTCATAACCATGTCCTTCCTTTTCCTTTTGTGGCAGATTTCTAAATTCAAGGCACGTAAACATTTCTAAATTTTTGCTTTTGCAATAATCAAGCAATCAATCAATCAATTAATCAGTAGAGTGATACCCAAACACCTGAATTGCTATAAAACAATGCAAATATAAAAGATCTGGCTGTTTTTACTGTTTATGTGTGGTCAACCCCATATCTTATAATTAGGGAAATCATTTCTAAGCTTTACCATGTCTTTGCTGTAGCAGCAAGCACCCTAGCATCCTCAGGGTGGCTGACAACACTTCTAAAGGAAAGCAAATCAAAATGGGCTAA
Organism: Petaurus breviceps papuanus; assembly: GCF_028583685.1. NCBI lineage: Eukaryota > Metazoa > Chordata > Mammalia > Diprotodontia > Petauridae > Petaurus > Petaurus breviceps. The sequence continues at coordinate 16,777,545 of NW_027187419.1, read as the reverse complement.
CAATCTTGCTTTAATCAAATATATGTCATTTACCTATTTCAGGGGGAAAAGGTCAGCACCTTGAACTTCAGAGAATACAAACAAGTTACAAGCAGACAACAAATACAGAGAAACATCAGCAGACAGGCTTCTAACTGTCTGACCATTACATCCATAACTAGTCAGTTACCAGAGAGGGAAGCACCAACATCTGGGTTTTCAAAGCCAGGGGGCTCAACAGCTGCCCAGATTTTCATCTGGTCAAATCACATAACTCTTCCCAAAGTAAGCCCCAAAGCAAAATCTCACATCAGGGTATATATAGCCTTCTCCTGGCTCAGAGAATGTAACAAGCCTCTTGACCTACTGCCCAATCACATTCAAGGTGTGGGCATTCCTGAAAAATAAGCCTCCCACCACAGGCTCCAGGTGACCACATTCAGCCTATTAGGGGCCAGAGTATATTTTCAAATCTGTGAAGGTTCTCAGAGTCACTTAAGCCTATCAAAGGGCCCAGGGGCAGGGAAGATCTTAAATTCCCATTCCCATAACACTTACTACTACTTATAGCTTACTATTTATATATATTTTTTATATGATTAGGTCTTTGAAATGTCTCTTCAGGATGATATGGGGATAACATCTTCATAATAAGGAGATAAGAAAAAATGTAAACATTTATAGGAAAAAATGTGTAAAGTTTTATAATGGAGTAACAACTTTTTAGAAAGATAATAAGATCCGATTTTTTTCTCTAAAAAGTAGGAAATAGAGACTATATCTATATATTTATATATAGATATAGTCTATATTTCTGTGTTTGTATTTGTGTATGTTTACACACATATTTCTTATGAACTATACAGGCCTTGTATGTATTTTAGAATGAAAATTTTGCTTATATAATTGCATTGATAATTGTTAAGAAAGTGAAATGATTTTCACATTTTTAAAAGCCTGCATTAATTTTAAAAGATGGAAGAACTCATTTTCAAAGACAAACCTTCATGGATTCCTTTTAAAGGCTCTTCCTTTAGCATGCTGATGGCAGTGTCCATATCAGGCACAGCGTTTAGGTAATGATAGAAAAAGTAAATGGTATTTAAAAACTGAGATACTCAGGAAATTTTTTTTTTCAACAAAACCTGAAATTTCAGATGAATTATTATTTCCTGATTTGATGTTCTTGCAGCTTGGCTATTAATATAGGATAATAACCATAAGGCTGGAGCCATTTTTTTCATATGAACTAGTTTTTGGAAAAAACAAATTTGGGAGGTGGTGTTATATTATATTGTCTTGTTATTTACAGATTTTTGCAGAATTACTTAGGAATCTCTGCGAGTGACTTGGAATCAGAGAAGCAGTTCCACTAGGAAGAATCTCCTTTAGAGATGCCCTGAGAATGAGAGATTCCAGAGTGTCTAATTTAGATATTTCCAGGGACCAGACAACTAATGGGAGCATCTGTGACTCTAGATGAAATGTGCTGATTAAATGGACATTTAGAGAGGTTCACTCACTTACAAAGAGACAATATTATTTAATATTGATGATTGCTTCTGTCATTTTGTTTCATGGTATTTATGTTAGCTGAGGTTTTTTGTTCTTCTTGTTTTTGTTCCCTTTGTGACATGGAAATTTTCTCTCTCACTTAGTGCATGGTGAGTCCTCTATGTAGTTTGATATGTAACCTGACTTATTTTACCTATAAAGTCTGTTTAACAAATTTGTCTCCTTAGGGGAGATATTTAAGATTATGACTCTGCTTGTACTCTTTATGACTCTTACCCCAACAATGTGATGCCCATAAAGGTAAACTATCATTCCATCTAGATTTGCTTATATATTTTAGCTAGATCCTGTTGGAAGCCCAAGTTGACACAGATTGTCACAGAATATGGATTTAAATTCAAATCTTTCAACTACACCTTACTGAGGTCCCCACAGTGAAGAAATCAAAGTTCTACTCCAAGTTACGCTTTCCCTACTCTCAACCCCCCCCCCAAAACAAAACAATTCAATCTGTGTTGTTATAAAGCCCAAATGAGATGATGTATATAAAGCACTTGGGAAAAAAATAAAGCACTTTATAAATGTAAGCTATTATTAGATACATAATCATTATTTCAATATTCTAATCAATTAGTTCAACCATTAGTTCAAATCAATAGTTCAATCTTCACATGTAAAAGTTAACTATTAACATTAGTATTATGATGGATTATCCTATACATTTAATCCATCTGCTATTTTGTTTATATATGTGATACCAGGCTTTTTCCTTCATTAAACTGTAAACTATTTGAAAAGTAGAGACTACATTTAATTGTAAAGATGAAAAAGTTTCCCAGTGACTCAAAGCAGCTGTGAACTCTGGAGAAAAAAAATCACGGTTTATTAGAATAATGTTTCCAAGGAAGCCAGAATTTGTTATACACAGACCTGGACCCTTCCATTCTGGCCCCGACCCCAGACACTATAGAGTGAGTCATTTGTGATTGTTTCTGAATCATTATAATGGTTGCCCAGAGTGCTTTGCTTGTTAAATAAATGTATTGTTTGACTTCTAATTCATTGTCATTTTACTAATTGTTTATCATTTAAATTTCCCTAAGCTTAATATGCATGCAGGTTAGCAAGCTGTGACTATTTCCCCCTGGTGAATTGTAACAATGAAGGCTAAATTTTCCATCGCTGAACTTTAAGGTGTATTTAATTTATCAGGGGCTTTATGAATCATGAACACCATCCTTTAATCTCAGTGACACTAAATGGACAAATTTTTTTTTTACAATTAATGGCTATGTTTTGCTTAGGATTAAAATCTGGGTCACTTCCACATTTCTGATCCAGGACCCTCCAAATTCAGTTATGAATCTCTGTATCACCATATGTCTCTTGTTTCTGTCTGTCTCTCTGTCTCTCTTCTTTTCTCATGATGAGTTATGTTTTACTCAACAATAAAAATGATAATTATAACTCTACTACTACTACTATTACTTAGCATTTATATAGCACTTTAAAGTTTGCAGAGGATTTTATGAATATTATTTCATTTTATCTTTACAATGTCCTAGGAAATAGATGTTATTACTAGCCCATTTTGTAGATAAGGAAACTGAGACATATTGAGGTTAAGTAACTTTGTCAAGGTCAAATAGCTAGTGAATGCCTAAAGCCAGATTTGATGTTAATCATTCCAGTTCAGTGCTCACTCCACTGGGTCATCTAACTGCCCCATAGCTTTAGCAGAAACACTCTATCTGAATGAATATCCATATCTAGAAAATGATGACTAGCATCCTGAAAGGACTGCTAGCAGGTATTTCTTTTTTCATTGCCAACTAGATCAAGAAAGCTCTTATGTGCTTGGTGCAACTATTTAGTGGACTGGAGCTTGTTGGCCTCAAAGAGATGAGTGACAAAATATATTAATTTACCTCAGACAAAAAATCCAAATGCTTTGACTCAGGAGTGGCATCTAAAACTATCTTGAGAAGTTAGGGTATCTGAAACTATTTGAAGGGAATTAATTTCTATAGGGATAAAGGTAGTTTGCATCTGGATTAAAAAAAAAAAAAACCCTAACTCCATAAATACAAGATAGAAAAGGAATGTCTAATGAGTTCTCTGCTGAAAATTATCTGTGAGTTTTCTTGGTGTAGAAACTATGACTTAACAAAAATAAATAAATGGCTATGGGATCATGAGCTGAATTAAAATGATCACTCTGTCCTTTGCTTTAGTTAGACAACATGGGGAGTATTAAATTCAGCTAAAGAATAAAAATAATAATTTCTAAGATGGTGAAACTACAGACCTTGAGTTTCTGTCACATAAGACTATTTAAAGTAAATAGTGATATCTAAAATGAAGAAGACTTGGGATGGTATAAGTGGGCATAATTGTGTTTTAAACATTTGATTAGTTAATGTATTTTAATTTTCAACATTCATTTCTACAAGATTTTCAGTTACATTTTTTCTCCCCATCTTGTCCCTTCTCCCAACCCCAAAATAGCAAGCCTACTTAATACCCCTTCCCCCAATCTGTTCTATCTTATATCCTCCCCCATCACCCCCTTAACTTTCTAGTAGGGCAAGATGGGTTTCTATACCCCAATACCTATATATCTTATTTCCCAGTTGAATGTAAAAAACACATTTTTAAACCTTTGTTTTTAAAACTGTTTTAAACATTTGAAAGGTTGTATATAGAAGAGGGATTAGACCTGTACTCTTTGGGCTTGGAGGACTGAACCAAGAGCAATGAGAAGGAACTGCTGTCTAAAAGAAGAAGGGGCTACTTAGGATGCTAACAGACTTCCCTCATTGGACATCATTAGGCAGAGATCAAAAGATTCTCTCATTGGGTGTATTATAGTATAAGATTATTTTCAGTTATGGGTTGAATTAAATGGCCCCTGAGATTTATTCCAAGGTGAAATGAAATTCTTTGACTATGTTATGTGAAATTTGCTGTCTTAGTTAAGGGGAAGAAGGAATTTGGGAAGTCTTATTTTGCTTTTCACAACTGAATATTGAAAAGCAGGACCTCTTACTCAAACAGTCCACCTCACATTATGTATAGAGCAGCAGGTAATTAATGAAACTGATGAAAACTGAATTATATTTAAAAAGCTTAAAATGTATTCTTAGAGCCATTTTTGAATATTAAATGTCCCAATCAACCCTAACTTTCAGAATCTGTGTCCTTGAAGACTCCATACTTCACTGTGTACTAATGAACTGTTCTCCTTTTAATGATTTCTTTTTTTAAAGCAATTGGGGTTAAGTAACTTGCTCAAGGTTACACAGCCAGATATTTCTGGGTGGGTGCTAAGTGTGTGAGCCTGGATTCGATCCCCAGGTCATCCTGACACAGGAGCCAGTGCTCTTACTCGCTGTGCTACCTGGCCACCCCATCCTTTTAATGATTTTTAATGTCTACTCCAAAGAGATTTAATCATTTCAGTTCTCTCTGCTTTTAGGTTGGTTTCTCCTACCTTTTCCTAAACTTCCATATGCCTCCCACCATTAAGAGCAATCCAACATTCAAAACTAGTCTTAGGAAATTTCTAACATATGATGTACTGGTCCCTAATTGAAGCCCTTTCCAGATGGAATATAGACTCTGTTTGAAGATCTGCCTGGATTGAGTCTATTAATTTCCCAAACATACTATTCCAATTTTTAATGATTTAAAATTTTCAAACTCTTACAAACTCAATGCCAAACAATATAAAACAAGTGACTGTGGAAAAGGAAGGGCATGAATGAGTGAATGAATGAATAGATGAAGGAATTGATGAGTGAATGAAGAATAATTTATTAAGCAGGATTATGTTTAAGGCCTACATTCCATTCTGCAGTGACTTCCAAGGTAGTGGTTGGTTCCATCTTACTAAAAGTATTTAATGTGAACCATATTGTATGTTGAGGTATTTTTCAATGAGTAAAGTGATGTGAGATTCATGTCAAACAAGCTAATTATTTTACTTTATCCTTGTTGATGTGTATACCTGATGTGAGGATTGCAAGAAATATAACAGGTTTCAAGCAACTAATTAAAAATTGGCTCTTATACAAACAAAGCCAATGTAATGAAGATTAAGAAGGAAGTGGGAAATTGGCAAAGAATTTTTACAGCCTATGTCTCTAATAAAGGACTCATTTATAAAATATAGAGAGAATTGAGTCAAATCTATAAGAATACAAGTCATTCCCCAATTGATAAATGGTCAATGGATATGAACAGGCAGTTTTCAGAGGAAGAAATTAAAGATATCTGTAAGCATATGAAAAAATGTTCTAAATCACTAATGATTAGGGAAATGCAAATCAAAGCAACTCTGAGGCACTACATCTCACCAGTCAGATTGGCTAAGATGACAAAACAGGAAAATGACAAATGCTAGAGAGGATGTGGGCAAATTGGAACACTAATGCATTGCTGGTGGAGTTGTGAACTGATCCAGACTTTCTGGAGAGCAAACTGGAATTATGCCCAAAGAGCTATAAATAATTTCATACCCTTTGACCCAGCAATACCGCTTCTAGGGTTGTATCCCAAAGAGATCATAGAAGTGGGAGGAAGACCCATATGTACAAAAATATTTATTGCAGCTCTTTTTGTAGTGCAAAGAACTGGAAATTAAGGGGGTGCCCATCAATAGGGGAATGACTGAACAAGTTGTGGTATATGAATGCAATGGAATACTATTGTGCTATTTGAAATGAGGAGCAGATGAACTTCACATTTGCCTGGAGAGGATCATATGAACTGATGAGTGAGAAGAGTAGAGCCAGGAGAAATTTGTACACAATTACAGACACAACTTATGTGTGATGACCAACTTTGATAAACTGAACTCTTCTCAGCAATGCAGTGTTATAAGTCAATCCCAAAAAAACTCATGATGGAGAGAAATGTCTACATCCAGAGAAAGAACTAGAAATAATTGAGTTTGAATCCATATTGAAGCAAACTACCTGATCTTTTTCTTTTTCAGTTTTGTTTCCTTTCCCATTTTTCATTTCATCTGATACAATTCTTTATAACCTGACTAATGTCTAATGTGAAAGTATTTGCACATCCTGTACTTGATTGTATGCCATCATAGTGGGGGGAGGGGAGGAAGGGAGAGAAATTTTGAAACTCAGGGAATTGTGGAATTGAATCTTGTAAACTAAAAGTAAACAAACAAATTGATAAAGACCAAAAATTTAAAAAAAGTGTCTCTTAAGACATTTTAGAGACAAGATAAAGTTATTTAGTCTCAATGAAAATATAGTGGTGCATTAAACCTGGTTGACTGACTGGACATAATGGATATTGATTTATAAGTCAAAATTATAATGAAGTAATAATAGGTAGTATTTACACAATGCTTTAAGATTTTTATGACTTTATTTACATGTTTAATCATTTAATCCTAACAACAACTTTGCAAGTAAGGTTCTATTATTATCTCCATTTTTATAGATAAGGAACCTGAAGGAATATCAGTAATGACTAACTATGGAAATAAGGAGAGTAATCATGGGATAGTAACCATGAAAATACAGCCCTGATTTTTTTTAAATGTGGAGAAAGTCAGTACTTCACAATATAAGTTAGAAAGCTTGACATCAAATTATTGTAAAATATTATAGATCAATGTAATGGGAATTATGTTCATTTTTTAATTTTTCTAAAATTGTATTTCAATGCTTATATAAAAACTGGGAATTAAAAGACTTCTTAACATGTTATGTAGAAAACAAAGTATAGTAACTATCATTTATTTAGCTTTTTAATGTTTACAAAGTAATTTATATATAGCATATAACTAGGGTCTCTTAATAACTCTTTCAGATACTAACCATCTTATCCCCTTTCTGCAGATGAGAAAACTGAAGCTCAGAGAAGTAGAGTAATTTACCCATCATCACAAGTTGGAAAGTGTCCAAGATAGAATTCAAACCTGACTTTGATGAATTCATGTTTAGGAAGCAATCCATCGCTGACCCCTGGCAGTGAAAATTATGTTTCTGAGGTTAATAGGAACGTAAATTCTATTTTGTTATAGAATGAAAAAAAAATAACATTCATATCATGGATTAAAATTGCAAATCTCTTCACGTATTTTACTTTTACATTTCAATGGATTTATGATCTCATAGATATGGATATTCTTTCCAGGGATGAAGGTAGCAACCCAGTCATATCTGGTCAGATGTTGTTTGATGTTATGACACATATTACTAAAAAGGTAACATATTTTGTATATGCATTCAAATGCAATTGCATAACTAAATATTTTACAAAAGGGTCTCATTTTAAAGTTGATTAATCATGAGAAAGAGAGAAAGAAAGAATACACTCAAATTCAAGTAAAGCCTGCATTACAGAAGCCTGGAAATTATCATTTTTAACTAACACATCAGGAAATTGACCCACCTGTAGATATAGTTTTGTTATCTACAATGGAGCATTGGAACAATTTCTGTCTAAGAAAAGGAATTCCAGTTTTATGGGTGAAAAAGAAATACAAATGAAGTGAGTACAATGATCTCTTTCTCCTAGCCATTGACTAGAAGTAAAATATTTGTTAAGTTTAACCTTACATAGACAAGGGCATAGCAGCTGTTAGGAGGTGCACGTGGATGTAGCCCTATACCTGGAGTCAGGAAGAACTGAATTATAATCCAGCCTTAAGACATTTACTAGCTGGGTGACCCTGAGAACATCATTTAACCCTGTTAGCCTCAATTTCCACATCTGTAAGATAAAGGAAGGGATGAAAAAATGGCAAACCATTCAGTATCTTTATCATGAATATCTCATATGTAGTCAAAAAAGTTGGATGCAACTGAACAACAAACAACAAAATAGAAAAGTAACTTAGAATATGAAAATATTTGAATTGTGTGTATGGTATCCAATGTTTATTTTGCTCAGTAGTAGAAAGATTATTTAATTTGGAGTTAGAAAAAATTGGTTTAAATTCCAACCTGGACAGTTAATCATTGTCATGGGCAAGTCACTTTGACTTCTCTGAGTTCTGATTTTTGAATCTGTAAAATGGGGAAGAAGGGAAACATATAGTAGATATAGTACAATCCTGCTGACAAGGAAGATTTCAGTTCAAGTCATACTCTGCCACATACTGGCTTTGCATTTAGGACATTTCATTTCAGATTGTAAATTGCAGAGAAGGTCCTGACCTGCATTGGTTGAGGAAATTCCCTTATCAGGGATGTCTGCATGGCAATGAATTATAGATATAATTCTACTGTCTATCTTGTAGCCCTGTGTGGAAAATGGTTTGTAAAATATACAGTGCTCTGTAAATATGAGACCCTTAAGAGTGCTTTGGGAGTGTAAGAGGTAAGAGGGCCCAAATGACTTTACAGAATGAAATGTCACTTGATGTCTTTTAAAGCTCAGTTTTGTGGTTTTTTATCTTAAAATGAGGGAATTGGACGAGGTGATCCACCAGGTATAAACTATCCATATATTAAAGGAATTATTTTTTGATAAACTGGCATACAGGGTGCCATATGGAGGAACAAGAATGTAGAAAAGGCTCAGGAAGATGTTCCAGTAACTAGTGTCAAAAATTGCAGAGAAGAAGCGGGATGATAACTGAAAAAAGGACACTGAATTTCCCAGTTCATATATTGTTAAAGTTATATGATAAGGAAGAAGGAAGAAGAGATGTTCTCAGAATATATCCCTTATCACACAACCTCAAAGCATCCCCCCCACAATGGGACAAATCTACAGTAATTAAAACAAAGAAAAAGAGGAAATCAATGAAATATTGAAACATTACATAAAACAAGCTGCCTAGAGCCAAAATATATACACATTCCACTCTCTTTCAGTACTCCCAACCTTCCTGTGTCTCAGGTGCAGACAGTGATAACAACCCAACAGTTGTGTTCTGCATTCTAACTTTGGGCTTAAATCCTGGACTCTGAAAACACCAAGTAATTCAGTTTGAATTTGCCACCTGATATGACAGGTGAAAAAATATCTGATCTTGCTCAACCACTTAATGGAATGGGAACATTATGGTGATGGAGTCAATGACCCAGCATTTCAGAGCCAACTAGACAGGAAGGGATGTTCTGTTACCAGAAGAAAATGATATGTCAACCTAACTTTAGCCACTTCCCAGTGGATCATGCATATTATAAAAGCCATGACAAACTCACATGCTTCTAAACCTGGAAAATTTTAAGGCTACTCAGCCCTGGGGGTCTGGACCAAAGCAAATGTGCCTTAGCTGATATGGAAAGGAAACTAACCAAACCATGAGTAAAACAAAACAAAACAAAAAGTCTGCTATAAGCTATTAGAAATTGAAATAAAGAAATAAAATGATGTGTTAAGGTGGGGGGCGGGAGTGGAGGCAAGAGATAATATTTGGTTAAAATCTTACCTCCCAAGAACATAAATCAACTATAAGACTTTGGTGAAAAAGGAAAAATGAGCAACTAGTAAAGAAAATATTATTATACTTTAAAAGAAAATGAAATGAAAATCCTCAATGAAAGTGAAAACAAAATGATACTTAGTGAATCCTTCACAGTTAACTTTGTAATAGGAAAAACAAAACAAAACTCCAACAGAATGGTTCAAAATAAAAATACATACCTAAAAGAAGACATTAAAATGGCAAATAATTCAGAAACTAGAGTTTTAAAATAAGATAAATGACAAAGTAGAAAGTTAAAACATACAGTAGAAAACTGTTCCAAGCTAATCAACACAAAGATGGAAGAGAATTTAACAGAAAAGAAGCAAAAATAAATTTCTTTCAAGGTACAAATTGACTCTACAAAAGGTCAATCAAAATACTTTGCAGATGTTTTGCACAAAGAAAATTTTAAAATCTCAAGGTTTTCATTTAAAATGAATTTATAGTGTAAAATGATTCTACAGAAAAGTACAAGTATTTGCTCCTCTCTTGGTGAAGAGAATATAATGATGATGGGGATCATGATGATGATGATGATGATAATGAAAATAAATAAATAGATATATGATTTGTCTTTTAATTCTCTTTTGCATGTAACTCTCCTAATTTTCAGAGATTGATTATTTAATGTCCCATGCCTAAATGAGGAGATAGATTTGGTAAGACTGTGAAAGAAAAGAAATCCTGTACTTTTGACTTCCAGCTTTATAAGAGTAGACATATGATTCCAGATTCTGTTCAGGCTTCTAAAAGGAGACAAATACTCTTCAAAGAAGTCAAAATGTAGAGGAACCAGCATTTTGATCATGTCCTTTCTCCCAACTCAATAAAATAGAGGCTTGGGGGAATTCGACCTTTGATAAAATCTGAGACCTTCTTGCTTGAGAAGAGATGTCTTGCTCTCAAATACTGTTTGTTATTTATTCTTATCTATATACATTCTCTGTTTTTCATTTGCAATCCATTTGGATAAATGGGTTTATTTGCAATTTACTATATGCATTCATTGTGGAACTGGCTTTTGGAGGAAATGGAGTCAAGCCTTAAATATATTGTTTGGAGTATATGTCTTTCTTCCCCGTTAAGGGGAAGTAATCCTTGATGACTGAGGTATAAAAGGACCACCATCCCATTGGAAATTCATGTCAGAAGCTTCACCTTTGTTTCTGTCTACTTTGCAGAGAATTCTTTATTGGCTATTTAATTTTTGTTTTGATTCTGCAAAATTAACTGAGCAGTACTATTTATTTTCACTCTGCAACATTTCAAATTTATTCTTTTAATCTCAAATTTTATAAAGTGGCTTTATAATTCAACTTTTATGTTCCTCAAATGCTTCATTGAATTTGAACTTTCATAGGTGGTTCATTAGTTTGATCTAGTGTAGGCCTAGTCTAGAAAATGCCAAAATACTAAGAATCTTGTTTTAATAAATAATGTCACTAGGAGATGTAGACTGTTCATCAATTTTCCCTTTCTCTTGTCACATGATGAACACATCTATTTCAATCATACATTTATTTGATGATATCCTTTATACCATCCATTCTTCACAAGTTTTTATTTATAATGTGTTGTATTCTACTTGTGACAAAAATGCTCTCTCATAATCCTCAAATTTGTTTCTGGGAATTGTATGGTGAGTAACTATTCAACATCATTGGAAGAATATTAGTATTTTAAGGATGTACTTTTGTTTCAGGGAGAAAACTAAGATCCTAAATCACTATTTGTTAGAGAAATACAAATTTGTCATATTCAAATATAATTTTTTCATATTTTTCATATTCAAACAATTCTATGGTACAATTTCATCCATATCAGATTTCTTAATATGATAGAAAAAGAAAATGATATAAGCTAGATATGACATGAAAAAATAGGTTTAGGGGTGGAGCCAAGATGGAGTAAAAGCAGGTACTTGTTTGAGCTCATGCCCAACTCAATCCAAATACCAGTAAAATGATTCTAAGTAAATTCTAGAGCTGCAGAACTCAAAAAATGACAGAGTGAAACACATCTTCACCACAACATTCTGGAAGACCAACAGGAAGGGTATATTGCACTGTGCTGGGAGCTGAGTGCAATCCAGTGTGGCCCAGAGCAGTCCTCAGGGGACTAAATGTCTGGCAACTATTAGGATTACTAGACTTCTCAAGCCACAAATTCTGAGAACAGCATGGAAGATCAGTAGGGAAACTCTGTGGTACCAGGGTGAAAGAGGAACACATGCTCCAGGCCAAACACTTGGGCAGCAGACGTGGTTGCTTCCAGTGCTCTGGGACCACAGACAGTGGGGGATCCAGTGGCCAATATGAAACCCCAGAAGTCTGGGACAGTATGCCCACCCCTCCCTCACACCCAACTCACACCCACAAAAAGCAGGATCCTGCCTTGATAGGGAGTTATAAAATCAAGTCTTTGGCTGGGAAGATGAATAAACAGCATAAAAAAGTCTGACTATAGAATCTTACTTTGGTGAAAAAGAAGAACAAGACATACAACCAGAAGACAACAAAATCAAATCTCCTACATCCAAAGCCTCCAAGAAATATATGAATTGATCACAGACCATGGAAGAGGTCAAAAAGGATTTTGAAAATCAAGTAAGAAAATCAGAGGAAAAATTGTGAAGAGAAAAAAAGAGTGATGAAAGAAAATCATGAAAAATGAGTTAACAGCCTTCTGAAAATAACCCCAAAAATGCTGAAGAAAAAAACACCTTAAAATAGACTAACCCAAATGACAAAAGAGGTCCAAAAAGTCAATAAGGAAAAGAATGTCCTAAAAAGCAAAATTGGTCAGATGGAAAGGGAGGTCCAAAACCTCATTGAAAAACATAATTTCTTCAAATTAGAATACAGCAATTGACTTTATGAGAAGCTTTACCAGAAGCTAACTTTATTAAGTAGCTAATAAGTTTATGAGAAATCAAGAAATTATAATACAGAACCAAATGAATGAAAAAGAAAGACAATATGAAATACCTCATTGGAAAAACCATTGACCTGGAAAATAGATGGAGGAGAGATAATTTAAAAATTATTTAACTACCTAAAAGCCATAATAAAAATAGCTTAAACATCATATTTCAAGAAATTATCAAGGAAATTTGCCCTGATATTCTAGAACCAGAAGGTAAAATAGAAATTGTAAGAATCCACTGATCCCCTCTTGAAAGAGTTACCAAAAGTAAAACTCCTAGGGATATTTTAGCCAAATTTCAGAGTTCCCAGGTGAAGGAAAAAATATTGCAAGCAGTCAGAAAGTAATAATTTGAGTGTTGTGGAAATACAATCAGGATAACACAAGACCTAGCAGGTTCTACATTAAGGGATTGAAGGGTTGGGAATATGATATTCTGGAGTTCAGAATATCTAGGATTAAAACCAAGAATCACCTACCCAGCAAAACTGAATGTAATACTTCGGGGTAGGGAGGGAGGAATGAACATTGAATGAAATAGAGGATTTTCAAGCATTCTTGATAAAAAGACTAGAGCTGAGTAGAAAATTTGATATTCTAATACAAGACTGAAGAGAAGCATGGACATGTAGACAGGAAAGAGAAAAAAGGGTCTTATTAAAATTGAACAATTTACATTCCTACATGGAAAGATGATATTTGTAGCTCATGAGACCTTTCTCAGTATTAAGGTATTTGGAGGATATAGATAGATTGGTAGATAGATAGATAGATAGATAGATAGATAGATAGATAGATAGATAGGTACATACATACATACATACATACGTGCATACATACATACATACATACATAACACAAGATGCATTGAATATAAATGAGTGATATCTAAAACATAAAATTAAGGGGTGAGAGAGGACTGTATTGGTAGGAGAAAGGGAGAGATAGAATTGGATAAATAATCTATAAAAGAGGGAAGAAAAAGTTTTCACAATGGACTGAAAGAAGGCATATGTGAAAGGGAATGAGTGAAACTCATTGGATTTGGCTTAAGGAGGGAATAACATACACATTCAATTGGGTATCTTACCATAAAGGAAAGTAAGGGGGATGTATTTTGGGAACGTATGTGTCTATGTATGTATGTATATGTGTATGTATATGCCTATAGCTATGGAGAAACATATCTAAACTTTATTGTAACCTTCTAGGAGCATAGGGGAGTGTATGTATATATTTACAGCTATAAAGAAAAATATCTAAACTTTATTGTGGTTTTCTGGAGGGGCAACTAGGTGGTGCAGTGAATAGAGCACCAGCACTTAAGTCAGGAGGACCTGAGTTCAAATTTGATCTCAGACACTTGACACCTAACTAGCTGTGTGACCTCGGGCAAGTCACAACCTCAATTGCCCTGCTTTCACCCCTCAAATAAAAGTAAGGGGGGGAGGAGATAAGGGGATGATGATACAAAGGAGGGCAGATTGGGGGAGGGGTAGTTAGAAGCAAAGACTTTTTTGAAAAGGGACAAGGTCAAAAGAAAATATAGAATAAGTGGAGTTCAGGATAGGATGGAGGGAAATATAATTTGTCTTTCACAACATGACTATTTAGGAAATATTTTGCATAACTACACACGTATAACCTATATTGAATTGTTTGCCTTCTCAATGAGGGTGAGTGGGGAGGGAAGAAGGGAGAGAATTTGTAACTCAAAGTTTAAAAGAAAAATGTAAAAAAAATGTTTTTATATTCAACTTGGAAATAAGATATACAGGTAATGGAGTAGAGAAATCTATCTTGCCCTACAAGAAAATAAGGGGAAAAGGTATAAGGGAGCCATGATAGAAGGGAGGGCAGACTAGGGGAAGAGCCAGTCTGAATGCATGCCATCTTAGGGTCGAGGGAGGGGAAAGATGAGGAGAAAATTCAGAACTCAAAATCTTGTGGAAATGAATATCAAAATTAAAAATCAATAAATTAGTAAATCAATAAACTAACTAATTAATTAAAGAAAAGTCTAGTAACCCTTTATATTCCACAAGTATGTTCATTTCTCTTGTAATAAAACTGGTTTTAACTTAAAAAAATAGGTTCATTTTATAATATTTATTTTTGATGGATAAAGGAGAAGAAAGGCAGGAGGAAAGACTTTGGAAGTCATTTTATTAAATGAATTTTACCAATATACATGGAGGAAATAATAGAAAAATACCATGGCAATAGTTACCATGTATATAATGCTACAAATATTATATCATTTTATCTTCATGTCAACCTTGGAACTTATATGCCACTATTATTCCCATTTTCCAGATGAGGACATCGAAGCAGACAGCAGTGTAGTGGCTTGCCAAAGTTCATGAGGTCAGTAAGAATTTGAGGATTGAATTAAACTTAGGCTTTCCTGGCCCCATGTGCAGAATTCTATTGACTGTCACACTTTGTTTCATGAAATACCATTTAAAAGAATTATAACAAGAATAATATATCTGAGGAAAAACCTATGAAGATTCCTATAGTATTCATAATACTTATCTATATGTTATTCTTTAGAAAATTAAAGGAAGACTGATATCTGACACTGCATACCAGAATAAAGTCCAAATGGGTACACGACCTAGGTATAAAGACTGATAATATAAAAAAATTAGATGAGCAAAGAATAGTTAATCTGTAAAATTTATGTAGAAAGAAGGAATTTGTGACCAAATGAGAGATAGAGAGCATTATGAAATGCAAAATGGATAATTTTGATTACATTAAATTAAAAAGTTTTTGCACAAAGCCAATGCAACCAAGATTAGGAGGGAAGCAGAAAACTGGGAAAGAATTTTACAGCCAATGTCTCTGATAAAGGTCTCATTTCTAAAATACATAAGAGAACTGAATCAAATTTACAAGAATACAAGTACCCCAATTGATAAATGGTCAAAGGATATGAGCAGGCATTTCTCAGAGGAAGAAATTATAGCTATCTATAGTCAAAAGATGCAAATCGAAACAACTCTGAGGTACCACATTACACCTATCAGATTGGCTAACACAATAAAAGAGAAAAAAAGGATAAATGTTGGAGAAGATATGACAATATTGGAACTCTAATTCATTGCTGGTGGATCTGTGAGCTGATCCAACCATTCTGGAGAGCAATTTGGAACGTTGTTCAAAGAGCTATGAAAATAAGCATATCCTTTTACCCAGCAATACCACTTCTAGAGTTGTACCCCAAAGAGATCATAAATATGGGAAAAGGACCCACATGTACAAAAAAATTACAATAGCTCTTTTTGTTGTGCCAAGAACTGGAAATTTAAGGGATGCTTATCAAATGTGGAATGACTAAACAAGTTGTAGCATATGAATATAATGGAATACTATTATGCTATAAAAAATGATGAACAGGCAGACTTCAGAGAAACCTGGAAAGACTTGTATGAACTGATCCTGCCTGAGGGGAGCAGAACCAAGTGAACATTATACACAGTAACATTCACAGTGTGTGAGGACTGATTTTGACAGACTGATAGACTTAGCCCTTCTCAAATGCAGGGACCTAAAACAATTCCAAAGAACACATGATGAAAAGTACCAGTCATATCCAGAGAAAGAACTAGGGAGTCAGAATGCAGAATGAAGCAGACTATTTTCTTTTTTTGTTTTATTTTGTTGTTTTTCCCCCTCATGTTTTTCCCATTCATTCTAATTCTTCCATACAACATAACTAATGTGAAAAGGCATTTTGTAGGAATATATGTGTAGAGCCCATATCAGATTGCAAGCCATATTGGGGAAGTATGGGGGAATGGGGAGAAAATTTAAAACTTATGGAAGTGATTGTTGAAAACTAAAAACAAATAAAATAATTAAAATATATGAGAAAAAAGAGCTTCTAAAGAAGCTCATGAGCTGATTCAAAGTGAAGTGAACAGAACCAGAAAAATGTATACAATAATAGCAATATTATAATAACAAGCTTTGCAATTGCAGTTGGTCATTGCATTGATCAGTTACTGAGTGTTTCAACAAAGTCACAATGAAACATGCACCAGACAGATAACAGATGAACCCAGTACAGTTTGAAGTCTGTTCTTTTTTGTATATAGTTAATTTGGGAATTTGTTTTCCTGTATTAATATAGTTGGATAGAGTAGAGTATAATATATGTGTATATCTAAATACTATAGAATATGGATTTCCTGTTTTCTCAGTGTTAATAAGGGAAAGATAAATGACAGGGCATTTGGAAGAGAAAATTTAAATATTTGAATTTAAAAAGCAAAAGGAAGGAAAATAATATAAGTATAGTCATTGCTCATGATTACACATATAAACACAAAAATATTAGGATATTATTTCAATTTATAGGTTAGTTTGTTCCCAAGTCAAACTATCAAACTCTAAAGCACTAGAGTGAATAGTAACAAAATTTCTTTAGAAAAATAAAAGTGGCTTCAAAGGGATTATGTAATAATGAATATGCAATAAAATTATCCAAACTTAAACTTTACTAAACAGTAGTTACATAAACTGTTTGGTAACAATTTAAAAATATGTATATAATAGCACAATAGAACAACTTAAATGACCAAGAAATGGGACAAAGCTGTCATTGTATCCCAGTGGATGTACTTGAGTACATAAACTACTAAGGAAAGGAAAGAAATATTGGGAAATTTTGGCAGAAAATAGGTTTAAATAAGATCTGACTTTATATGCTTCAATAATTTCCCAATAAATATGTCACCTAAAAAGTAGCTTCATAAAGAGAGATGGAGGGGTGGCTAGGTAGCGCAGTGAACAGAGCACCGGCCCTGGAGTAAGGAGGACCTGAGTTCAAATCTGGTCTCAGACACTTAACAAAAAAATCTAGCTGTGTGACCTTGGGCAAATCACTTAACCCAAATTGCCCTCCAAAAACAAAGAGAGAGAGAGGGAGAGAGAGAGAGAGAGAGCAAAATAGGAGAATAGAACAAAGTACCTCTCACAGCTCTAATTCAAAGGAAAAATTTTAAGTGACAAAGGGATATCAATTATATTAAATAAATAAGACAATTAAAACTACATAACATTAAATTTTTCTGAGTAATCAAATTCAATGTAGCTACAAAATAAAGGGAAACTAAATATGAAAATGTGTTTGCAAGGGACAGCACTTTTAAAATCATGATTTCCAACATATAGTGAATTAACACAAAAACATAAGACTGAGTTTTAAATGTAGCGATAATATAAATGGTTTTAAAAACAAGAATAGCTGGCTTTCATTCATGTCTGCTAACACAGAATCAATTGTCCTTTCTGTTTCATTTGATTGTTATTCATTCCAAAACATTTGATTTGGATCTAAAATAAATAATCCTTTAGAAACTTTCACTTCTTTTTCCATTACCATGTTTTTAACACAAGTTTTTTCATTGTTTCCTTTGCCTGTGTTCACAGTGAATTGAGAGTTTTAAGGTATATATTGATTTAATATTAAATACTTAACAAAGTATTTATATAATTTTTCAGTCTCTTAATCTTTTGCCACAAAAGCTGCTATGCAACATTTATATAAATTCTTCATCATTGTCCTTTTTAGTTGAGCAAAGTAATTTTTTTCCCCATTTTGCAAACATCATACTAACTTCACCAATTCTTTTATTCACCTTAGAGAAGCAAAATTATGAGCTACCATTTAATTTATTTATAATTATTTTTATGTCTAACTTCCATTTGAAGTAAGAATTGAAATTTCCACAGAAGTTTGTCAACTCATTCAATATAATTCAATTCAACAATTATTTATTAAGCACCTGATATGTACCAAACTGAACTAGGTTTCACAGATACAAAAAAAAATGAAAGAGCCTCTTATCTCATGGAAAAATTTTTTAGGGGGTGAAGCACCAAGGACCTGGGGATCAGAGAAGCATCATGTAGACACGGTTATTTGGGATGAATGTGGTATTTGAAATTTACTCCTTACCAATCAAACACCACACATTAAAAATAACAACAGTCAAATTAATGATTTAAAAGACTTGAGAACTATATCATTTGTGGTATACTTTTGTCCTTCCCCTACTATTCTATCATAATAATAGAAGTTGGTGACTGAGTGGTGATTTTTGCCAAAATAATCCATGAAACAGATGACAAAATGGACAACCTTATTGTCATAACTTCTTAGATGGACATATCTCAGCATGTAACCAGTTGTCAGGATAATTCAAATGTAATTCAAATAATAATTAAAATTTTCTACAGCTTTTGGTATCTGTCAGAGTTCACACTTATCTGATATAATCTCTCAGAGTACAGAGTCATCTTCAAACCATGATAAGTCACGAGAGTATGATTTTGTGGGGGAATTTTTCATTCTACCAGGGAAAGAAAGAGAAGGTACATCATATGGAGAAGGGTTGATGGCCTCATCTTTTGGAGAAACTGATCAATCTGTTGCTAAGCTTAGCAATACTAACTGAATATAAGATGGATAACACAAAAATATTTAAAAAGAATAAATGTGAAACACTATGGCAAATATTAGCCTAAACTACTTTATAAGTAATAATATTGATTATTATTATTATGAAGCAAGCTTAGTTTTATATCAGTTTAAGCTTTCAGCTTTTACCAGTCACTTGAGTGGCACACCTGAATATGCATTGAATGATGCTGTAATTCTCTGGTAGATTAGACAGCAGTGGGAATTCTGAAGCTTGATTAAACTTACTGATTACAAATTTCTGTTCTTGATGCCTCAGGAACTCTCTTCCTTATAGGAAAATTATTTTACTTAAGAAAGAAATGAGATCACATTGGAAGCAAGTGCCAACAAAAAGTATACTTTCCAGATTGGTGATGATATTTAATTTTTCTTAGCCATATGCTGTGATTTATTGGTTAACACAAGTTACCTCTCAAGAATTGAAGCAATGGGAAATCTTGAAATGATTCTCTTCCTTTGATATCCTTTATAGGGATTGTGATTTTTGCCTCTTTAATTTATTTTTTCAACCATTTGAAGACTTGTATCCCAACAATAGCCCTTGCTTATTTAAAACACAAATCCAGAGTATTTGAATATTTCCTTGACTTAAGAAATACTGTGATAGGTGTGTGTCTATGAGGAATGGCCCACTGAAGAATGGAGATAGATATTTTGTAAAAAATAGTAAATAGAGAAAGGGACTCTAATCAAATTGGTTATAAAGATAAAGGTTTTGATGTTATAGCATCAAGATGAAGGATGCATGATCAGAGCACTATGGGGAAGTTAGTTTCTCAGGCCTTCTACATGAACTTGAAAGTAATCTTTCACTATTTTACTTGAAATCCCCCAAATTCATAGATTAGCAAACACATTGAATGTATATACACAAAATCATTCTTAGACAAAGCAAATTTTTTTAAGGTTTCTTTGCATTGTGGATATAAAGCTGTAATGGAAAACAGTCATCACTTAGCTCCACAAATTTATTTAATATTTTAGGAAAGTAAGAGCTAAGGAAGGTAAGTGACTTTTCAAATATAGGTACCAGAATTGTGATTAGAATACCAAAATTACAAAAATAGAAACAATAAGGAGAAATCCTACACTGTTATTGAGATATAGGCTTGGGGTTTAGACAAATGTAGGTCTTATAGGTAAAAGATATATTTGGCCTGGGGAAGACATAGATTGATATTTGACAGAAACTGATTAGATCTAGTGACTAAAATTAAGTTAAATGAAAAAGCTTGCCAGGATGATAAGCGTGGAAATGAAATGCATTAGTACACACAACTCAGGGAGAAAAAGATAAATTGTTTGTTTACAAAGGGAGAGGACTGAAGAAGGAACAAAATGAACGGTGAGGAGTATGTGGGGGTGGGACTTTCAAAGACAAAAAGTTAATACTGGTCAGGGCCCTAAGAAGAGTATGTATGCGTGTATTGGGGCAGCGGCAACCAAGAGATTCATCTGAAGGTCAAAGGTAGAAAAAGTAAACACGTCTGTCTGTCATAGGCTTTAAGGAAAATCGGAAGACCAGCCCTATGGTAGTCATAATTGAAGCAAGCATGACTGAAGATATGGTTGGAACTTCCCAATACTCTAAGACACCAAGACTAATAATGCAAACTTTTTGCTTCAGAACTAAAACTATAGGTGACTAAGGGAATCAGTGGGGACTGGGCCTGGCTCTGGGGACACAGCAATTTCAAAGCTCAGACCAGGAATGTAGAAGGAAATAAGATATAATCCCAACATTTCACTAACTGCTTTACTAAGAACCAAGGCAGGACAGAAAGGTCTGGGCTATTGTCACAGGAGAAATGAAAAGCAAAAGTTCTATAAAATAGATGGCAAATCTAGTTCTAGAGTAAGAGAATTGATTTAGACTTCATCACCTCTTTCAGGAGTTTGTGAGGAAGTAGATTGTAGACCTGACACAAAGTCTGCATTCAGAAACTAAGTTTGAAGAATACAGTAAATAGAAAAAAAAATCTGCCATTACTGTTAGAAGTAATATAAACAAATAAATAACAAAATAAATTCTTTGAAGAAGAAAATAGTCTGTGTTAATTACTAAGTTTTATGATAATTACTAATAGAAATAGGGGGGGAAACAATAGATTGGCTAAAAAATGGATAGAAGAGATGAAGTACTGAAACAATGGATAAAGAATGAAAATAGAGAACTCGGAAAGAAAATAGTTTAGAAAAAAGGTGGATAAACTAAAACAAGTAGTGGATATCTTGAAAAATGTAATGGTACAACACAAATCAGTTATTCCATGGGCAACAACAAATTTCTGAATAAGATCAAAAGATTGAAAAATTAGGAGAACATATGAAAAACTAATTTGAAGATGAACAATCTATAATATCAGAGGAAAGAATTTAAGAATTTTTGAGCTTTCTAGAAACCATGATTTAAAATTTATTCTTAGATTTCTCAAAAGCAAATTTCTCAAAATTGATACAAATAAAAGGTAAAACACATAAAATGAATCCACAAGTCATCCCACTAATAGAAGGACTAAATGGAATGCTTGCATGTATATCATATACAAATCCAGAATTTTCAAGTCAAAGAAAAAATATTATAAACAGCCAGGGAAAGGGGGAGGGGGAGAGAGAGAAAGAGACACCCAGAGACAGACAGACAGACAGACAGAGACAGAGACAAAGAAGCAAGACAGATGCAGAGAAAAAGCACAAAAGGAACATAGTAATTGTCATGCATAACTATGCAGCAATTACCATAGAGGAAAACTTTAAATGTGATATTCCCAAGACACAAAATTATAAAAGTCTTTACCTAAGAATAATATGTATATTATCAAATTGACTATCTTTCGTGGGGGAAAATTACTGAAATTATATGTATAGAAATGTCATGCATTTTGATTCATTTTTAATTTTACTTAAATTTAAATTTATTTATTTAATTTAAATTAATTTTAACTGTAATTCCATTTTTACATACTTATTTTAATCTTTGGTGATATTTTCTACACATCTGCATCAGTCTCTTTAGAAAACTCACCTTTTTCTTTATCATTGAACATGTATCTTTTTCTGTCTTCAAATTTTTAATCCTGACAAATTTCCATATTATCTAAGATTCCAAGTAGCATTGATCTGAATCCTTTGAAATCTGAAATCTGAGACACATTTCTCATCATGTGGTACAACATCACATGGCAGTATGCATTTCAGAAATTCTATAATTCTAGAATAACTTTTGTTTTTCAGTATGTCATTTTATTTAATAGAGACCATCAGTAGAGCTTCCCAGAAAGATCCAGGAGAAGTCTTCTAGAAAAGAACCCTCAATGATCCAATTAAACAGACATTCATAAATCACCAAGCATCCTGTGCCTCCTATGTACTAGTCACCTACTGTGCTAGGACTGGTAATACAAGTAGAGAAGTGAGGCAGTACCAAGCCTCACAGAATTTATATTCTACAAGAGGAGACAACATATTTAAAGGTAAAATTTTAAAAAGATATATAAAATAAATAAAAATGGAATTTTTGTGGAGGGATGATTACAACTGGGAGAATAAGGAAAGATCTTTTATGAAGGTGGCAATGGAGCTGAATGTTAAAGAGAGTTGTGATGGAGATATGGAGGAAGAGGCATTCCAGGCATCAAAGGCTGCCTGGGCAAAACTGGGGAAGTGGGAGATTCAATTTTGTACAGAATGAACAAGCTGGAAGTTGGAATGGGCCATGGATTGTGTGACAGAGAGTACTATCATCATCCTGAAAATAGTATTGACTGGAAACAGATTGTGAAAATCATTAAATGCTAAGAGTTAGTGTTTTATTGTACAGTCAAGAGGAAGCCACTACAGATTCTTGAGTAAAGTATTGACATGCTGTAGGGACACCTCTGTGGTAGCTATACAGAACATAAATTGGAAAGGGTAGAGATTGGTCCTAGGGAGAGCAATTGGGAAGGAATTTAAATAATCTATGTAAGTGAACTAGAGAGGATAATTCAAGGAAGTAATTTTGAGCCTTGGGAAAATTAGACTTATGACTGAAATATTGCTGTGTATGACTTTATGTCTCTTCTAAATAAATAGGATAGATAAAAATTGTATGAGTATAGTATTGGAAAGTAAGTGTCATCTATTAAGAAGATACATCTATGTGTGGAAGTCAAGAATGGGAAGTAGGAATTATGGGGAAGAACAACCAATTAGAGATCAGTGGGAGAAGAGTAAGAAATAATATTCTATTCAGACTATATTATTGACCAATTGAAGGAAAGAAGGAATAGATGAGGAGTTTGTTAATGCTCATAAACCCAGAAATAATAGTGATCAGTGATTTATCTTACCTGAATATTTGTTAAGGATGCAGATAACTAAAATTCTTTATTTTCTTGAGTATTATAACATTTTTATTTTAATTAACGTATTTTCAGAAACACAATATATTAATAAAATTAATTAATCTATTTCACGGGAATTTTAGGGGGAATTAAAGGTTCCAAATTCAATTTCATTAACATTGATTAATAATTTGATTAATTAAATTGATTAACCTGGAGGGAATATAAAGACAAAAATTAAACACTTCCTGAATTCAATTTCAATTTTTTTTATCCACTTCTGTGATTTCACTGAAAGAGAGAATTCCTGGTGAGGAAACTCCCTCTACCATTTTAACTTTGATTTCACTGAAAGAGAGAATTCCTGGTGAGGAAACTCCCTCTACCATTTTAACTTATTGCCTTAGAGAATTGCCTGGGGAACTTTTCAGGGTCACACAGGTAGTTTGTGGGGATATAAAACCATGTCTTCATAGTAGGCACTTAAATTTTTATTGATGGGTTAACTCTGAGCACTTGGACTGCTTTCAGCCAAACAATCAAAGTCATTGTAGGGGGAAAAATTTTTGAAGAGAAGTGATCATTCATCCTCATCAACTACCAATGAATTGTGAGTTGCAAGCAAGCAAGGTAGATGCAACAAGGTACTCATAGTAAGAGCAGGAGGCTGCATGTGCCAGGAAAGTCAAACCACAAAGATCACTTTGATCACAATTACCCCTCAGACTCTGGTGAATAGAGCCCAGGTTTCTGAACCAAGTGTCCTGAGAAGAGAAAATGTCTGCTGTCCTCAGCCGTCATCCTGGGAAATAGCACCTATACAGATACAACCCGGTAATTGCTCATCGGTACTACAGCTATGTCAGTCAAAAACTCATAAAGGAACATTCATGCCACCAAAGTCCTTGTAACTATCAAATAGTTCATCATCCTAACTATCATGCTCATATGATTTTATCAACTGGAGAGACATTGCAGAAGAAAGTTTACTTTTTAGGTTTCTGTACCTAAAGCACCAAAGGGTCTTTCTATATCACTTGTACCTGAAACCTTATACGTGCATCTTCTTCCACTTTAGAAGGTAAACTCTTTGAGAGTAGGAATTGTCTTATTTTTTTTATTTGTATATCCCCAGAGCTTAGCACCATGCTCTGCAGTTACTGTTTAATAAAAATACTACATTTGTTTATTTGTCTATTCCTTCCTCCTCAAACCAGCTTTTTATCCATTAAGCCAGGCTACCTCTCATCCATTAAATATCATCATAAATGGGCATGTCATTGTACAAAGATAAATCTACAAAAAAGAAAATGTGATATACTGGATTGAGGCCTGGCCATGGAGACAGGAATATCTTAGTTGGAGCCTTGTTTTTTTCTTTTGTTTGTTCATTTATTTATTTAATTATTTATTGCCTCTTGCCTCTTTCTTTATTTTTACCTGGATAACATCTTGCATTTCAAGATATCCAGAAAATTATCATTCTTCAAGATGAACTCAAATCTGAAACTCATACCTCCTTAGCACCTCTTGTGCCTGTGGCCACTCCCTCCATTTAATGGAAGAGGGTAGTAGCTGGGAATTGGAGCACTCCTCTCAGATCTACCTTAATTTAAGAAGGATACTTTGAGCATTCACCTCCCCATTTTCCAGCTGGATGACCTTGTCCTGAATTTTATGAGCACCAGAAATTCATCATTCTGTAAGATGAAATCAATTCTGAAACTCAATGTTCCTCAGATAGTATCTTACCTTGGCTGTAAGATTTTATCATGACCTGGGATGGGTACCCTACCTCCTTTCAGCTTCTTTTTATTTGTCGTCTTCCCACATTACATTATAAGCAACTTGAGAGACAGGATTATCTAATGTCTTTCTTTGTATGCCCAGTGCTCAGTAGAGTGCCTGGCACAAAGTAGGTACCTAATAAATGTTTATTTACTATTGATTGTGTTTCATTTATAGATTATATCAATGGACACTTTATTTGATCTCTATTCTAGACAACTCCTTAAGACTAAGTTGAGAGAAAGTTTTAAACTCCATTGGTTGAAGGAAGGTCCCTAATGGGGGAAATAAAGGTCACTATACCAGTGAACTAACAGTCTTAGTCCTCTTTCTATAAATTGAAAGAATAATATATTGAGTCTTTTATTTGATTGATTTGGTTAGTCACACCTTCCCACAACCTTCAGAAGGTCCTCAAAGGGAGACTGAATTATCAATGACAAAGCTTGTTCTTCATGTGGGGCATCACTGACTCTGACTCTCCATAACCCTCAAGGTACCACCTGCCTAGGTGGCCAGGATAGGTCAGCAAGTGCCTCATGCTTCAATCACCCTGCAGCATTTGCTTCCCTTGTGTTTCATCAATGTAAAGGGGAAGAACAGTACTAAGAAGAATGCTCAAAAACACTTTTTGGAACACTTTTTCTGCAGCATTATTAGTTTTTGAAACATTCCCCTCAGCCCAGAAATGTGTTTGGTGGCTTTCTGCAGCAGCTATTTCCAGAAAGCCTGGGTGAGGTCTCTGAGCAACTGTGTTTCTCAGTGTTTTTAAAAGGATGGCATTAATCTTTTAGTTGTCTCTCCTCACACAGATCTCCATGAATGATTGCTCAGCATCTGCTAGGCTCCCACATGGTGCTGAACAGATGCAGATCATTCAGGCAGAAGCTGGGTGGAGCAGCGATATAAACGCCAATTTGTGTTTGTTAAAAGGAACAGTGAAGCTGACTTCCTTTCTTCCTCTTTGACTAGTTGGCTTAGGAATTGGGAAGAAAAGTCCAATTGAAATTAATTGCTTTCTTTTTTATCAGCACTGATTCCATTGTTTAGTTAATGCCTATAACTTTCAGTCACCTTTAGACATAGGTGGTCTTTCCAAATTTATGTATTTAAGTTTCAGAAATTCAAATATCATTTCTACTCCAATGTCTCACAAATCACTTTGAATTCCTTTAGTCATTTCAAATCCAAAATTCCCTTACTTCATACCTTCCTCCTCTTAACTGCCTTATTTCTCTTGAAGTTATCATTCACCATTCTTCCCAGTCATCTCATTTCACAGCTGAACTTACTGACTAGTGTGTGCTGGTAAATTTTTGACAATAGCTCTCCAAAAAAATTCATTTTTAAGTTTTATCTGCATTCTTAACATCTTCTCCACCCTTTTCTTAAGTGCAGACAGTAAACAAAACAATAAATCAAGCCCCTATGTGTAACATTTACTAATTTTTAAAGTATGAATACTCACACTGAAAATTTAACATTTAGCTTTCCAGAACAAATACTAACTGGCTCAAGCACACTCCTGTAGATTACCCCTCCCTTATTTCTCCCACACATACCACATGCAACTGTTTTTTTTCTTCTTTATTCTATATCCTCACAGTTCTCTTACCCATCCCCTTTGATCTACTTATAACAAGAACACCCCAGTGCAAGCCCTCATCACTTTTCACCTGGACTATTGAAATAGCCTACTAATAGGTATCATTTCATCTAGTCTGCTCCCTCTCCAATTCAACTTTTGCACAGCTAACCTAATTCATACTCCTAAAGCATACCCCTGCTCATGTCACTCAGCAGCTCAGTAAACTTCAGTGGACCCCTTGTGCCTCTAGGATCAAATGCAAACTCCTCTGGTATTTAAAGTTCTTAAAAATATAGATAGAATCTATATTTCTACTGTGATTACATATCACATATAACCTTCATTATATAAAACTACATATTTTTAAATTTTATTGGGGGCAGAACCAAGATAGTGGAGTAAAAAGCAGGGACTTTCTTGAGATCTCCTCTAAACCCATCTAAATACATGTAAAAATTACTCTAAATGAATTCTAGAGCAACAGAACCCACAAAATGACAGAGTGAAACACATTTCTAGCCTAAGACAACCTGGAAGGTCAATAGGAAAGACCTATTGCACCACTCAAAGAGAAGGGTAAAGTCCAAAGAGGGCTGCACCAGCACAGATGGACTGGAGCAGGCCTCAGGGGACTGAATCAGAGGCAGCTGTGTCAGCTTCCAGACTTCTTAAGCCACAAATGGCAAAGACAATTTAGAAGGGCAGTAGGAAAGGTCTGTGGGGCCTGGGTGAGAGTGGAGTGAAGTCCATCAAGACCTCTTAGTCCACAGATGGGGAGGGAGGGGGAATTGAGTGGATGATCAGAGGGAGATTGTAGAGGCCTCTTTACTGTAACTGAGGTAAGATTCTCTTGTTTTTCCAGAGGTTTAATCTCAGTGGCAGTCCTGGGTGGTAGTCCTGGGGCAAGAATGCTGATTGTGGCAGAGCTTGTGGCAGTGTTGTAGAAGGAATCCTCCCCATGGTTTCAAGGCAGAAGGGTGCCTGTGCTCACTCACAGACCAGACAAGCCAGGAGAGGAGGAAACACTTCTCCTTTGATCACACCACTTTGGAAAAACTGAAATTTTACAGGTCCCTGAAAGTATTTATGAAAAGAGCTGCACAAAACCCCTGAAGCTTGGGACAGTATACCCTACACATTGGAAGCAAAGTGCTACCTTAACAAAGAGCTAAAAAGTCAAGAAATTGGCTGGGAAAATTAGCAAACAGTGGGAAAAAGTCAGGCTAAAGAATTTTACTTTGGTGATGAGGAAGATCAAAACATACAAAAAGAAGATGGCAATAAATTCAAAGTCCTTGAAAGACTCCAAGAAAAATATGAATTGGTCACAGGTCATGGAAGAACTTAAAAAGGATTTTGAAAATCAAGTAAGAGAAATAGAGGACAATTTTGGAAGAGAAATGCGAGTGATGCAAGAATATCATGAAAAACAAGTCAACAGCTTCCTAAAGGAGACCCCTCAAAATACTGAAAAAAAGAACACCTTAAAATAATAGACTAACCCAAATGGCAAAAGAGATCCAAAAAGTCAATGAAGAGCAGAATGCATTAAAAAGAAAACTTGGCCAAATGGAAAAGGAAGTCCAAAAACTAACTGAAGAAAATAATTCCTTAAAAATTAGAACAAAGCAAATGGAAGCTAATGACTCTAGGAGAAATCAAGAGATTATAAAAGAAAACTAAAAGATTAACAAAATAGAATACAATGTGAAATATCTCACCGCAAAAACCATGGACCTGGAAAATAGGACCAGGTGAGATCATTTAAAAATTATCTGACTGCCAGAAAGCCATAATTAAAAAAAGACAAAAATAAAGCCTAGACATCATCTTTCAAGAAATTATCAAGGAAGGGCAGCTAGGTGGTGCAGTGAATGAAGGCCTGGCCCTGGAGTCAGGAGTACCTGAGTTCAAATTTGGTCTCAGAAAGTTGACACACTTAACTTGCTGTGCGACCTTGGGCAAGTAACTTAATCCTGATTGCATTGCCTTCCCCTCTCCAAAAAAAGAAATTATCAATGAAAACTACACTGATATTCTAGAAGCAGAGAATAAAATAGAAAGGGAAAGAATCCACCTATCATGTTCTTAAAGAGATCCTCAAAGGAAAGCTCCTAGGGATATTGTAGCCAACTTCCAGAGTTCCCAGGTCCAGGAGAAAATATTGCAAAGAGCCAGAAAGAAACATTTCAAACATTGTGGAAACATAGTCAGGATAACACAATATTAAGCAACTTCTAGTTTAATGGAATGGAGGGCTTGGAATATTATATTCTGAAGGTCAAAGGAGCTAAAATTAAAACCAAGAATCACCTACTGAACAAAACTGAGTATAATAACTTTGGGGGAGGGGGCATTGAATGAAATAGAGGACTTTCAAGCATTCTTGAAGAAAAGACCAGAACTGGATAGGAAATTTGATTTTCAAATATAAGAATCAAGAGAAGAATGAAAAGGTGAACAGGAAAGAAACCATAAGGTGCTTATTAAAGTCCTAGAGGGAAAGACATTTGTAACTAGTGAGACCTTTCTCAGTATTAGGATACACACACATATACACAAATTCATATATACATTTATACACATATGTGAACATACATATATACATATATGTGTAGATAGATAGATAGATAGATAGATAGATAGATAGATAGATAGATAGATAGATAGATGATAGATAGATAGACAGAAGGTACAATGTAAGTTGAATATGAAGGTATATCTAAAAATAAAATTAAGAGGTGAGAGAGGATTATACTGGGAAAAAAGAGAAAAGGAGGGGTAGAATGGGGTAAATTATCTCACATAAAAGATGCAAGAAAAATATTTTACAATGGAGGGGAAGAGGGGGAGAGGTGGGAAGGAATGAGTGAACCTTACTCTCTTCAGATTTAACTTAAGGAGGGAATAACAGAGGCACTCAATTGGGTAGGGAAATCTGTCTTACCCTACAGGAAAGTAGGGGGAAACAGGATAAGAGAAGATGGAAAATAGAAGCGATAGTAAAAGGGAGGAGGGGGTAATCAGAAGCAAACACTTTTGAGGAGGGACAGGGTAAAAGGAGAGAATAGAATATATTAGGGGTGGGATAACATGGAGGGAAATATTGTTAACCTTTCAAAACATGACTGTTACAGAAGTGTTTTCCATGACTACAAATGTATAACCTATATCAAATTACTTGCCTTCTCAATGAGAGTAGGTGGGGAGGAAGGAAGGAAGGGAGAGGATATGGAACTCAAAGTTTTAAAAATAAATGTTAAAAAAATTTACATATAATTGAAAAGGTATAGATATCTATCTTGCCCTAAAGGAAAATAGAAGGAAAGGAGATAAGAGAAGGGGGGAGGGAGTGATAGAAATGGGGCAGACTGAGGGAAGGGGTAATCAGGACACACACTGTCTTGGTTTGGGGGAAGGGGAGACATGGGGAGAAAAATTTGGAACTCAAAATGTTGTGGAAGTGACTGTTGAAAACTAAAAATTAATTAAGTAAAATTTTAAAAACTAAATTTTATTTTTTAAATTTATGAATTACAGCAGGCATTTCCATAACTTCTCAGAATAATGAAAAGATGATTGTACACAAAACTGTAAATCTATTATGCATAACTTGTCATTCTTTTGAAATATATAATAACTTCATCATGTAAATTTCTCTTTTTTCTTCCCTTCCCTCACATACCATGTTTCCCAGATAATAAGACACTGTCTTATTAATTTTTTGGACAGAAAAACACCAGAGGGCTTATTTTCAGGGGAGGGCTTATTTTAATGAACATTGACAGCAATTTTAATAAACAGGTAAATGTGAACAAAAAAATGTACCTTTATTCAATAATGAATTCAATAAAGAACAGGATGACACACTCACTGCTGCAGCTCTGATTGGATGCAGCTCAGAGCGCAGCGTGCGTTTCATGGGGGGGGGGATGGTGCATACAGAGGGTACTGTAATGTAGCGTGTCATGTAGGGGATCATCTTCACTACAGTAGCAATCTCAATAGGGCTTATTTTCGGCGGAGGGCTTATTTTCGAGGAATCTTACACAGTAAAGGGAGGGCTTATTTTTGGGATAGGTCTTATTATCGGGGAAACACGGTATAACTCCCCAATCTCACATTGTATGTTCCATCCTAATTCACTTACTTGATGCTCTGTTCACATAGAATTCTCTATCCTGTCTCCCCACCTTTGCATGAACCATAAATCAATCCTAGAAAGATCTTTAGCTCACACATTCCTTTCAAAGCTTAATTCATGTGGTGCCTCCACAAGATTCCTCCAATTTTGAATGATCTCCCAAAAATCTCTTTGTATTTGTTTTGCACATATCCAATATTACTCACATATTGTTGTGGTCTCCTCCCCAGTAGAGAGTAAACTTCTTGGGGGCAAGGATTTTCTCATTTTCTTTATTGTTATTGCCACCACCTGGCATACCATTTGGCACATATAAAAGATCTTAAAAATCCTTTTTGAATGAATGACTAACTAATTAATCAGACACTTAGCACCATACCCAGAAATAACTGGCCGTGTAACCTTGAGCAAGTTACTTAATCCTTATTGCTTAAAAAAAAAATCTTTGAACTCTATAATGTTTTGCATTATAGTATGTTATTTGAACTGCCCAATTACTTTATGAGGTAGGTGGTACAGACATTATTGTACCTATTCTATATCTTAGAGAACTGAGTCTCAGAGAGGTTAAATGATTGATCCAGGGACAAAGTTTCAGAGGTGGATTTAAAACCAAGGTCACATTTATGCTAGGTCTAGTACTCTCTGCTTTATACCATATTAAGTCCTAGAGAGAATGTGAAATTAAAAAGAGTTTTAATTATGAAATTTTAGAAATTTAGAATTGTGGGCATTGCGGTAACTCTAGGTTTTACAATAGTTTCTTTATGTTGCTTTTTTTTAATTTTTAATTTTTAAGCAATCGGGGTTAAGTAACTTGCTCAAGGTTACACGGCCAGTTATTCCTGGGTGTGGTGCTGAGTGTCTGAGCCCGGGATTCAATCTCCAGGTCGTCCCAACACTGGAGCCAGTGCTCTTACTCGCTGAACCACCTGGCCACCCCTAAGCAATTGGGGTTAAGTAACTTGCTCAAGGTTACACGACCAGGTGTTTCTGGGTGGGTGCTAAGTGTCCGAGCCCGGGATTCGATCTCCAGGTCTTCTCAACACTGGAGCCGGTGCTCTTACTTGCTGTGCTACCTGGCCGCCCCACTTTATGTTGCTTTTCTATCCCCCTTTATCATTTTGAAGACTACACATTGACTACACAATTACTCTAAAAATAACTATAATCTGAATTATTAGAAAGAAGTTTCCAGAAACTTGACAAATGCAGAACACACCAGAAGCATGTCTCTCCCTTCTGCCAATTACTCAGCATATTGTTCAAAGTTAATTTATAATCTTAATTTACAAAGTCTAATTTCTTGTGAATATGATCAGTTAAGTAGTTCATATTTATAATGCAGAGGGGAAAGATTAGTAAATAACTTTACATATATACATCTTTTGATTCTAGAAAATTTGGATAATAAATTATATTGATTGTCACATTTTATACAAGAGGAAACTGACTCAGAGAAAATTTTAAAAATGTACTCCTATTTTGCATTTAAGGCACTTCACAACTTGCTCCCAACTTACCTGTCAAACCTGGCTGACCTCCATGCCTAGAATCCAGTCTCTTCAACACTTTGTCTCTTAAAATCTATTGTTTCTTTCATCACTCAACAAAAATACCACCCATCTATGTGAAGACTTTTAAGTTCTACCTATAGGAACCTGTCTTCTTTAAACAGTTTTTTTTTAAATTTTATTTAGGAATATATGCATTTGTATACATACACACATATATAATAAACACACATTTGCATATGCACAAGACACATACACATGTATGTATATGTGCATATATGTATGTATTTGTATAAACATGTATGTTCTAATAAAAATAAACAAAATATTTACATAATAAATTTACATATATGTGTATTCACATATCATCATTGTCATCATCATCATTGTCATCTACCCTGATGAAGGTATTATATCTTTATTTTGCCAAAACATAATTCAATACCTACATGTAATAAATACTTAATAAATGTTTGATGATTCATTGACTTATTAGTGATGTGTGTTCCCCAAGGTCACAAATGCAAAACATGTCTAAGGTGGGATTTGAGCCTATTTTTTTCTGATATAAAATTCAAAAGGTATCTCTTATGCAATGCTTCCTTAACTTATTAAAATCATCAACTTTTATTTGTGTGAACTTTTTGACGTGAAGGTCAGAATGAAATAATAATAGACACAATATCATTCTCATATTAAGCATCTCATTCATATCAAGTACAAGCCACCTGGGATTTATCTTCAGCACCTGGGATTTATCTTCAGAACCAAGACTGGTTCCCAGAGGGATAACATCTAGATTCCCAAGTCCTGGATGACAGCATCTATGTCTTCTGGTCTTTATCATGTAATATGGTTAAATCAAGTTTCACAAAATGTTGTCATAAACATGAATATATTAGGAATATTAAGGTGTACAAATGATATCATCAATTTAAAAAATAAGGTTCACAAATACAATCTACAACATCTTATGATTCAATTCCTATTGGGGTAAATCCACAAAGTTGACTTTGTTGATCACTGCTGTTACATATTTAAATGAGTTACATCAGTAAACTCTGAAATTCTCAGCAACACCTTGTATAGCCATCATCAAAAGGTTAAACCAGTTCATTTTATTTGCTTAACTTGATGTCAATCATGAATGACTTAACAACACTGTAGGAAAAATAAAAGTTTAGCCCTCTTATGAATACAAAAGAGAATACATGTATTATTTTGTTTAATTTAGCTAGTTAAACCTTCCTTCAATCTTCACAAGATTATTTTTGGGAGTCTGAATATCCAATCTTATTTTTGATTGTGCAGTTTAAGTCAAAAATGTGCACAGACCTCCAGTATGTATTTTTATTTGCTTAAAATTATAGTACAGAACTATTGTGCTAATAATTCTATATATCATAGATCCAAAATTAGAAATGAAAAATGAAACATGAGATCAAGATAAAATATTTTAGTCTTGAGTCAATGTGTGGTAACTAGATTTTATTTTATACTGGAATGACATAGATTGTGCTTTTGGAATGTAATTTTGGCACATTCATGAAGAATGGTAGGGAGATCAAAGAGGAGTTATTATAATATTACGGCAAGAGGTAAATAAGGTCTGATTTACAATAATGACTTTGACTACAGAAAAAGGGAAAAATGAGAAAGATATCATGAGAGTGGAATCAGTAAGACTTACCAAATGACTGGGTATGTGGAATCAACAAAAGTTAGAAGTTGAAGATGGATCTGAATTTCAGAGAAACTGGATGATAAAAATGATGGTGGCGCTCTTTCAGTAATAGAGAAATTTGGTAGAGAGGAGTTTTTTAGGGGAGAGACACAAGGAGGAGTTTAATCTTGTCCTTGAAGTAAAATACATCCATGCATAAAAACTCTAAAGTAAAACTTCCTCTGTCCTAACCAAAATGAAAAAAAAGAAGGTAGGAGAGCATTTATTCATTACAATCCATGGCACAGACCCTTCTTCAAGGGTACCTGCTATAGCCAAGAGGTGATCTGTGGAGCCATGAGTAGGAGCAGATTTTTTCCAGTACTGCCCACCTGATTGCAGCTAAGGGTGCCTGATGATAACATAAAACTCATAAATGGGGAGTTGAGATCTTTTGCAGCAAGGTATACATGGGAAACAGGGGTAGATAAGTTGTACTAAACACAAACCTCATGGTTAGTCATTTCAGGGAGGGTGATATGAGATCAATCTTTCTATCTTCTGATTGATCATACAATTTTTGGCACCATAACACCTAAAACACAGATTTTCAGATCATATTATCATATATTTGGTGTTGGATGGGGCTTTGGAGACCAACTAATCTGTCTCCTCATTTATAGATAAGGAAGCTGAGACTTAACAGAAGTGAAGGGAATTGACCAAAGTTCCACAGCTTGGAATTATAATGGCACAGTTGGGATTAGAACCAAATTCTCTACCTCTAAATCCATAATAACTGAGAAGCTCATACATGCCTTCCCAATATGTGTCTGCAGCCTATGAAGCTTGAAAAGGTCAAAACTGGAATTCAGATATTACACATAAGTATTAGAATAGACCAGGAGGTGAGAAAAAAAAAATTGCCTGCTATAACCACCGTGATATTTTACAACTCCCTTTTCTATACTAGTGCCTCATTTTCCCCTGTCAAGTTCTCATGAGTAAGGTGATAGTAGCAATATTTTTAGCAGCCTACATATTCCAATTGACAAGTCTTCTCCCCATCTTCAAAGTTGCTTGGAGAGATGAAAGTGATACATTGTTTTTTTGCAAATAATTATCAGAATGTTAGAATAATAATGAATATTGATTTTGTAATTACAGGTAAAACATGTAACCCTGGATTGATAAATTAGCTCATAGGTCTCCCAGGCTTCTTTTTTCTTTTGTGTTGATGATTTTGGATCATGCTTGTCTAAAGCCATTCTCAGAGAGTACTAGAGATACAAAGACAAAAACTAAAAAGACAAAGAAAAAACCTGCTATCAATGAGCTTACATTCTATTGGGAGAGACAATATGTACCTATGTAAATAAATAGAAAATATATTCAAAATAAATAGAAAGTAATTTGCGGGTGGAGAAAACACTACCAACTTTGACTACCAGGGAAGGTTTCATGTAAGAAGCATTTGAGATAATTGTTGATGAAAACCAAGAATTCAAAGTAGTAGGGGTGGGTGAAAGTGCATTATAGATATATGTGCTAGTCAGTGCAATGACATAGAAGAGAGATATAGAATTATGTGTAAGGAATAGCAAGAAAGACAGTTGAGTTGGATTTGAGTGCAGCAAGAGGAGTAATGATACTTTAAGCACAAGGGTAAAAAGAGGCAGAGAAGGAAGGAACACATAAGACTAAAGGGTACCTTGGGACTTCTGGTCCCAGGACTCCTTGTTTCTGTTTAAAGATTCCCCACCAAATTGGTTTTTAGGTTTGGTGTTGATAACATATGAGTCACTGCCATGCTTAACTAGACCGACTCCTTGTAGGCTGTGATGTTTTGCCTGATGGGCCATGTGACTGATGCATTGGATCAAGCAGGTCACTCAATTGCTATTTTTCTCCTTCTTGGACTTAGCTCGTACAGATATGAGACAGACCATAAGTCCCAGTGTGATCTCTGGTGGTTTTAAATGATTTCCTAGTCTCACTTGTCTCTGGAGTATTCCTGTTTCATTTTACTTAGTCTCCTAAAATCAGTAAAGAATACTCAAAAGAAACAAAGACTCAAAAGAAACAGACATCATTTTTTAATGGATCAATGGTGTTTGAATGAGAGATATGTCATCTACTGACACTCTTTCACCTATTAGCTCACACCTCTTCTACCCTTGCCCATTACCAGGAAGGAAAAGTACAAAGTAAAAACAAAGGTGGGGTCTATCAACACTTTAGAACTTTTTTTCATGAGAAAATAATTTAAGCTTTCTAGCTTCTCAGTCAAGAACAGAGTACAAACTACTCAGACAATGATGGGTAAATGTGTCTTTGAATCTGAAGTGGACTGAGAAATACCTGCACATGTTCTGTGTAAACTATCAGGAAGGACAAATGCTTTAACAGCAGTGTCATCAATGGCTACCATTGCACTAAGCTGGGTTTTTTTTTAGATGATTTATGAGGATCTTTAGACATTTTGCCATCTGCCATGCTGACAAACCTCTACCTTCTGCTGGAATGTGGAACTGTACTGTCCACCTGGCAGAACCATGCCTCCCTCTCTGAGTGATTTAACCCTTTCAGCTTTGGAACTCTACCTTAGAACTGACTTTGATTGTTGGGTAAATGAGTGCAAACTCATATGACTGACTATGGTACCATTGCTTCTGGAAAGGGTAGGACAATAAACTGTGGTTCCATTCAACATTCCTATTAAAACCCAGATAAACCTTCCCTTTCCTGGCCACCATTGCTCCCTATATAGTATCTCCCAAAAGTCATTATGGGCAGAGATTATCTTACCTCTCTATTAGAGTCCCCATTGTCTAGCAGATAATGTTCCAGCTATATCCATGCTTTATAAATGTTTTCCATAATTTAATCAACCAATTAATGTAGGAATTTTCTATTGTGCCTCTCTCCATTAACATAAATGACTGAGAAATGGTTTCTAAAAGGGAGCAGATTATTATACGAGGACCCATGTAAACCCAAATATTAGTCTAGTTTGAGCTATGTGAACCATGCTTTAAACAGAACTCTCCTGTGTGTAAATATTAAGCAGCACAATGTATTAATAAATATGATTTAATTTTGTGAAAGATATCATCAAGGACATACAGGACAGAGAAGGACATGAGCCTATTATGTAGTAATGCTGAGGTATAGCAAATAGATAGCTCAATTACTCTACTTCCAGTGAGTGGGGGTGAATGCAAAAGAGTAATGAACTTGGAGTCTCAAGACATTGGTGTTAACCCTTGTTCTACCACTTACTACTTGTGTAATCTTGGACAAATCATTTAACCACTCTAGGCCTCAGTTTTTATCTTGAAAATGGAAGAGTGAGTCTAGATGACCTCCAAGCTCCCTTCAGCTCTAGTATATAATCCTATGAATACATATTAAGATATTTAGAAGACTTCAGCATGTAGAGTGCATCCTCTAAAAATCAAAACCATGAGGAGATAAAGATACAGAATGAGAAGATATGGATGAGTGGCTGTCCACACAATGGAAGGAAACACTATTATCAATTAGTTTATTAAGTTCTTAAAATATAGTTTATTTTTTGACAATTATATCATGAGACATTCACCAAAAGGAGGGGGGAGGGGAGTTGGACAGCAATTCAGAAGATCAAAATATGAATTCAACTCAAGACAAATCCAATAAATATTCATGCCATTTCTCCTACGTAAGGCACTGGGCTAAGTTATGGTTAGAGATAAAATTAATAAATTTCCTGTCTTCAAGGGGTTTCAACTAAAGAAAAGTGCCCAGGATTTAAAGTTAGTCAACACCTGGGGTCAAATCTCACCTTAAACATGTATTAGTATTTTGATAATGGGCATTTCCCCTGATTGAAATCTGAGTAATACATTAGTAGAATGGATAAAATATTACCTATAGAATCACTTCATAGTGTAATTTTTCCAAGTATAAAATAATACCTGATCTTTACATTAAATGTCAGCTAGCATTATTAGCTGTGTGATCCTGAATGAGTAATTTAACCACTTTGCTTCTCGCATTTTTTTCCATCTGTAAAATAAAGGTGACAAACTAGATGGCTTTGGAGAATGATGTTATTTTTTCCTTCTTTAATACCTTATAACCGTGTAAATAATAAAAAAAAAAAAACGAAGCAATACCTAGCACAAGACAGTACCCTCTTCTTTTCTATCAATAAACTAACAAGGCTTCAATTGGGAAGAAAATGCTTATTTCATCTTGGCTTTGTACAGCAATCCTGCACTGGGCCCATATGTGACTGGATCCTTTCACTTCTGTGGTCTGAACTTCCCTTAAGCTCAGCCTGGTTTGAGGCCTTTTGATCTATCAGATAGATACAAGGGGTGGGGAACCTGGGGCCTAGAGGCCCTATGTGGCCCTCTAGGTCCCCAAGTGAAGCCGTTTGACTCAATTCAAACTTCACAGAACAAATTCCATTAATAAAAGATTTGTTCTGTAAAACTTGAACTCAGTTAAAAGGCCAAAGACAAAGACCTTAAAGGCCACATGTTGCCTTGAAACCACAGTTTCCCCACGCCTGAGTCTATCCTATACCTGCCAGGGTTTGATTCAAGTTCTTTTCTGGTTCCCCTGGAGCCTCTTGGCAACCTGCTACTCAGTTTAATTGCTCTTAATGAGTGTTCCTGCTTTGTTAGAGAAAGGAGATGTTGAAGATCCCCTTTCTCATCTGACAAAGGCTTCAGGGAGGTTTGTTGAGTTTGCTTTCCTCTGGACAGAGATGAATAGAAGCTTCTGCTCCAGGCTCTCACTAAATGTTCTTTAGCAAACAGAAGTTGTTATCCTCCTGGACTGTAGAACCTCTGCTGTTGCTACATTGGCTTTATCAGCCCAGTGCACTTTGGTGCTGCTCCTTGGGACTCCCATCTCTAATGTTTCCTAGAGGACTGTGGAATCCTTACCCACTTGTGAATACCCACTCATAGTTGGGAACTTGAAGCATGCCAGGGTATTACCATTATAGACACTCAGAGCAAAATCTTTATCTTTATAGGGACAGACCTGGCTTCAAAATGGAAATATTTTTCTTTCAAACATAGTAACTTCTAATTTGAAAATATAAACAAGACTGTAGCAAGACTTTTTTTCTGTTTTTAGCAGTAATTTTTTAAATGTATTTCTCCCCAGATACACACACAAGTGTATGCATAGACCATTACCTTTCCTTAGGAGAAAATGAAATACTACTATAGAAACCTGGGGAGACACAAGCCAAAGAATTCCAGAAGACCTAGAGTGCAAGTCAAAGATGCCTGCAGAATGGTAGCTGTGATCATGAGCTCATTGACCCCTATGCCTTCAGCTGAAAACCTCCTGTTTCCCTTCTTCACCCTGGCAAGAACACCCATTGCAGCAAGGCTGATGAATTATAGCCTGATAGTGAGCACTTTCAGCAGCTCAGCATCAGCTTGATGGCCTATGGGCTGAAGATAAATGACTAAGGAATATATCCAATTTATTCATTGGATTTCCCCAAATGAATTCTAGCCAAGCTTCTCAATGGGGCATAAGGCAAGAGCCAAGGCAGATTCTAGTAACCTTAACCCATTCCCTTACAAATGAAACATCCCTTGATATTTTTCGAATAATCAAGTCAGTTCTTGCCTTTCCTTTTTTTTTAATTTCCAAATGAAACAATTCTTCCTCTTTAGAGCCTCAGTTCTTGTAGATTGCATGAAAACAAATATTTGACTGTGCTCTGAAATAGTAAGGCAACTTGTCTTAGTTTTATGCAATCTTTTCCTTTCTATAAATTTCCCACATCTTTTGATTAGCTCCTTTTTACAGGAGAATTCTTTGTGCTGTCACCACTCTTATGGAAGTCTGTGAGGGACCATCTTTCTTCCCTGAAGTTCAGAGTTCCTCACAAAAATTATTATTTTTTTGGTTCGAAATTCCCAAGTTAAGAATTTTCCACACTATTCCTTATTTTTTCACCTTGTAGAATTTCTGTTGAAAAAAATAATCAATGGTAAGGTCCTATTTTTTTCTACTTCATTTGACTCAGCCCATTTTGATGATTCAGGGGACTCCTGGACAGTAGTTTAATCAGCAAATGCATCAGCCCGAATACTCTGGCAGCTATAACTTCACCTGGTAGCCAGGTTGAGTGACCCTTCCTTTCATTCAAGGAATTTTATATGTATTGTAGCTGCCAGCCTTTAAATACTGATTCATGACCACTCAGATTTAAAGTGTATTGGGCTGCCCTAGTGCTTACTTTGTCAGAACATGTTCTTGGAATCATAGAAATAAGAGATTGAAATGACCTGTTGGGACACCTCTTCAATACTCCTGCCAGTACAATATTGTTCCCTATGATATAAATGATTAATCGGCAGAACTGGAATATATATATATATATATGTTCCATATGTGTGTGTGAACACACACAAATATGCATACACAAATATGTTTCCCCCCATAGTCAATTATTCAATCCTGGCCCTGAGGCACCTAATGGAAAATATTTTTAATGAGAATAGGGCTAAATTTTACTGGGAATAGTTTCAAAGTAACTTAGAGAGTTGAGTGATGTACTTGTGACAATGTCCAGATATCTTAACAGAGTATTGTACTGCCGTTGTCCTTTTATTCTGTTCCAAACATTCTAAATCAGTATTTCAAAACTTTTTTTACCTAATTCCCCCAATTCTAATGTGAGGAAGGTAGTAAAAGAATCATCATCCTCATTTTATCAATAAGAAACTGAGTCATGAAGTGCCTTATCTGATTTCACATAGCTAGTGTCAGAACCAAGATTGGAGAGTCAGTTTCTGAACCCATATTCAATATTGTTGTTTTTTTTTGCCTTTTGGAATGCAATTGGGGTTAAATGCATGTGTGTGGGTGTGTGTGTATGTGTGTGGGTGTGGGTACTAAGTGTCTGAGGCTGGAACTGAACTCGGGTCCTCCTGACTCTGGGGCTGGTGCTTTACTCACTGCACTACTTAGCTGCCCCTCAATATTCTGTACACTATAGGATAAGATATTGCAGATTATTGAAGATTCCCAACTAATCTGAAGGATTAGCTATTTCATCAAAGAAGCCAAGAAGCAGAAAACACTAACATCTTTTCATCATTCATCATTACAAGATGATGTAATACATAAAACACAGGATTTGGAATTAAGGACACTAACTTTCAAATCCTACGTTTGCAATTTACTACATGTGTGACCATGGGTAAGTCTTCTTACTTCTCTAAATGTTAGTTTTCTTATCTGTTAAATGGGAATACTAATAATACCAATTTTATAGTTATTACAAGTGTCAAATACTTTATTAAAAAATTTTAAAACTTAAAAAAAACATGGAAATGTTCCTATTCATGTTATTGTAATTGTGGTTATTATTATTATTATTATTTGTCTATCACTCTAAGGTTTATATTGTGAGGATCAGGAAGGAATCTTAGAAGTCATATAGTCAAGTCCCCTAATTTTATAGGGTAGGAAAACAAAGTCTGGAGTTATGAAGTTCCTTGCCCAAAGTTACATACCTAGTATGTGTCAGAAACAAGACATGACCCTTCATTTCTTCTTGACTGTCTATCCACTATACAATGCTTGCTTTCAATGATGGTAAAAGTCAAATACTTACATAGCTCTTCATCACATCTTTCTCCCTTCCTCTTAAGTCCATGAAAATTAAGATATCTATAGACATATTGCTAAATGACTTCTTTGGAGAAAATGTTTGCTCAAAATTTTGAGAGGATGAAGCCAAGAAGGTGTAATGAGGCAGATACTCTTGCAAATTCCCTTACAAACAACTTAAAATCAAGCCTTAAAATGAATTCTGGAGCAGCCGAGCTAGCAAAAGGACAGGTGTAAAATATCAAGACAATAAATGTCAACAGGAAAGGTCTGTGACACTGAAGTGAGAGTGGAGTGAAGTCCAATACAGAAGGTCTGGGCAAGGAAGTTTTAAAGCCCTGTACCCTGGTAAAAGCCAGCAGTGAGGTCCCATATCCCCATCAATGACAACAAGGGTACCCTGTGTCTAGGTTCCAGTCAGAAGTATTCTCTAGTGCAGCAGACCCTGTCTCAGCAAGTCAGTAAAGTTCTTGGAGACAACTGAATAAGGAACAGTGATTTCTAGAGCTCTCAGTCTGCAGTCATAAGGACAAATGGTCAGAAGGTGATTAATGAGGATTTATTGCTAGCATTTGGTGCAGGATTCTGTTGCATTACCAAACAAGGATCTGAGCCACAGACCCATGTCTCAGTGCCAGGGTGATGAGGAACACTAGAGCACTAGAGCCTAGGGTCATGGGGGAGCAGGGATCCTGGTTAGAGGTAAAGGGTAGAAAAGAGCACTTGTGCTTGCTCACAGACCAGAGCATAGACCAGGAGTGTGGTGACTACACCTCTCCTTATATCATACCATCTTGGAGGGGTATAAGATATGTTCAGGGAAAACTAACTGGTAACAAAGCTGCTAAGCACTTTTCAGAGGTGCTTTCCACCACTGATGCTCATCTAATTCACCCAAATCTCACCTG
Source organism: Petaurus breviceps papuanus (assembly GCF_028583685.1). Lineage (NCBI taxonomy): Eukaryota > Metazoa > Chordata > Mammalia > Diprotodontia > Petauridae > Petaurus > Petaurus breviceps. The sequence goes on along the minus strand of NW_027187419.1, from coordinate 16,734,604 downwards.
ACTCTCCAAGAAGCTATAGCATGCTCAGTAGCCATACCATGGTAAATCATTCCATCAGACAGGCTAAATCAGTTTGAGGTTAACTAAAGGGTCACAAATCCTTTGGTGAGTGGGGGGCGGGGGATCCACATCAAACATGTGAAGACTTTTCCCAGCGTAATGGTTAGATGAGTAGATGAGAAGAATTTGTTCCAATGGCTACGAAGGCGGCCGAAGCTGTGGAAGGTGGTGAAGCATCGTGGAGGGCTTAGAGGTTGCTTAGATATCAAAGAAAATAAGGTCATCTACCTTACCTGGAGCCATCACCAGTCATCTTGATTTTTGTCTTGCAACTGGACTTTGAAGACTTCAGAAAAGAGAATGAGGCCTATGAAATCATGTAACTGTATTTCACTTAAATCCAATTTATGTATGAATCAGAAGACATCATAAATCCAATTTATGTATGAATCAGAAGACATCCACCATATTATTTTGCCATTTTTATGTTTCTCAAAGTTGTGTGGTGGGCAACATGGGGGCATTGCTCAGAGGCTGGACTATGTGGTGTATGGAAGCCTGGATGAGTCCTGGTTGACATGGCAGCTAGTTGATCCACCAATTGCAAGGGCCATTCCTAGGCCTATCACCTCAGAGCTTGGATCTGTAGGATCTGGGTAAGAGACAAATGCAGGGCCCGCAGCAGTAGCAGCAGCTGGAATTTTCCACAGCCTGGAAAATTAAAAAGCACATACCTGAGCTCCCAGGGATCAGGATGGCAGAGTGAATCCCAGTTATTCCAATCCCCCCTCTTACCCTGAAAATACAGAAATTATTTTCCCAGAGCAAAATTTTAAATAGTAAAGGCTTGGGAGTCCTAGAGGAAGGGCATGGCTAAGGCCCTGCCTCAAAATGTGTAAAAACAGATTGCAAAGACAAAGACTCTAGAATCCTATTATTGAGAGAGGGAGCAACCAAATTCAGAAGGAGAGAGCATTAACTCCACACCCACAGCTGAAGCCTAAACAGGGAATATGAACTGGTCTCAATCCCCAAAAGCATACTTGGAAGAGCTCAGAAGGACTTCGGAAACCAAATTAGAGAGGTAGAAGATAAAATGACTAATTCTTTTAAAATCAAAATTGAAAAAGAGAAAAACATTTCAATGAAGAAAGCAGCTACTTAAAAAGAAAAAAAAATGTGTGAACTAAAAATGAAATCTGAACATATGGAAAAGGAGTTTCAAAAACTAACTGAGGAAAATAATTCACTAAAAATTAGAATCAACCAAATTGAAGGTAATGACTTGATGAGGCACCAAGAATCAGTCAAACAAAATGTCAAGAATGAAAAATTAGAAAAAGAGGTAAAATATCTGAATGGAAAAATAACTGACCTGGAAAACAGATCCAGGAGAGACTGATGAGGTATACTCTCTGAGAACACCCTTGAGCTCTCCTTGAATCTTCCCAAATAAGGCATTTGCCTGAGGCCATAGGCCTTTGATTTTGGCTCTGTCCCAATCCTTTGTCCAAAAATTTCTCACCCTTGATCCTCCCAAAATATCTATACCCAAATTTGTTCCACACTTGAACTGGCCTAGCCCACCATTGTCTGTCTCCATTTGGCCTCCAGCAACTTCCTACCTTTAATCACTCATTTACTGGAGTCTGACCTCATTAACTCCTCCTGAAGACCCTCACCAAACTCATTACTGGAGTCTGACCTCATCTGAATCCTCCTGAAGTCTCTCCCCAAACTCCTCCTCTAGACTACCCCTAGATTCTTCCCACAACCTTTCTGTATATCAGACCCCATCTGGCCTCCATGAGTGGAGGAAGCCCAGAGAATTATTTAGCACAGACTCACTCTGTGTCAGATGATTCTGGCCCATTTGCCCAATGCAAGAGTCACAGATACCAAGGCTCCTTAAGAGGCTATCCATTATCATGAACTTTTAATAAACTTTTCTTTTCTTTGGTTGAGAGAAGGCTTCAATCAAATTCATTTGGCAGGGCCTGGCATTTTGGTATTTTGGAGTCTCAATTTCCCCTAAGCCTATACCTCAATATTTTATGGTAAAAACTTCTTCAAGATGACAAAACAGAAAAACGATAACGTGGGGAGACATAAACTGATGCTGAGCAAGAAGAGCAGAACCAGGAGAAATCTGTACACAATCACAGACACATTGTATGTGTGACAACTAACTTCAATAGACTGGGAACCTCTCAGCAGCGTAAGGTTATAAGACAACTCCAAAAGACTCATGATCAGGGTGGAGTTAAGATGGCAAAGTAGAAACAAGACTTCCGTTTGGCTCCTGCTTCCACCTTTTTCAATTCATGTAAAAAATGATTCTGAACAAACTTTGGAGCTACAGAACCCACAAAATGACAGAGAGAAGATAACTTCCCACTGAAGACAGGCCAGCAGACCAGCAGGAAGGGGCCAGCACAGTGCTCTGGGAGCTGAGATCAGCCCCGCATGAGCCAGAGGTTTTAGCCTCAGGGCAGCCACAACTAGTCACCAGCAAGAGGGACTTCAGATCACCAGCAGCTGTGGCAGTTTCCAGAATTATCAACCCACAGATGTTAAGAACAAAGTGAAAGTTCAGTGCCATGTGGACTTTGTGGGAACAGGGAGTTAGGGAGTGTGGTCCAGCCTTTGCCCCCAGAGCAAGAAGCAGCTGAGGCATGGCAGCAATGCAGTGACTGCTGTGTGGCTGCTTCAGAGGTCCTGACCTGCAGATTGTAGTTTGACCAAGTGACCAGTCTCAGGGATAATCTCTTTTTCTTTAACCTGCTTGGATCTGAATCACTGTCTAGGGTAGAGGTCCTGGGGTGCGAGATCAGTTTGCCAGAGCTGATGGAGGGTTCAAAGAGGGAAGCAAACTAATAGCTATGGCAGCTGGGAAAACCCCAGCAATTTGGGACAAAGCTCCACTTGTAGGTAGCAGAGTTCTACTGTGGCAAATAGTTCAAAATTCAAGTAATTGAATGGCAACATGAGCAAGCAAAGGAAGCAAAGCAAACTCAGCAATCTGACTTTGCAATCTTACTTTGGGGACAAAAAGGATCAAAGCATGGAACAGAAGGAAGAGAGCAAAGTCAGAACTGCTTTACCTAAAGCTTTCAAGAAAAATATGAGCTGGTTGCAGGTCGTAGAGGAGTTTAAGAAGAACTTTGAAAACCAAATAAGAAAAATGGAGGAAAAATTGAGAAGAGAAATGAGAATGATGCAAGAAAATTGTGAAATGAGAGTCAACAACCTGACTGAAGAAAATAACACCTTAAAAATAGATTAACTCAAATGGCAAAGGGGGTTCAAAAAGCCAATGAAGAGAAGAATGCCTTAAAAAGCTGAATTTTCCAGATACAGAAAAAGAATCACAAAAGCTCACTAAAGAGAATCGTTCTTTCAGAATTAGATTGGAGCAAATGAAAACTACTGAATTTATGAGAAATCAAGATACCATTAAAGGGATCCAAATGAATAAATAGAAGGAAATGTAAAATACCTCATGGGAAATACCACTGACATTGTAAATAGATCCTGGAGAGATAATTTAAAAATGATTGGACTACCTAAAAGCCATGATCCAAAAAAGAACCTAGCAATCATCTTCCAAGAAATTTTCAAGGAAAATTGCCCTGATGTTTTAGAACCAGAAGGCAAAACAGAGGTTGAAAAATCCACCAATCACCTCCTGAAAAAGATCCCCAAAAGAAAACTCCAAGGAATATTATAGCCAGGTTCCAGAGTTCCCAGATCAAGGAGAAAATATTACAAGCAGCTAGGAAGAAACAATTTGAATATTGTAGAAACACAATCAGGATAACACAGGATCTGGTATCTTCTACAATGAGGGACTGAACGGCTTGGAATATGATATTCCAGAGGTCAAAGGAGTTGGGATTAAGATCAAGAATCACCTACCCAGCAAAACTGAGTATCATGTTTCAGGGGAAAATCCAATGGCCATTCAGTGGAACAGAGGACTTTCAAGCATACATGATGAAAAAATCACAGTTGAATAGAAAATGTGACATTCAGATACGAGAAGCAAAAGAAGCATGAGAAGGTAAATGGAGAAAAGAAATCATAAGAAACTTATCAAAGTTGAACTATTTACATTCTTACATGGAAAAACAATAATTATAACTTATTGTAATGTAATGCCAAGGAAAGGCAACTTCCCAAGGTTCAGAATACCAGCATAGGTGCTCTCCATTTTATTCAGTGACAAACCCAGAACAGAGAAGATCAAAACATGACATCATTCAAAATACAGCATTTACTAAGCGTGATTAAATAATCTACAAGGACTACCCCACCCCAGGACCTTCCAATCATTCAATCAATTACAAAGTCCCTGTTCTAAATACTTCTCCACCCCTAGGCTATACCTTCATTTGGTCCACCACAAAACCCCTCTTCTCAAATGGAGATTAGTTTCCAAACATAGGTAAAGTACCTTCATTTGTCAATCACAGAGCACAATAAGGTCAAAAGTTCCCCACCCCTGGATCACAATTGAATCTACCCCAGAGTTACATCAAGTTTAAACACAGCACTTAATACCCAAATGGAGGTCTTTTCTTCATCTTGACACGAGGCAAGTTCTCAGCAATCTTAGTTCCTGGGGAGACAAGGCTTAGCAAGGCCATAAGATACATTGCCAGTCCCTTCATGGATTTATCCTCTGTCTGTAGAACAGTCCTAGAACCCCTGAACACATTAGCAAAGCCCTCTCCCAGGATTTCTGTAAACATACAACAAGAAAATCCTTCTTCAGGGCTTCTGAACCAACAGAAAGGTTCCCAGACCCCTGCAACAACAGCACTGTCCTTCACCAGTGGACAGTATTCACTCTGTCTGCAGGACAGTCTCCAGACCCCTGCAACAACAGCACTGTCCTTCACCAGTGGACAGTATTCACTCTCTGTCTGCAGGACAGTCTCAGGGCTTCTTAACCAAATGCCAGGTTCCAGGACTTCTTCAACAGGACAGTCTTTCACCAGTGGACAAATCTGGCAAAATAACATCAAAACAGACAGACAAAGTACCAGCAAAACAGCCATGTCTCCTCAGTCCTTGGCAGCTCAGGGGGGCAGGTCTCAAAAGTCCAGGGCAATTCAAAGCGGCCACCAGCAATTCTCTTAGTCTCTCTCTCTCCACGAGGTGCTGCTTCCAAAAAGATCTTCCGCCTCTCTCTTGTCTCTCCAAATCTATGTCACCAGCTCCTCCCAGTTCAGGACTTTCTTTTCACATCAAAAAGTCCATCCCATAGGTGGGATTAACAAGCTCTGGGTTTTAACACAATCAATTTGAAAACCAAGCCAATACAGGGGAATCTTTAATTGCTATTACTATCACACTTATGAAACTTTTTTCAGTATGAGAATAGTTGAAGGGTAGGGAATATAAATATATATATATATGTACACACACATACATAAATATATACATATATATGTCTATGTAGAAGGGTATATGGGTGTATGAATACATATATGAGTGTGTGTATATATGTGTGCAGGTATACATAGACAGAGGACACAGGACCAGTTTAATGTGAAGGGATGGTATTTAAAAGGTGAAATTGAGAGGTGAGCGAGTAATATAATGGGAGGAGATGGGGAGAAACAGAATGGGGTAAATTATCTCTTATAGAAGAGTCAAGGGAAAACTGTTGCAATCATGGGAAAGAAGAGGAGGCCAAAAGGGAATGAGTTAACCTTACTCTCATTGAATTTGGCTTAGGGAGGGAATGACATACACACAAAATAGGGTATCTCACTCTACAGGAGAGCAGGGGGAAGGGGATGAAAGGGGGGATGATGGAAGGGAGGACTGGTTGGGGGAAGGGAAGTTGGAAGCACATACTTTTGAAAAGGACAAGATCAAAGTAGAGAATAGAACAAGTGGGGGGTGGGATAGGATGGAGGGAAATATAGCCATTCTGTCACATTTTATCTACTATGGAAATGTTTTGCATAGCTACACATGTACTCTATATTGAATGCTTATCTTTCCAGGAAGGGTGGGTGTTGACAGAAGAAGGGAAAGAATCTGGAATTCAAAAAAGATTTAAATTCAAATTTTTAAATATATATGATTATTGTTATTATTTTACATTTTTACATGCAACCGGGAAATAAGATATACAGGCACCGGGACATAGAAATCCTCGTGCCCTACAGGAAAGTCAGAGGGTGGATGGGGGAGGACATAGAAGAGAGCAGATTGGGGGAGGGGCTATTCAGTGGAATGGCTGTTTTACAGGGTGGTGGGTAGGGGAAAGTTAGGGAGAAAATTTGTAACTTAAATTCTTGTGGAAATGAATGATGTAAACTAAAAATAAATATAAAATTTAACTGAAAAAAAAAAGTCATGATCGAAAGAGATATCCACATCCAGAGAAAGTGCTGTGGAGTCTGAATGTAGATTGAAAGAAATTACTTACTCTTAGTCTTTTTCTTGTTATGTTTTGCTTCCACTTTCCCACTGATCATTCCATTGGTTATAATCCTTCTTTACAACCTGCTTAATGATTAATGTGAAGATATTTTTACATCCTATATTTGAGTGCATGCTGCAATGATGGGGGAATGGGGAGAGGAGGAGAGGGAAGGGGAGAAAATTTGAAACTCAAGGAATTGTGGAAGTGAATTTTGTAAACTAAAAATTAATTTAAAAATTAATTTTAAAAAACAAAGTTGTGTGGTGCTATGCAAGTGATAAAGAAGTAGGTACAGATACACTGGGAGCTTTGGTCATAATGCTGCATGCAGGAAGCCCAGGGTATAGGGTCATCTACTCACTGGATGCAGGAGTGTGATTTGGCAACTCCCTGGATGTCTGTGCAGCCTTTTTAAATGATCATACTGCTCACCTCCTGATGGGAGGAAGGGATTAGAAAAGTTGACTTAAAAATTATCTGCTTCACCCATTCTCTGCCTCCTTTACAAAACTGGCAGTGTTCCTGATGAGGTATGGGCTCTGGGAGCCCCCTTGAGCTCTCTTTGAATCTTTGAGGTATAGGCTCTGGGAACATCCCTTGAACTTTGATTAAATCATCCTATTTGATGAGGCATTAGCAAGAGCCCATAATCCTTACATTGTGGCTGGGCCCAAACCTCTGTTACTAGACTTCCCATCTTTGAGACTATCAAAATATCAATCCACCCTTCAGCTGGCTTACCCCACCATTGTCTGTAATCACTAGGTAGCCTCCAGCAACTTCCCCCCCTTTTTGACTAATTGAAGATTAACACTGTATAATACTTTGAGATCTGGTACAACTAGACCACTTTCCTTTGTACTTTTTTTCTGCCATTAATTTCCCTGATATTCTCTATATTCTTCCAGGTAAATTTTGTCTTTTTTTTTTGGTTCTACAAAATAATTTTGGTAGTTTGTTATCACACTGTATAAATAGTTATAGTTTTGTATAAATATTCTTTAAGAAAATTGATTTGTGGTTTTCTTTCTTTGTTTTAACTCTTCCTAGTTTAGGTATCTACACCATATTTGCATCATAAAATGAATTTAGTAGGACTTTTTCTTGTTTGACTATGTTTTTCTAAATTTGTATTATATGATTGTAAAGGAATACTAGTGTGGTATAAGAAATGATGAACAGGATACTCTCAGAAAATCTAGAAAGATTTACATGAGATGGCACAGAGGGAAGTGAAAAGAACCAAGAGAACATTATACATTGTTACAGCAATATTGTAAGATGATCAACTGTGAATGACTTAGCTATTCTCAGCAATAAAATGATCTAAGATAATACCAAAAGGCTCCTGATGAAAAATGCTATGCACCTCCAGAAAAAGAACTGATGGAATCTGAATTCAGAAGGAAGCATATTTTTCACTTTTTTTGTTTTTTTGCTTTTTTGGTCTTTTTTTTTCACGTGACTAATATGGACATATGTTTTCCATGATTGCAAATGTGTAACCCATGTGTAATTGCTTATTGCCTCTGGGATTGGGTATGGGAAGAGAAGAGGGAGAGAATTTGGAAATCAACATTTAAAAAATAGATGTTAAAATTATTTTTACATGTAATTGGGAAAAAATAAAATATGAAAAAAATTATTTGACATGGATAAACTTAATACTGATGCATAATTTCTCAAAATACATTAGTCAAAAAATGTACCAACATGACTCAAATAGATCATTTACCTCTCTTGTTTCTGGGGTTCAATCACCAGACTTCAAAACATAGAGATTTTAAGACACAATATTTTGATGTCCTGTTCTTGCTGTTTACATGAACACAACTGAGAGTGTTACCTCTCAGAGAAAGGACATTCACTCCACTCCTTCAGATTGGTACCTTCAGGTGCTTAAGAGGGAAAGAAACTGAAGAAGCAAGGGGAGAATTAGACACTTGGCCTTTACCTCCCAAAGCTGGCAATCCAGGAGACACTGATTACATGCTTCCCAGATTCCCTGTTGCGAATACACTTTTCTCTCCCACAACTCATATAGCCATTTGTTTTGCTCTGGTCTTATGTACTTGTGCATTATAATTTATGCCTTTTATTTGTTTGTGGAAGCATATTTTAACTCATTTCCCTACCCCCTGCACTAGAGTATAACTTCCAGAAAGGCAGGAAAAGGGTTCCACTTTTCCTTTTCTCCAACCTCTTATTTAATGCTTGATTTATAAAAATAAAAGTTGCATTGATGCCTTTTGCTTTTATTTTACACTCACTTTCAGATATTCCTTCCTCTTCCTCCTGCCCCAAAAGAGAAAATGAACTTTCTCTTGAAGAAAAAAATTAAGGCACATAAAATATATTTCACAACACACAAAATATTCTGCACTTCTGAAATCCCATATTTCTAAGAAAAGATGAATACACATTTCTTCTTCTGACAAAGTCTTATATTGATGTTACCTTTTCCACCTAGAAAGTTTTACATAAAATAAATACTTACTATATGTTAGCTGGATTTAGTTTGATGTGTTGAATTTGGATCCAAAGTATGACAAATAGAAAGTGATAATGCTAAATATGTGACTCTAGACAAGAGGTGTCAAAATAAGCCCCTAGGCTATAGTCCCCAAAGCTATTGAGTTGTCCCAAACCAGATTAAATAAAATTTGGAAATATTTAACAAAAAAAATGTAATAAAAGGTAGATAATGTTTATAGGTTGTTTACTGAGTCAATATATAGATAGCAAAGGATCATTATGTATGCATTAGTGGCCCATTTCTAGTGTTGAACACTCTACTGCTCTAGACAGACTATTAGCCCTGGAGAAAAGAGGGGATATAGGCAAGTTTTCACTGTAATCATTCTTTTACATGTGTCAAACATTCACCCTCTTCATGGAAGGCAATAGGACTAAAAGTTCAAAGGGATTGCTGAGTTGAATCAATTTATTTTGCAATGAGGAAACTGATTCTCAAAGATATGACCAAAGTCACATAACTGTTACAAGCTAAAGCTGTGATTTGAACCCTTGTGCTCCAAATCCAATGCCCTTTTTATTGCACAATGGACCTTTGTCAATGACTTTCTTTCTTTAGAATTCTGGATTTTATTTTCTAGGTACTTCTAGATGCTCTGGACTTTTCCAGAAAAAGGAAAATTGGACTTTTCCACATACTGTGCCATGTTCATTTCAGGGGATCCTTTATATAAGTCAGATAAGGTAAGAAAGATATTTTGTCTTTTCTAAAAGAAAGTCATCTTTCCTCTCTCAAATGTAATGCTTGAAGGACAACTTCTCTGCAACTTAGTTGCTCTAATAAAACCAATTCTTTACAGGATCCTCCTTAAATAATTGGTATGTGAACAGGAATCATTCACTCCATGAGTGAAAATAACAGCTCTTCTACTTCCATGGTTGACAGAGAGCCCAAAGCGACATGATATATAAAATCATTGCACAAATCATTAAGTATAATAGTGTTAGTTATTGTTATTAATTATCTCTTATTTTCGATGAGATTATTTTCATATATGAATAGAACATGTTGCTCCCTTAGTATTATTCTTTGGCTCAATATTTTTCAGACTTCTGCACAGGGCACAAAATAGTGATTTTTCATAATTGAAAAATTATTTTTGGATGTAAGCTCCTCTCCTGTAGACATAATAAAATTCTCCTAACACTTGCACCAAATAAAATAGCAGAGTCTACATGTATCTCATACTACTTCCACATGACTTAATTTCTTCTGTTAGGTCACTAAATTTTGAAAATCTTTCATTACATGTATTTTGGAAACTGTGAATATGCACCATATCAATACCTATTAAAATACTCCTAATTTTTTTAAATAAATCAATTATATCTGGTTTCATGTGGGCAGCAGTTCTGTCTTAAATAATGTTCTGGTTCTACAAGAGTTTATTTGTTTAATTTTTAATATTTTTCTGATGTTTTTATTTCTACATTTGACATCTTTTAGTTTATAAAGGAAAGTACATCTTTGATGTATAAATCCAATCACCTGAATGTATTTTCCTAGGCATCTGTTAGATGCTCAATTTTTGCCATTTCCATCACTACATGGTATAAGTATAATTTATAATAAGTATATTTTTTCTATAATTTTAGTGGCAAAGACCTGATTTTAAATTGTTATGATAAACCTCAGTGTTTCTATAAACACATCTGCATGATTCAGTCAGTTTTTGTACTTTTTATTTTCTTTTGCAAGACAGGTTATAAATTGAGTTCATATGAATGTTGTCCATGGAGTACCTTTTGATTCTACTCTTGGAGGTTACCTGCCTCAAAAATTCCATTTTCAGATGGAATACAGAAGGGAATAAATTTAAAGAAGAAAAGAAAAAATACAGAATAGTTCATTACAAGGAAGTTTGAGAGGAAGGGAAGTGGGATATGCAGAAATTGGGAAAGGCATCATATGGAAGGCAGTGCTTTTATGGTACCCATTAAAATTTTTACATTTATACCTCTTACACGATGAAAAAAAAGTACTATACCTCTTCAGTTATCATAGCTTAATTTTTTTGAGATGGTCTTATTCCCACTGGCTCTCCTCTCCTGTTTTTTGTTCTATTACTTTTATAGTTTTGTTTATTAGATCCTTTTTTTATTTACTGCTTTTATCTAGTTATTTAATTCTTTTAAATTCTCCCCTTTCTGTTAATCAAGCAGAATTCCCCTTTCTCACCTCTCTTTCAGCTAATATTGTCCATTATTTTTGTTTATTTTCTATCTGGCTTTCCAGAGTTGATTTCTATTTCTCATTCTCTTCACTATTCATTCTCATTCTCATTCTCTTCTTCAGGGTTTCTATGCTTATTAATCCCTTTCTATTCTGTGGGTCCCTCATACAATCCAAACTTCCAAGGTTCCCATTCTGGCCTCTCTCTTCTAAGTATGTTATGTCACTAATTTATAGAACTTGCCTTTTCTATTGTGCCTCACTCCTAGAAAAATGTCAATTCCTATTAGTAGTAGAAAGGAAACTGCTCTATGGCAGTAACCCCCTCGACCCAAAATGATACATTCCTGATTATGTAGCCCTCAACTAACACATGCTCTCCGCTGGTCTTCTTCCTTTGTCATTTTCTTCATAGTCTTTTTCTCTAAACACGTCTTCCTACTCTTTTAAGTGCCCCTTGTACCCAAGTGCGGTATCTCTCTTCATGAAATTTATTTACTTACCCGTAGAAGCATTTGTCAGTGTCATCTCCTCCAACCAATAGAACAAGGCCTCTTCCCTTTCCTTCCCCTCTCCACTCACACTACCCCACTCACTTATACTGCAGACTCACAAGGGTCACCTTCCCTTCATCTCTAGCACTTGATTTAACTAGGACACATTTCACACTGCCCTTCATCCTCCCCCTACTCTACCTCTTTCCATTCACTCTTCCATTTTGTGATTTAGTCTTCTCCCCCACAAAAAATCATCTGTGTGCAGGATACCCTAATGTTGAAATCATAATGCTCCAGGATGTCTCTCTACCATTATCTCCATTGTCTTCTGCTTTCCCCACTATCTCCACATGAATATTTAGAAAAAAGTCCCCTAATGGTCTCTCTGCTATAACTCTGTTGCTGCCACTGTCCTTGACTATTGTATTTATTCACTCCTTCTGCATTTCTATTTTTGAGTCTTTGAGAAGTAAATAATCCATTCAAATCTGGTTTTCTTTATAAGAATGTTTTGAATGCCTCATTATTATTGGACATTCATCTTTTATTCATTTATGACTAAGCTCAGATTTATAAGGTAGATCACCTTGAGTAGCATCTTGAGCACCATTGATGTTTGGGACACATTGTCTTACTTCTTGCATTATTTTCTGGTGGTTGTAGAATATTCTTTTACTGGTTAAATTTCCTTTCCATTTTATTTCAAGTTCTCGCTCCTGGTCCCTTGCAGACTTTTTTCTCACTGGAATTATTAAATTTGAACACTGCGTGTCATGAATTTTGCAACCTTGGTATTTTGTGTTGTTCTGTTTTGCTTTGTTTTTTGGAGATGATCCTTGGGTTCTTTTCATTGATGCTTTATTTTCTGTGTTGAGAAAATATGGACAGTTATCTTGAATTAGGGTGTTTATTATTATTATTTTTTTTGCTTTGTCATTTTTTTCTAGGACATCTATAATCCTTAAGTTGTCTCTATGCATATTGTCTTCAACATCAAAATGTTAGGTTGCAGAGAGAGCATCTTTTCTTTTTTTTTGGTTACTATTAGTTTATAACATGCAGTTTAACAAGGTTTTGAGTTCAAAATCCCCTGCCCCATTTTCTCCCCGCTATGGTAGCATTCAATCAGAACATGTTATTATTAATTATTATTTTTATTAATTAATAATTTATTTATTTATTAGTAAATAATTAATAAAATTAATTATTCATGTTATTGCTTTGTGTTTCTCTTCTTCCAGATTACCCTTCAGTTCTGTGCATTTGTATCCCAGTCAGTTGTTTTCACTTTTATTTTTTGGTGAAAGCAGCCATCATGGATTCACATTTTATTTTTTTTCTAATTTAATACCTATTTCTACTACTCAAGTCATAAATTCTACTCTCACAATTAAAATTTCTCATTTAAACAACCCAAGAAAAATATGTTATATTCTCATGATTTCCTCAGAATCCATAAGGTTTTCTGCTAATCAGAGGACTTTATTTTTAACAATTTTCCATTTTTTAAAATGTATTTATTTATTATGCCTGAAATTGTGGACTAGATGTGGAGGTCATCTTTCTGCTACTAATATTTTCCCTGTCTGTTTACCTGCCTGTGCTCAAGGTCTTTCAGTTTTCCTATTTATGAAATCTTTGGCAATTTTAGTCTTTTTTTTTTACATTTTTTTCTCCTATTGTTCATTTTTTACTCCCTCCCCTCCAATAACAGTTTCCCTGGGTACTAGATCTCATCTCAACTTTCACTCATGATGAGCAATTCATTGTTCACCCATCTAGATCTCTGTCCTGGGTGATTTTGGGAGAGACAGAATTTACCCTCTATGTATGTTAGGCTCTTTCACTCAATTCCACTAATGGAATTGCTATACAACACTTTCATACACATGGTGTCCTGACCTGTTCCCTCTGTTCCTCAGTTATCTCTGGCCTAGTCATACAGAGTGATGGCATGCTATTGCTATCATTGGCTGGGCAAATTTCTGCAGTTTGGAGTTGCTTGGATCTCCACATCATGAGGAGGCTATAGCAATCAAGACTGAGCTCTATTATAAGCCCAGACATATGTTTTCCATAGTTCACTTTGTTCTCTCCTGCAGAGCTCTATTATAGCACAAAACATTGCTGTGATCCTGGATACCGTAGTGTGGGACTGTTTTGTTTTGTCTTGTTTTGTTTTTTTCATTTTGCATTTTGGATCTTCAAAAGACTTGAGAAGGGAAGAACATGAGTCAGGGTATGGAGTTAGAGTCTGTTATAAGCCAGTGGGTCAGGTCTGCTATCCAACCATGCTACATGAAGTTCTGTGGGAAGTGCTGAGTAGTCTAAAGTTAGATATTATTTTATGGAATTTTTACCTTTGCCTTTTGGTATCCTAGTCCAGGAGATAATTAAAATTGCTTTGTCTGCTGCATAATTTCTATTTTGGAAATATTTGTCAGGTCATGATGATCAGAGAAAGTGTCTAGTACTCTATCTTGTTGGTCACATAAAATTTTATATTTATTAAATATAAATGATATCCTCTATCAATGTAAAATATCTCCCCCAAAGAAGTGACTTGATAATGATGATGATGGAGATGATAGTTTATTATATTGTAATTAATAATCTTAACTATTTTATCACCAATTCCTTGAAAAGCATTAAATTTAAGAAAATATGGATATAACAAAGGGAGGATACAACTCCTTCCATATAGGTTTTTACATTTTAGGAAAGAAATAGAATATGGGAGTGAAATATGCATAATGCAATGTAGGGAAAGACCAAATAAATATATAACAGCAACCATAAATCTCTCTTGGGGTTTCTCTGTACAGAAGAAAAACTTAGCAAATAAATATTACAATAAAACACAGAATCCAAAGAAGTAGTGATTATATTACTTTGAGGAGAAAGCACTTGACTTTGAGTCAGGAATATCTGAGTTCAAATCCTGTCTCTGATTCTTCCTGGCTTTGTGACCTTGAGCAAGTAACTTAAATTCTCTTGACTCCAACTTTCTCACATGTAAAATGGGTATAATAGCACCTACCCCAGAAGTTTGTGGTGAGGAACAAATATGAGAGCTTATGGAAGTCACTTTGTAAATCTTAAAGTAATATATAAATACCAGTTTACTATGGCTGTTTTTATCTTTCTGCATTTAGTCATCCATCTTGAAAAGCTTCATGGAATCCAAGAACCAAAATAGGGCAGCATATGCTCACAGGCTAAGCCACATTGAGGAAGCACACATTTTTCTCCCTCAGTATGAAACAAAAGCATGTTTTCACTATTCAGGAGTAAACACTATATTTTCTATATAGTAGAGATTTTTTTTTTGTCAGAAAGTCTGAAAGAATCTTTCAGTGAATTCCTCAGGTACATATTTTGAGGAGGAAGGAATTATTTGATAACTTTTCTTATGTCTTCTCTGAGAATAGTCTATTTAAATTATTTATTTAAATTTAAATTTCCTGTTGAGTCAGTGTGGGTAAGTTATGTTTTTGTGGATCATTCATTTACTCAACATTTTCTAATGTGTTAGAACTCAACTATGTGTACTACTCATTAACAATATTCTTGATTCCTTTGTGTATTCATTGTTATATTTCCAATCTGTAATTTAAATAATTTACATTTTCTTCTTTTGATTAAGGTTACTGATGTTTCTTTAGTCTTATTGGTCTTTTAAAAAAGTTCAAGGTCTTATTTATGAATCCAATTGTTCTTTCATTTTCTATTCTAATTATTTCTTCTCTAAGTTTATAATCTATTTAATCTATGTATTCACTTATTCTAGTTCTTTTTTAGATAACTGCTTTATTTATTTTCTGGGGACTCTAGGTACAAATTTAATTTATTGATTCCCCTTTCTGTTTAATATAGGAACTTAGTAATATAAATAGAACCTAAGAACAACTTGTTATTATCTCTTCAATTTTCATATATTGTACTGCTCTTATCCCTCCCTCTACCAATGCAGTAATTTTTTTGCAACTTATACTCTTAGAGAGCTGATGTGTTATTTGCACAGTTCTAAAGCTTATTGATAGAGGTAGGCCTTGAATTCAAGTATCTCTATTTAACTGAGGCCAGCTCTCTATGATGTCATGCAACTTCTCATATTATCATTATGTTTAAAATTTATCATTTTCTTTTTTATGACAAAAAAATTATTTTATTAGAAGGAAATTTACATTTTACTTAGGGGTCCAATTTCAGGCCTCCAGAAGCAGCCACTTTGACAAATATAGGGGAGTAGCAAATTATATTATGTATAAAAGACAAACATCCTTTATGTAGACTGGCTTTCCAATATGCCTGTGCATTTAGTATTTGGCTCAATTCTCTCATCACCACCATAGTTATTTTGAATAAATCGTCTGACCAGAACAAGACACATAAACCATCTGGCTGTATCCTATAAGCACACTGGTTATATTAGAGAAGTAAAAATGTGAACTGAGTCACCTTGGTTAGCTCATCTATTTTATTTCAATACAAACCACCATGTAACTACCAACATCTGGCAAAGCATAGCCTCATCATTGCTTAAAAGATATTTTGTTTAAATTTCCAAGTATTTTATATCATTTGCCTTTGTTGTTGGTATATAATTCTAATTGTATTGTATCATGCCTTGAAATTTAGCACACACATTTTCTGATTATTTTTAAAGTTTAAATATGTGTTCTATATGACTGTAGAGTCCATGAACACATGTCTGGATAAACAGATTTGCAAAATGGATAGAGAAAGTTGCAGATTCAGTAAGATTCTAAATAAACCTGTGCAAATCACTTAACATGTAAGATTCCTAAGCATTTCTCTGACTCTAAGTTGAGAAGAATGTACTAATCTATAGGGCAAAGTAAATGTCTAACCAGAAGTTCCCTATACAGGAGAAAGCACATTCCTGTTAAAACACAGAAAAAAAAAATTTTTTGAATGTTAAAAAAAGTGTTTTGCCTGCTTTTATTTTCTTTTTTGTCCCCTCCCCCACATAGCTATTATTTCCCATTTACTAAGTCACCACTTATAAATTCTTACTTATTAAGTAAACTAAACTATGGTTTCTTCATTAATAGTCTTTTGAGTTTCCTATTCTGTTTGTACAGTATGAAGATATTCTACTATCATTGTGCTTTTGTGTATTACTTTATCTATTGATACATATTGTTCTTTAATGAACTTAACTATTGAATAGATTAGTACAAATCAAGAATTGTCCCATGATTATCATTTTTATTTGATAATTTATGATACACTTGTACTCTTTCTTCTGATTTGTATTCTACAACAAATGCTATTACATTAGCCCCTGGTTGTTGTCCTTCCTCCCTGAAGAGGACCAAAATGATATCACTATATTAGAATCAAGTTATAATGTGTCCAACTGATGCTGATCAGTCAAATATGAGTTCATCTTAGCCCCTACTTTTTTTTTCCTGAACTCATGGTACCATAATTTATTTTCACCAACTTCTACTTTTTTTTGGGTGGAGGGATAGGCAGGGCAATTGGGGTTAAGTGACTTGCCCAAGGTAACATGGTTAGTATGTGTTAAGTGTCTGAGACTGGATTTTAACTCAGGTCCTCCTGACTCCAGGGCCAGTGCTCTATTCACTGTGCCATCTAGCCACCCCACTATTTTCACCAACTTCTTAATTTTAAAAGTGATTCTTTCTAAATAGATGTCTATTTTGGAATATGAAGACATGTTAGAGACAGCATTCGAGCTTAAATATACACACATTATCCTCCAAACATTAACACATCGAATAAAATTCTGTAGTAGCAAAGTCAAAAAAAGTTTGGAATGAATTTTATTTTAGTCTAGAAAAATCTCCAGAGAAAGAATAGATGAACTCTGAGTAGATATTGATGCCTATATTTTTATTTATTTTTATTGCCTTTTTTCTTACATGATTGATATAGAAATAGGTTTTCTATATAGATTTCATATTGCTTGTTTTCACAATGGATAGATGAGAGGATGGGGAGAGAAATTAATGTTTAAATGTAAAAAATAAAATAAAAGTTTAATTTAAATATGTACACTCTGTTATTAGTATGTTGATGTGCTTGTTTTGCCTCTTGTTCCATTTAGTAACTATTTGTCTTTTGAAAATTGAATCCAGATCTTTTATTACTCATGAACGGATAAATGAAAAAGATTTTTCTTTTGAAAAAAATCAGGGTTAAGTAACTTGCTCAAGTTTACATGGCCAGGTGTTTCTGGGTGGGTGCTAAGTGCTTGAGCCCAGATTTGAGTGCTACCTGTATGCCGCATGAAAAAGATTTCTTAAATTATTAAGCATTTACTCTATGAAAAGCACTGGGGTTCCAAATAAAAGAGAAGGAAATTCTTCACACCCAAGAAGCACATCTTCCAATAGTATAAGCCAACACAAGGCTATATCCCTAGAATAAGATCTGTGGGAGTAGATCTCATTGCTTCTACCTCTATAGTAAAGGGAAAAGCTGGTCTGGTATGAAGGGGAATTGCTATTCCTGGAGCTTTTGGGCTTGTCTGCTGTAAAGTGAAGTAGAAGCTGCTTTCCAAAGGACTGCTACTGTGAACAGCTGTAAAGGTTATGATCACATAGTATAGTGAACTCTCTATTCAGTCATAAACTAAAGTAAAACATTCACAGAAACCAAAGTACAGCATTCAAAATGTTGTAACATAACAACTTATCACTAAAGTGGTTACATATTTTTCACCAAAGTGGCCACATCATTTTAAACAAAAGATGTCATCCAATAAGTCCTTAACTCAATCATCCTTAAGAAGCAAGTCTCCTTAAGGGACACAAATTACAAAGGTCAAATTTCTCCACCCCTGGGTCACATTGTCTTGATCTCTCAGTCAAAAAATCTTCCTTCTTCTTGATCAAAGATTAGTTTCCAATCATCCTTAACTTAATCATCTTTAAAAGGTACAAGGTACAGAATACAAAGCTCTACCACCCCTAAACCACAGTAAATCATGATATTCTCAGTCAGCATTAAATACCCAAGGGGAGATCTTTTCCTCTTGACTGGAGGCTGGCTCGCAAGTTCCATGGTTCCTCTTTCATGGGTACAGTGCCTGCCTATATCTACCCAATTGTCACCTGGATTCACAGGTAGGCAGCACTCACCTCTGTGTTCAGTTCCATATAGAAGCTCACAGTGTCCAGCCCATCTCAAATCCTTTGCAGTTTCTGTGAAGACAAAGTTTAACAGAGCCAAAACAACATACAAACACATTGCCAGAAATATCATCAATTCACTATCTGCCTATGAAATCAATACAGACCTACAAACAAGGTCTGAGAATTCAACATAGATCCACAAAGTCTGAGAACGCAACATAAATCATCAGTATAGCCCCAGGATCTATGAAACCCTCCTCCAGGACTTCTGTAAACAGACAACAAGAAAACCCTATTTCTGGGCTTCCAGTAACTCCCAGGGCTTCTGTACTAAGTATCACAAACACAACAGAACAGCCAAACAGAGTGCCTGGATTCCACAACCATTCCCATTCTCAGTTCTGCTCTTTTCCAGCTTGGCTTTCTCCTTATGTATGGTCATTAGCTCCTCCATGTTCCATCCCTTCTTGTTGCATCAGCAAGTTCCTCCCACTGTGGGGTTCACAGTTTCTGTTTCTTAACAAAGACTTCACATAATCATGTGCAAGGCTCAAAACGAACTTGAACTGAAACAAGGTGTTAAATAATTAAATAGCAGAAGAAAGGCACTAAGTACTTCTTTTCTTGCCATTACACATGCCCATTACTTGAAGTTTTAATTAGCTGATGTTGCTGCTGTCTCAGATTATTGACACTATCTTGAGAGATATTAGAGTGTAGATGTAGATGAATGACCTGGAAGTAAGTGTAGGAGGTGGAAGTGGGGATGTGGATAGTTCAAGAGAGACACTGTCCAGGGCTTTTAGAAACAGGGTCTTGGGTTGCCTCTGTTGGCATGAGAGGAGAGTGGTCCATGTAAATAAATCTGAATAAAATATTTCCTATTAATTTCTATTTATCTTTACAAGAATTAATTGATATTTTTCTTTCATTTTCTACTTAACATTCATTGTGTTGTCTAAAGGGAGCACAATCTAATTCAAATTTCTATTACTATTACAATTACTAAGGATAAGGATTTTCCCTATAATTTTAGTGGTAGAAATAATTCCCAAGTGAGAAATTTTCTTTCACTCTATTTGTAGTCTTGTCCCTCCAAAACTCATCCACCATGATAATTCATTTTCCTACGAAGTGAGTCTGTTTGGATAAAATATACACATTTATAGTCTGTAACCTGTGTCTTCAGGTATTAATTTTCAATACAATATTGTATTTTTCATCCTAGAGGTTTTTTTCTTTGTTATTTTTGAAAAGTCTAATGATACTCTATTAGTCTATTTGATAGTCTTTAATGTGATTTCTTCCACAATGCTTCTATTTGTAATTTTGTGTGCTTTATAATTATGTGCCTTGGCAAGTATAAGCTAAGATCACACATTTGCAAGTTTCTTGCATATGCTCTCTTGTAGAGCTTTACCTGAAGTCCTTCAATGAGAAATTAGATGAACAAATATAATATATTTTCTATTAAAAAAAAACATTCTTATCTCTTTACTTCTTGCCTTGTCTTCTAAATCTGTTATTTTTTCTTTCAATTAGACTAGTTACTTTTTCAGTTCTCACATTTGTTCTTCAATTTTCTTTGCATTACCTATTGATATTTACTATTTTTTGTTGCTTTTTCCCTTCTTACATATTGTATAGAAATATCCCCAAGTGTTATTTCATCTCCCATAGTTCTCATTTGTCTGCAAAAAAGTTCAGCTTTAATTCATTGATTATGTTAATTAGTAATTTTTTAAATCTAGAGAGAGCTACCAGAGATCTCTATGTAGCCACTTTGGTCCTTTAAATATCTTGACTGCTTTATTCTTTAAATCAACAACCACATGTAAAGCTGCAAGATATAAAAACATATTATTATAAATCATCTGCTTTTCGGTTGGTTTTCAGTTACATCTGACTCTATATGACCCCATTTGGTGTTTTCTTGTCAGAGGTATTGTAGTGTTTGCCATTTCTCCCAGCTTATTTTCCAGATGAAGAAATTGAAGTAAATAGGACTAAGTGACATGCCCAGGGTCATACAGTGAGTAAGTGTCTGAGAGCAGAGTAGATTTCAAAAATATTAGTCTTATCCCTGCAGTCATGGGATTCCATTCATTGTGCTATCGAGCTGCCCCATATGTTATCTATACAAGAATATGTTATAAGATAATATATAATGTAATGTATTATGATGCAATATATTATCTGTATGATGCAAATCCCAAGTTTGAATTAAAAAAAAACACAACACCTTCCTTCAAGGAGTTTGCATTGGAAAAGTTAATTTGAAAGGGAAGAAAACACTGATAACTATGGCATTCAGAAAATGTTTCCTGTAGCAGATAACTCCTGAATTGAACCTTGAATGAAGTTGAGGATGCTGAAAGTTGGTGGCAAATAAGAAATATTGAATCTTTCTAAAAATTAAATGTTTGTAATAAACACAGTATTGGAAAAAATAAAATGTTTAGGGATACATGAAAACATTTTATAAGTTACAGTTTGGTTACTAGTAGAATCCTTCCATGTTGATAGGTCTTCCTATTTAAATCTTATAAATGGAATTGCTATGTGATCAAATTGGATTTTTTAGGTAGGAATGCTTTTATCTGTACAAATATGCAAGTAAACAAGTTCTGGAGATTCTACTATTTCACTTCTAAAAGGTGCTAGCCTCAAGATTTATCAATGTTACCATGAATATGAGAAATGCATTATCTGCAAGAGTAAAGCCAATTAATTTCAAGTATTACTTAATCACCACTCATATACCTGGAATTCTGCTGTGTAATATTGGCCTTTCACATAGGCAATAGAGATCCATACTTGTTTGGGAAAGCTAAATTGTAAATGTTACCCCCTAAATTGTTCTTAGTTTCAAAAAATTTCATCTTGTAAATGTTATATTCTATTCATGCTTATTTTGGTCATGGTTTATCTTTACTGGTCCTCTTATATTCTTCTGAAAACTAAGGTCTTCTATTAATTGTATCTCAATTAGATTGGGAGCCAATTTTAATCACAGCCCAGAAGATTATATTCATTTTTCCCACCAAACTGACAGACTAAAACCTGGGTCAATAACTTGCAGAAATCACACTGACTGAGAAGTGATCAGACTTTGCTTGAGATCATGTAAATTTCAGAAACGTGAAAACAACCTGAACCATGAAAATAGCAGAATTGTGTACAAGGACAAAATTTGCACAAGGTCTGGTCCTAATATAAAGTCCAAAATCAGAGAATAACTTGAACATTGTGTAACTAAAAAGGAACCACTTCCATCTCCCCACTCCCCCCCATGATAGCTTTTATCATGAGACACAAACCCAAAAGAAGACAATGATCTGAAAATTCTAGCTGAAAGTCTCAAAGAAAAATGCCTTTTGGACACAGTTGAATGAAACTTCCTAGAAGAGGAAGTTTGTTAAAAACAAACAAATAAACAAAAAAACAACAGAAAATTAAATCAGTATCTAAGGAAAAGAAATGAAACCTACAGAATAAATATGTGAAAGAAAATTAGTAACGAAGCAAAAGATATACAAACCTTACCAAAGAAAGTAACTCCATGTAAATTAGAATGAAGAAAAAAAAACTGACTCCATGAGACATCATAAAATAACAAAATGGAGTTTTAAAATGAACATGTAGAATAAAATATAAAGCACCTCAAGATAGCAACAAAAATTAACCCTAGGAAGCCAGTTAAGAAAGAAACAATTAAGAATTTTTCATACTACCTTAAAGACATGACCAAAAAAATGAGTCAAGATATCATTTTTCAAGAGATCATAAAGGTGCATAGACCTCTTAGAATGAGAGACAAAAGTAGAAATTGAACTATTCCAAAAATTAAAACTCAAAGGAATACTGTGGCCAATATCTAGCTCTCCTTGACTAAAAAGAAACAAAAAATACTGCAAACAGAAAGAATTCAATTACCAAGCAACCCCAGGTAGGATCACTTAAGATTTAGTAACTACCATTATGAAAGAAGAACAGAGACTATAATGTATTCAAGTTAACAGATTTAGCCTTAAAAAGAAGAATACTTTGACTACCATGAAAGAACATAATCTAGGAAAGAAAATGCATTCTTAATTAAATAGAATTTGAAACATTTTTGAATAAAACAGCAGAGCTTTGTACAATATTTTATACACAAGAATGAGAATCAAAAGAGGTACAAAGATGTAAACATGAATGATCACAAATGACTAAAATAGGTTAAACTGTTATGCTAGAATATTGGAGGATAATATATGATCCCATAAGAATTCTGTCATCATGAGTGTTGTTAGAGCGGGTTTAACTAAACAGAGGAATTGGGAGTAATTCTGTTTTATTTTGATGATCATAACAGAATTGAAAGATGGAGGTAGAGGTAATATTATACTGGATAGGGAGAGAAAACTAGGTTAAATATCTCACATAAATGGGATGACCAAATACAGCAAGAAGAAAGGAGTATGGGAGAGAAGGTGACATTTGAATCTCCATTTCTTTTTTTTATCTGATTTAATATTTTCTTTTTCTCAATTACATGTGAAAAGAATTTCTCTCATTATCTCTTCAAATTTTGAGTTTCAAATTCTTTCTTCCTCCCTTCCCCCTTCGTTGAGAAAGCAAGCAATTTGACATAGGTTATACATATATGATCATGCAAAATACATTTTCAAGTAAGTCATTCTGTGAAAGAAAACACAGACAAAAAAGCAAGAAAATTAGACAAAGTAAAGGAAAAATTATCTTTGATCTGTATTCGGGTTCTGCCAGTTCTTTCTCTGGAAATGAGTAGCACTTTTCATCATAATTCCTACAGAATTATCTTGGACCATTGTATTGCTGAGAATAGCTAAGTTATTCATAGTTGATCATCCTACAATATTGCTGTTACTGTGTACAGTGTTCTCTTGGTTCTGCTTATTTCACTTTGCATCATTTCATGTCTTTCCAGATTACTCTGAAAGCTTCCTGATCATAATTTCTTAAACTGAATCTACATTTTATTTGAATTGTTCAAAAGAGGAAAGAATTTACATACATACTGTTGGATAGAAAGATATATTCCTTCCAAAAAGGAAACAGGAGGGAAAGGAGATAAGAGAAATTAGGAGGGAAAGAGAGAGGATAAATTAAGAAATGGGTTAATTAGAAATAAAGCAACTTTTAAAGGGAGGAGAGCAAATTTGACAAGTGAAAGCTAATGACTCCATAAGACATCAAAAATTAAAAATAAAACAAAATAAAAAAAATGAAAATTAGAAGAAAATGTCAAATATCTCACTGGAAAAAAACAACTAACCTAGAAGACAGATTGAAGAAACCTAATGTAAGAATTATTAGACTACCTGAAAGCCATGACCAAGAAAAGAGCCTAGACATCATCTTTCAAGCAATTATTAAGGAAAATAGTCCTAATATCATAAAACCAAAAAAGTAAAATAGAAATCAAATCCACCAAACATCTCCTGAAAGACATTCTAAAGAAAACTCCCAGGAATATTATAGGAAAATTCCAGAGCTTTCACTTCAAGGAAAAAAATAGAGGAATTTCAAGCATTCCTCACAAAAAGACCATAGCTAAGTAGAAAATTTGAGTTTTGAATACAAGACTCATGAGAAGTATAAAAAGGTAAAGAGAAAGGAGAAAGCATAAGGGATTCAATAATGTTAAACTGTTTATAATCTTACAGGGAAAAATGATAATTGTTTTAACTCCTAAGAATTCTTGTTGTTAGAGTACTTACAAGGAAGATACCGTGTTTCCCTGATAATAAGACCTATCCCGAAAATAAGCCCTCCCCTTACTGTGTAAGATTCCTCTAAAATAAGCCCTCCCCCAAAAATAAGCCCTATTGAGATTGCTACTGTAGTGAAGGTGATCCCCTGCGCTACACGCTACATTACGGTACCCTCTGTATGCACCGTCCCCCGCCCCCCGGGTGAAACGCATGCCGTGCTCCAAGCTGCATCCAATCAGAGCTGCAGCAGTGAGTGCATCATCCTGTTCTTCCCCAGTGATTTGCTTATTGAATAAAGGTACAATATTTTGTTCACATTTACCCGTTTATTAAAATTGCTGTCAATGTTCATTAAAATAAGCCCTCCCCTGAAAATAAGCCCTCTGGTGTTTTTCTGTCCAAAAAAATAAGACGACAGTGTCTTATTATCGGGGAAACATGGTACATAGACAGAGGACACCATTGTGAGCTAAATATGATATCTTAAAAAGTAAAATTAAGAGGTGAGAAGGAGGAATGCACTGGGAATAAAAGGAAAGGTAAATGTAGAAAAGGGTAAATTATCTCAATAGAGGCACGACAAAATTTTATAGTGGAGGGAATATAGGGAAGGTAGCAGCGGTGGTAGTGATGGTGGTGAGGTCTTGAACCTTACTCTAATTAGAACTGGATCAAAGAAGGAATAACATACAAACTCAGTTGCATATAGAAATCTATATTACCTTACAGGAAAGTAGGAGGGCAAGAGGATAAGAAAAGAGAAGAGGCTGAGAGTAGGGACAGTAGATTGAGAGAATCAGTAATCAGAAGCAAACACTTTTGAGAATGTACAGGGTGAAAGGAGAGGGAAAATAGGATTAACAGGGGGAAAATAATAGGGAGGGATATATACAGAAACTGTAACTGTGAAAAAAAATTACAGAAAGTTTCTCCAATAAAGACCTAATTTCTCAAAACAAAACAAAAATGCTACCACAGGCAATTATTACAGAATATATTTACACCAAACAGCACAGCACTGATATTGTTTTTCTTTTAAGGGTTCAATGTGCTACATGTGTGAAAAACAGTAAAACTACAGTTTTGGAGGAGCTCACTATAGTACACGCTATTTTGCATTCTAAAATAAGAGAATTGCAGTAGAATAGGTCCACATGGGGGGCTAAGTGGCACACTGGAATAGAAAACTAGGCCTAGAAACAGGGAGCTTTGAGTTCAAATACTTCCTAGCTGTGTAATCCTGAGAAATTCATTTTACTTCTGTCTGTCTGTTTCTTTAATTGCAAAAAATAGGAATAATAATACTTGCTTCCTGGGGTTTTTGTTAAGATCAAATGAGTTAATATTTATAAAATTGTTTAGCACACTTTCTGGCACATAATAAGTATTAAATAACATCCCTCTCTACATATATTCTAACCTATTCATTCACAGGGACCCCCTTTACACAATACCTGATAAGTGAACATCCGGGCTCCAACAAAGGAAGATAAATAGATTACATCCCTAGACAGTTCTTTTCACATTTGAGCAGGCTTAATTATCATTAAGTTTTCCTGTACATAAAAATGAAATATGCTTCTTTGTGAGTTCTATTCATTATCTCCATTTTTTATACTGTGTCCAAAGAGAATAAGTCATTTTTCCACATAAAAACCTGAGAAATACTTGAAAGAATTTCCTCTC
This sequence comes from Petaurus breviceps papuanus, assembly GCF_028583685.1. NCBI lineage: Eukaryota > Metazoa > Chordata > Mammalia > Diprotodontia > Petauridae > Petaurus > Petaurus breviceps. The sequence goes on along the minus strand of NW_027187419.1, from coordinate 16,708,400 downwards.
CAACCATTCTCTGGGCTATATAAATAGATTTCATACAGCCAATACTTAAATAATATTATCTCCAGGACTTTCATCATCCTGGTCTTCTTCTTATTGAGAAGATGCAGTATAAAAAGTGGTATCTTTCCAAGGTGTTGTAAATAGCATGAAAAGTGATTATATTCTTAATTCCCTCATTCTGGACATTAACCTCATTAATATCATCTGAGGTGCTATGCAAATTTTTATTTCTGATGCCACACTGTTCATTCATTTTTAGTTTGCATTGTAGAAAATAATTACAAACCTTTTTTTTTCTCTTGAACTATCATGCAATTATATGCAGTCAATATTATTGGAGTTAATTTTTACATGCAATATGTTAGCTATCTCTCCACCTTAGACATGTGTTCTCCACAAATATGATAAAGCTACTGTCTATGGCTTAATTTAAATCATTAGTAAAATTACTACACAGCATAGGAACAAGGTATTCAGTAGGGCACTAGGGACTTCCCTCTATGATGATTTTAATCTACACGTCTTTAATTTTTTTAAAAATCTGATCACTCAATCAATTCTGAATCCAATTAATTGCACTATCATTTAATTTACATTTCTCCATTTTGTTTACTGGGATAACATGACAGTCTTTGTCAAATGATTTGTTGAAATTAAATGTCATGGTATATTTATCATAGTCTGCCAATCTTTTCATCTAATTGCATGTTCAAAAAAGAAAATCAAGTTACTTTATATAACTTATTTTTTAAAAGCAATTAGGGTTAAGTTACTTGCTCAAGGTTATACAGCCAGGTGTTTCTGGGTGGGTGGTAAGTGTCTGAGCCCGGGATTCAACCTCCAGGTCGTACTGACACTGGAGCCGGTGCTCTTACTCGCCGTGCTACCTGGCCGCCCCTATATAACTTATTCTTGATGAAGCCATGACATCTTGGAATATTTACAATTTCCTTCCTAAATATCTATGCTTTCAATAACATGTTCTAGAATATTTTGTAAGAAATCAATATCAAAATCACTATTCTTTACTGTGAAAATATTTTCTTCAAAATAAGATTTTTAAAAGTGTATGATTATGAGTTAGCATTCGGGTTGACATTTAAGTCTAATTCGATCCTCACAAGAACCCTGTGAGGTTAGTGCCATTATTATCCATTATAATTTTATTCAACACTTGAGGAAACTGAAATCAAGGGCATTTAAATGACTTACCCAGGGTCACAAGCTAGTATTTGTGAGTGGATTTGAATTTGTATCTTTCTGATTCCTAATCCAACACTCTAATCATTCCACTACCTAGAATTAAGAATGAAATTAGTATATTGAAATAAAAATGTATTTTTCCCATTCAGGTTCATGGACTTCTTGAAATAAATCATAGACCCCTTCCATAGATTTCACTTTAAGATCTGATCTAAATTGTCCATCCCAGATATAAATACTGATGAATAAGCTTTGCAAGTATTTATGTAAATAAATCCACTATTTTTTTTTCTGCATGGAGTCAGGTCATTCTCCTCTGAGAGATTACTGATCTGTTTTAGGAGATTCTGTATGTTTTGGGATCTATTCAATCAAAACATTGTTATTCACAAATAGAGTCATCTGAAGGTCTTAATTTACATAATCTCATTTGACTCTTCCAATAAAATTTTGAGGTCATTGATGCTATAATCTCTATTTTAGAGGGAACTGAGGCTCAGAGAGTTTAATTAATTTACTTAGCATCACAGAGTTAATAAGTAGCTCTTTCCATAACTTCTTCCCCCTCTTCTTTTGTTCTTTCCCTCCCATTTCCCTTTCTATCATTTCCCCTTCCTTCCTTCCTTCCTTCCTTCCTTCCTTCCTTCCTTCCTTCCT
>NW_027187419.1:16575394-16706530 GCF_028583685.1 Petaurus breviceps papuanus | reverse complement strand
TTCCTTCCTTCCTTCCTTCCTTCCTTCCTTCCTTCCTTCCTTCCTTCTTTCCTTTCTTCCTTCCTTCTTTCCTTCCTTCCTTCTCTCCTTCCTTCCTTCCTTCTTTTCTTCTTTCCTTCCATCCTATCTTTTTGTGTGTCCCTGGCTCTGGGTCTCTGACTGTATTTCTCAATGTATCTCTCAGAATTAGTGTGCTTATTTTAATGAAATTGTTCATTTAAGAGAAATTCTTTAAAATCATCAAGTTTTATAGTAAGAAATTAGGTTGAACAATTCCAGCTGCAACCTCTGAGCCACCCTTCAGCTCTAAACCTGAGGTTTATTCCATCAATTTGACATTTGAGGTCTAAGTGTGTCTTCATTCAATTGCCAGTGCTTCATAAAGATAAAATTGTTCCTTGCCCTTGTCCTTGTCATTCACATAGAAATAAACTGTGATCTTAAATAGTTTGAAAAAGATAGAGAATAACAAAACTAATTGTATTTCTAAATTACTCTTAGGTTGATTATAAATAGTCAAATAGTCACTGAAGTGCTATTTAGTGGCATGGAGGGTTGTGTATACATAATTTACATTCTACAAAGGGTTTCAAACCAAAATACACAGAAAAAATATGTAAAAAAATTTGTAAAACAATTAAACTTAGAATTGAAAAATCTATAGCCCAAACCATTTTTTTTTGGATGCATATGTTCCTGAATAGTAATTGGGGTACTTGACTTGGGCTAAAGTTCGTACCTAGAGACAAAATACAAATGTCTTTGGATATGTGAAAGCATTTGTTATCGTCGGCTTCCCTATGTATTATCAAGGAAGTCTATAGGGGGAAAGATTTAACTTTTCATTTTAATTTATTCACCTTAATTTCCCTTTGATAATGTGGAATATCTTAAGAGAGCAAAAAAAAATTCTACATTATAAGAAATGACACATTGAAAGATTCTAGGCTGGATATGCAAACATTTCCCAGCTATTAGGGTGATATAGACAATAAAGTTATATACAATTGATCCAGGCTTTTGTAATAGACCATATCTTGATTTAGTCAAGTTAAATTTAATGGTATTTCTCCTATTTTCTAACTAGAAGTTTGTTCATTTTCCCTTAGTGCTTTAATGCTAGCATGATTATTTGGTTGCAGATAGCTAATTATTTTAGATTTATTTCTAAAAGAACATTGCCTTAATAATGACCTAACAGTAATCCTAAGCATTCTTTGTGATTAGCAGTGTTTTGGATAGTAATCTTCCTTCCAGATGACACATTATTCTAACCTGACCCATTCTGGCCTCAATAAGCAATATCTATGACATAGTGTGGAAAGAAGATATACCTTGTTAATCACATTGTTATCTCATTAAGGAAATTAAAACTTTGAGAAAAAACTTTCTTCAATAAATTCTTTGAGCATTCTTAGTCTTAAAATGATGAACAAGAAGAGGTTTTCCTTAAAAACACCATTCAAATGTTGGTGTACCAATGTTATATCCCTATTTAGAAGCTCTAGAAGACTATAGATCAATGAATTTTACATAAATAGCTAATGAAATTCTAGAATTCATTATTATATTGATTTTATGAGCATTTAGAAAGTCACTGGTAATCATATGGAACCAATATGGATTTGTGGAAAACAAATCATATGTGACCAACTGTTCTTCCCTTTTTTGATAATTTAACTGAATAGATGAAATAATTTAAATAGAATTAACTACATTCTATCAAATTATTTATTAATTTACTTATTTAATATTTATTCTTTGAAAATATTGATTTTTCATTGCACTAGATGCTTTTAAGAGATAGAAAGATAAATAAGATATTATCTCTGGTTTCCAAGAGCTTAAAATATAGTAGGAATAATGAGACATACATACAAATAAATGTGATACACATTAGAATTTATATCCATGCATAGAGTGTGGATAAAGAATTTTATACAGAAAAACAATTTAAATATTTAATCTAATGTGTATATGTATCTATGCATGTGTATATGTATCTCTGTGTATGTGTATATGTATAAAACAGTAAAAAATATTAAGAGACAGGGTTGCATAGTGGATAGAGAACTGGCCTTAGAGACATTTTAGTCCTGCTTTCAATTCCTGCCTCTGACATATACTGTTTATGTTACAAGAGGCAAATTGTACAGCCTTTTCAATACTCTAGGCAACTCTCTAAGACTCTAATTTGAAAAGAAAATGATAATCCACATTGGTAGAGGGAGTTTTCTCAGTGACATTTCCCTATGCCAAATAAATTCAGTACAAATGTATGTTTTATACATACACATGCATGCAAATATATGCTTTAGGTAGATATAGATATGCACATATGCTTATATAATACAAACTGCTATGATTTCTTTTTATATGGGCAGGGAGGAGTGTGGATTAAAGAGAACATTTGTCAAAACATTTTTTTAATATCTCTGCAGAAAAAAAAATGTAACTATAGCTGTGAATTAAATGTTCAAACACTAGTTGAATTTCCATTAAAAAATGTTTATTGATGGAAGAGTGGCACTTCTCATGGTAAGCTGCAGGGCTTTATCCTCAACCCTATTCTGTTCAAATTTTTATCAGTAATTTGGATGAAGACATTGATTCCATGCTTATCAAATTTTCATATGACATGATGCTGAGAGGAATAATGAGTCCACTGGATAACAAAATCAGGATCCAGAAAGATCGCCACATGCTGGGCCAAATGTAACAAGATGAAATTCCATAAGAAAAAAATACAAGCACAGAACTGAAGGGAAGCTAGGGAGGAATTAGCCAGGCAGAAATGCATTGTAAATTACCAGAGGGTTTAAGAGAACTGCAAGTTCTCTAAATATGTTGACAATGTGTTGTTGCTGCCAAAAATGTTAATGAAATTTTATACTGCATCCATTGATCCATAGTCTTCTGAGCAAAGAAAGTAATATCTGTCTATGTTGTTCATCATTCATTTTCCAAGAACCAATAAAGTCATGAAGATGATGTCTTGACTTGCCCATGAATGAATTGTATTTAAATGAGGCAGAGTTGCACAAAGTCATCAACCTAATTTTCTCTTGTAGAGACATAGAAGTCCATCAGCAAGACAAAACTCAAGATGACTGGAGACATCCCAGGATGCAGTGGATAATCTTGGCATCTTTGATGTCTGACAAAACTCTTAGCACTTCACAGTACCTGCTTTATCTGCTTTCATGGTCATTAGAAAAATGTCCTCATCCACCTCTTCCTCTGGGGGAAATCTGCACATGCTTGGGGTAGATATCCCCCTAACTCACTGATGGGTTTGAGGCCAATTGGTTAACTTCAACCAGGCTTATTCTGTCTGCTGAGAGGTTTACTGTTGTGTGGCTACTAAAAACGCTATAGTTTCTTGAAGCCACAGGTGATTGTCAGTTAATGAATGGGCAGAAATCTTGAAAGGTAGGTGAGCAGCCCTGAAATGGGCTCAGCAAGACCTCAGACCAGAATTGGTTCTTTCTGAACACCCCTTATACCACATCTGACTATTTAACGGCCAGAGGTAAGAACAAACTTCCACTATGCCCTAGCTAATTCACAGTTTTGGTCATGTTCAGGCATGGGAGCCACATTATAAAATAAAACGTGGTTTTGAAGTTTTATTGATGTTTGATTTTTACTTCAATCAACATCCAAAAGAGTACACTCCTTTCTGAAAAAGAAATAAAAACAGATCATCAAAACCTCCCAATGCAGTGACCTAGTCTAAGTACACCAAATTCTGCTTCCATTGTTCTTCACTTCAAGAAGAGGGGATTGTGATTCATTGCTTGTTCTCTAGGATCTAGTATCCATTATGATTAGTCAGATATTGAATGACTTTTTTTACCTTGTTTATAATCATCATGCATATTATTCTCCTTGTTCTGCTTACTTCACTTTACATCAGTTTCTAAAAACAATCTTTCCATATTTCCTGAATTTCTGATTTTTTAATGGTACAATTTTATTGCTTTGAATATATATCACAGATATTCAACTATTCCTCAATTGATATCACCTTTGTTTCTAGTATTGTCTGACATTTAAAAGTTTGGCAATAAATATTTTAGTATATATGGTGCCTTTTTTTTTTTAGTGTTCTGACTGTTTTAAAATATGTACTCAATGATGAGAAAACTGAGTCTAATGATAAGCACAGCCTAGTGAATTTTATGACATAATTGTCAATTAATTTCTGAAAAATATGGGCCAGTTAATAGCTTTAATAATAATGCATTAGGGTTTTATGTCTTCAAACTAATTGTTCAAACAGAATGTTGTCAAATTTTAAGAATAAACTTGACCCTAAAAGAGAGATTTGAGAAGACACCTTCCCTTCTTCCTTTGCAGAAGTTGAGGAAAATGAGGATGGGATATTTGCATATAATTTCAGATTTCAATGTGATGATCACTCTTACTATTTTTTTAAAGTTTATTTAAAAGCATTTCTTTGTTTTTAAGGATTTCTCCCCAAGAAGCGAAGGGGCAAGGATACAGGGAAGGGCAGGAAATCTAGATGATTTCCAAAATTCTAGAACTATATTTATATTCATACCTATATCATCTATATCTATTTCTATAATTCTGTGCACACATATATGTGTGTACTCTGAAGAAAAAAAATAATCTGCTTCTAACAAAATGAGATGAAATCATTTCATGAGGGAGAGAGATCCAAATGAAACTGAAAGAAATGCCCATAAATAAAGACAATTCCCAAATATAGGGGACAGGGAATGAAGGATCTCTGAGTAGCCTTGAGCTACCAAGCTCTTGATATGCATGGCAGTAGTCATAATGATTTGGGGATATTTGAATAAAAGTGAGGTAGGCTTTTTTTGCTTCTTTAACTGTTCCTTCCTCCCAGTCTTTTGTTCAACTATTTTGATGATGAGAAGAAAACAAATTGAAAGCAGAGAGCTGCTAACAGAATTTCAAAAGTGACAGAGATTTCAAAACAACAATGGGTGTTCTTTTGAGGAAAATGCCTAGCAAGGAGAAGGGCATGTGGTCTGAAATGTGTATAGGCTTAATAAGTCTGAGAATCATACCATATAGAAACAAATAAGGATTAGTAACATTGACAGTTAATTAGTCTGAGCTCTTCTTCAACTATGACCTAACTATGACATGGATATATTGACATAATGGTTCAAACATTTGCATGTAGGCTTAAGATTCTTCTGACTGGGGGCAGGTGGAGGGCCTTCATTGTTGTCATGGTATTGAATTCAAATATTTATATATAGTAAAGCCAATCTAATTGAAGAGCTCACTTTTGGTAACTGCCAGGGGATGACTCAGTTTAGATTCTGAATGCTAATTGGGATCACCATCTAAGATCACAGCTGGAAAGGACCAGACTGAATGTTTTCCATAAGACATGGTCTTACCTGATTTTAGTGTCACTATAATTGGAGAGCATGGCATAGCAGATAGACAGTGAGTGGAGAAGTCAGAAAGACTTTTGTTTAAGTCCAGTCTCTGTCATATATGATTTATGCACATCTAGGCAAGTCACCTAAATTTTCAGTCTCCCATGCAATTCTTTTAAGGCTTTATTAACTTCTCATTTACATCATTCTTTTCCGCCAGATATTGAGTTACAAATTTTCTCCCAGTTTTTCCCCTACCCACCACCCCAAAATAGCAGTCCCACAGGATATCCCCTCCTCCAATCTGCTCTCTCCCATATTTTCTCCCATACCCCTTTCAACTTTTCCAGTGGATCTCTATGCCTCAGTGCCTGTATATCTTATTTCCCAATTACATGTAAGATGGTATTAATAATAGTATATACACACACACACACACACACATATATATATATACATATATATATATATATATACACATATATATTTGAATATTTGATTTTAAAACTTTCAATTCCAGATTCATTCCCTTCCTTCCTTGTCACCCACCCTTACTGGGAAGATAAGCAGTTCGGTATAGGTTGTACATGTGTGGCTAATGCAAAACAATAACATAGTAGATATATTGTAAAAGACTGACTATATTTCCCTCCCTCCTATCCCACCTCCCACTTGTTCCATTCTCTGCTTTGATCCCATCCATTTGCAAAAGTGGGTGCTTCCAACTTCCCTACCCACCAGCCTGCCCTCCCTTCCATCATCCCCCTTCTCATCTCCTGGAAGGTGAGAAACCCCATTTAGTGTGTATTTCACTCCCTCCTCAAGCCAGATTCAATGGGAATAATGTTGACCCATTCCCTTTTGCCTTCTTATTCTTCCCCTCCATTGTAACCATTTTCCCTTGCCTCTTCTATATGAGATAGTTTGCCCCACTCTGTCTCTCCCCATCTCCTCTCATTATATTCCTCTCACCTCTTAATTTCACCTTTTAAGTATCATCCCTTCCTGTTAAATTGGTCCTGTGCCCTCTATCTATGTATACCTGTAAACATATACACACATTCACATATGTATTCATATGCCCATATACCTTCATATATAGACATATATATATATATATATATATATATATATATATTTCTAATCCCTTCAACTACTGAGAAAAGTTTCATAAGTAAAAATTATTGTTTTTCCATGTAGGAATGTTAATAGTTCACCTTTGATAAGTTCCTTATGATTTCTTTTCCTTGTTTACCTTCTCATGCTTCTCTTGCTTCTTGTATCTGAATGTTAAATTTTCTATTCAACTCTGGTTTTTTCAGCAAGAATGCTTGAAAGTCCTCTACTGTGTTTCCCCGATAATAAGACCTATCCTGAAAATAAGCACTCCCCTTACTGTGTAAGATTCCTCTAAAATAAGCCCTCCCCCGAAAATAAGTCCTATTGAGATTGCTACTGTAGTGAAGGTGATCCCCTGTGCTACACACTACATTACGGTACCCTCTGTATGCACCGTTCCCCCCCTTCCCCCCGTGAAACTCACACCGCGCTCCGAGCTGCATCCAATCAGAGCTGCAGCAGTGAGCACATCATCCTGTTCTTCCCCAGTGATTTGCTTGCTGGCGCCATTGAGAGCAGTGCCGCGGAGGAGAGCTGAGGCAGGACAACATAAAAACCCGGTATGTAAGCGGGAGTGAGGGGGCATGATGGAGGATAAAAAGGGCATGATGGAGGAAAAAAGAAGAACTCAGTGGGCATGATGGAGTGAAAAGAAGGACTGATGGTCATAATTTATTATTCTGTCTGTTTTGACCCCCAGACATGAGTACAAAAAGGAAGAGCTATACTGTTGAGTATAAGAAAGCAATTGTAGAGGAGTCACATGGAAAGAATCTTGCAGTTTTCTGTAAAGAAAAACTTTTGGATCTTCAAATGGTCAGAAAATGGAGAGCAGATTATAATAACCTCAATCAACAGGTGGATGAGGGAAAAGGGAAAAAGCGCAGGTCTGGATCAGGTCAGCAGCCCTTATATCCTGACTTGGAGATCCTCATTGGTGAATGGATTGCTGACAGGAGAGCAAAGGCCTTGGTTGTGTGCAGGGCTGATACGGTATTCAAGCATTTGCCCTTTCAATGGCACCAGAGTTTGAAATGGTCTCAGAAGGATTCAAAGCATCACAACACTGGTTGGATGGTTTCCTTCAATGGTATGAACTGTCCCTAAGAAGATCAACAACACTGTTTAAGCTGGAAGATGCTGAAGTTATTAAACGTGCACTTGCATTCAAGTCCTTTATTGATAGGATCGACATTTCCAAGTACCAAACCTGCAATATGATTGCTATGGATGAAACTGCAGTGTTTATGGGACAAGGATCTCAAACAACAATTCATCACAGGGGTGTGTCAATCTATATTCCCACCACTGGCTATGAAAGTGCACCGGTCACCTGTGTTTTGGCAATGCGTTTGGATGGAAAGAAAGCCACACCTCTAATCATCAGTAAGGGCAAGAAAGATAAGATTGAACGTGTATCTGGCATTTACGTTCTTGAAACCGAAAAAGCCTGGTGTACACAAGCCGTTATAAGAAAGTGGGTTGATTTAATGCTGCCACTTGTTATGCGAGGTAACCAAAGAGGTCTGATAGTCTGGGATTCAGCCAGCACTCACCGCGCTAAAGAAATGAAGAACTTCCTTGCAGAGAGAAGAATAGATCAAGTAATGATTCCTGCAGGAATGACTGCCTATCTCCAGACCCTTGATATTGCAATAAACAAGCCATTCAAGGACCATTTGCGCATGGAAGTCAATGACTACATTGAAAATAGAATGGAAAGAAATCAGCGTGGAAACTTTGTGAAGCCCTGTCTGGAAGAAGTCGTGACTTGGGTGAAGAAGTCATGGGATAAAATTACTGACAGCTGTGTCGCCAAGGCACTACGAGCAGGTTACCTGGACAAGACATATTCATTTAAAGAGAGCTATATTGCTGGACATGACAGATTGGGTCCACTTCTTCTGAAGGAAATGGAGTCGCAAGACATCCAGGATGGAATTCAGGGTATGGACACTTATGACTACGTTGTTGAAGAAGATGACATGATCATTATTGAATAAAGGTACATTTTTTTGTTCACATTTACCTGTTTATTAAAATTGCTGTCAATGTTCATTAAAATAAGCCCTCCCCTGAAAATAAACCCTCTGGTGTTTTTCTGTCCAAAAAAAAAAAAATAAGACAATGTCTTATTATCAGGGAAACATGGTATTCCACTGAATTTTCCCCTGAAACATGATACTCAGTTTTGCTGGGTAGGTGACTCTTGGTTTTAATCCCAGCTCCTTTGACCTTTGGAATATCATATTCCAAGCCCTTCGATCCCTCAGTGTGGAAGCTGCCAGATCCTGGGTTATGCTGATTGTGTTTCCACAATATTCAAATTGTTTCTTCCTGGTTGCTTGTAATATTCTCTCCTTCTCTGGGAATTCCGGAACCTGGCTTCACATTCCTAGGAGTTTTCTTTTTGGGATCTTTTTTCAGGAGGTGATTGGTGGATTCTTTCAACCTCTATTTTGCCCTCTGGTTCTAAAACATCAGGGCAGTTTTTTCGAGAACTTCCTGGAGGATGATTTCTAGGTTCTTACTTTGATCATGGCTTTCAGGAAGTCCAATAATTTTAAAATTATCTCTCCTGGATCTATTTTCCAGGTCAGTGGTTTTTCCAATGAGATATTTCACATTGCCTTCTATTCTTTCATTTGTTTGGATCTGTTTAACAGCATCTTGATTTCTCATTAAAGTCATTAGCTTCCATTTGCTCCAATCTAATTCTGAAGCAATGATTCTCCTCATTGAGCTTTTGAGATTCTTTTTCCATCTGGCAAATTCGGCTTTTTAAGGCATTCTTCTCCTCATTGCCTTTTTGAGCCTCCTTTGCCATTTGAGTCAGTTTGTTTTGTAAGGTATTATTTTCCTCAGTCAGGCTGTTGACTCTCATTTCATAATTTTCTTGCATCGTTCCCATTTCTCTTCCCAATTTTTCCTCTACTTCTCTTATTTGCTTTTCAAAATCCTTCTTAAGGCCCTCTATGGCCTGTAACCAGCTTATATTTTCCTTTGAAGCTTTTGGTGCAGGAGTTCTGACTTCACTGTTTTCCTCCTGTTCCATGCTTTGCTTCTCTTTGTCCCCAAAATAGGAATGTAATGTTGGAATCTTCTGTCTGCTTTGTTTCCTTTGCCTACTCATTTTGCCACTCAATGATTTGACTTTTGGGCTTTTTGCCACAGTAGGACTCTGCCACCAGACAGGGGAGCTTTCATCCCAAACACTGGGGTTTTCTCAGCTGCTGGAGGTATTAGATGGGTGCCCTCTCTGAGGTCTCCACACGATCTGGCAAGCTGGACACACACTCCAGGACCTCCACCCTAGACTGCAATCCAGATCCAAGCAGGTTAACGCAAGAGTGATCACCCTTCAGGCTGGTGCTTGGTCCCCCTACACTCTGCAGGCCAGGAGTTGAAGCTGCCACGTGGCACTGGCTGGCTGTGCTGGTGTCTCAGCGGCTTCTTGCCCTGGGGGTAAAAGCCATGCACTCCCAATTACTGGTCCCAAAGTCCAAACTGTACTGACCTCTCACTTTGTCCTTCGCATCTATGTGTTGATAAATCTGGAAATGGCCAAAGCTGCTGCTGATCTGGAGTCCCTCTGGCAGGCAGCTGGTCAGGCCTGCCCTGGGCCTAAAGCCTCAGGATGGGGCTGGGCTTGGCTTCCAGAGAGCTGTGCTGGATTCCTGCTGGCCTGGTGGGCTGTCCTCAGTGGGAGGTTAGCTTCTCTGTGTCATTTTGTGGGTTCTGCAGCTCCAAAGTTTGTTTAGAGTCCCCTTTTAATATGGATTGGGGAAGGTGGAAGCTGGAGCCGTGGGAAAGTCTTGCTTCTACTCCCCATCTTGGCTCCGCCCCTCTCCCAAGCAATTCTTAACAGAGAACTGTGTTGCAGAGAAAGTACGAAACAATTTTGGTAGAAAGAATATCCTAACTTAAAGAGTTCTCCATGCCAAAGAAATCACAGATGCCGCACCAATCTCTACTCCTGTTGTAAGCTATTACATCTTTTTAGCACATTAAAGTTTGTGATATTTTTTTTATCTCATGTGAAATCTATGAGAGTAATTCAAGAATTCTTTCCACCATTTTAAAGTAGAGGGAACTGAGACACTTTAGATATTTAAGTGACTTGCTCATGTTCACACACACACACACACACACACACACATATATATATACATACATACATTTTAAAATCTTTATTTCAATATAATTACTTTCTCTTATAATCCTATGTATTCTAGGTTTTGCATTTTAAAACCTTATGCTGAAAGGGGGTCTTAGTGCTTGCAAAAGATTACCAATGGGGTCTCTGATAGGAAAATTAAGGTTAAATATTGATATTCTAAATGGTCAATGATTTTTAGTTGATAGCAGTGAAAAATGCATGACTCATTGAGATGTGATAATGATTATCTGGTTGTCAAATGACAAAAGTATGAGTCGTGTTTTTATTTTTAATCATCCCACATGATAATATTTATAGCACAGCTGATTCAAAGACTGTCCAGTTATTCTGCAAAGTTTCTGATATTAGAACAATGAAGGTTGGAAGTGGAAAAGATGTGTGTGCTTTGAATGAACATTTGTGTGTGTGTGTGTATGTGTGTGTGTGTGTGTGTGTGTGTGTGTGTGTGTGTGAAATATGAGTTATAGAAAGATTTCCCCAAGGGTACATTGTCAGGGACTGCATAATTCAAAGACTGTCTACATAATTTCAGCAGTTAATGACTAATTCAAAGACCACAGTCTTTAACTTGATCACATTTCAGAGTAAAATAGAATGGAGGCTTTAGCCTTAGCACTTTAGAAAATTATTTTTTTGGATCTGCTTTCCCAGATTCACTATAGGGAATGCTGTATGGAATCAAGCTACACATATTTTTTGAATTCTTCTAAGTCTTATGGGCTTCAGTAAGATACAGTGAGTATTAAACTTGGAGTAAATTGACTTCAAGGACTTTACATCCCACTTTGCCACTAACAAGTTTGTGACCTTGAGTAAACCAATTTATTCCTTTAAGTCTAGGTTTCTACATATGTAAAATAAAACTAATAATATTTACACTATCTCCTTCACAAATATATTGTGCAGAATTTTGCTTGCTTTGTGAAGTACAAATGAATACCGTATATGCAGTTGGTTAGTTGCTATTTTTAATAGTTGGTATATTGGATAAACAAATAAAATTGATATGTAGAAACCTAGTCAGGGAATCTAGGTAGCACTGTGTATAGAGTATTAACTTGGTATAAAAAAATACTTGAGTTGAAATCTTGTCTCATTAGGTGAGCCTTACTAGCTATATTACCTTAAGCAAATAACTTAAACTTTTTTCAGCCTCACTTTCTTCATCTAGAAAAAGGGTATAATAATAGAACCTGTTTTGCAAAGTTGTTATAAATATCAAAAGGTACATATAAAACATTTTCCAGACCTTAAAATATTATTTTTAAATGCAAGTTGCTATTACTATTATGTATATTTTTATTAGGTAAACAATATAAAAATGTTAAACAATAACATAAAAATAATTAAAAACTCAAGGTAAGAATTAAGGAGATATAAGGAGTTAAAATATAAAATCTTTGAAGGCAAGTATAATTTTGGCTTTTTATGTGTCTAACCCTTAGTACACTATAATAACAATAGATTATTTTTGAATGATACAAAATATAAGTTTTATAGGAGTTTAAAAGTGGTCAAGATAATTTCAGGAGAGTCATATGTATCTGCAGACACACACGTGTGTGTTTGTGTGTGTGTGTGTGTGTGTTTGTGTGTGTCTTTGACCCTGGGCAAGTCACTTAGCCCTGTTTGTTTTGCTTTCATCATCTGTAAAATGAACTGGAAAAGGAAATGGCAAACCACTCAACCCAAATGGGGTCATGAAGAGTCAAACACAATTGAAATGACTGAACAATAAAACTATAAATGTCAATTGTTGAAGTACCATTGAGCAGTTCATGGAGTGCTGTGCTTGGAGTAAGGAAAAGCCTGGTTTACTTCCCATATCCAATACTTACTGTGTAATAGTAGGAAAATCATTTAACTTGTCTATATCTCAGTCTGACTGAGTTACCCAAGGAGTTACTTATAGAAAACTGAGGATTGCAAACTATGTCAAAGGAAAGATGGTAACTCTGAAGCTAAAAATCAAAGCATAGATCCATCCTATATTCATGTGGAAATGTCAGTTACAATAATTTTTTTTCTTTTTTTCCTCCCTTGTTTCTCTGGTCTAAGATTTTAGAAAATATTTTTTTTTCAGTTTGGATACTTTTTCATTGTATCACAAATGTATGCTATCCTATCCAAATATTTGCTGTCCTAGATTGGCTGCAATACTGTAGTGGATTAATTCCAGACCTCCTGTCTGTGCATGATAAACACAGCATTAGATGTTTTATTCTAATGCCCATGTATTGCCATAATCAGCCTATTTTGTATACCAGCATTTACTGAAAACAGTATTAAGAACTAATCATCAAGGTAATAGCTCAACCTGCCATGGAAGATTTAAGGTTTAATCCAAATTGTTTCAACTTAATTAATTTTTTCAATTTGTTTTGTTAACCGACTTGCTTCTTATTTCAATATGCAAAACTCATATACCACATGGGGTAGATTTAGGCAAAAGTCGTTTAGGGAAGGCTGGGGTTCTAAGAGGTGAAATGTATTTTAGTAAGTATATCAGTAAGGTTTATCTCTAGCATCTTACTCTATTTAACCACCCTGCTTATCTTGAGGCAACTGGCTCCTCACTCTTTCCACATCATCCAAGTACCCTGGAGCAGTCTCTCTTTTCAGAGGAAGGTCATTGGATAAAATTGCTGTCTTCAG
Organism: Petaurus breviceps papuanus; assembly: GCF_028583685.1. NCBI lineage: Eukaryota > Metazoa > Chordata > Mammalia > Diprotodontia > Petauridae > Petaurus > Petaurus breviceps. The sequence goes on along the minus strand of NW_027187419.1, from coordinate 16,693,189 downwards.
CAAAATTCAGATTCCAAAGGGAAAATTGCATCAGCTGTGGATTTCAAGAGATATTTTTAATGCATTGTAATGATGGTGACAAAAGCAGCAGTGGCAGTTCCTGGCATTCATATAGTCTGTTACCTTCCTAAAGTGCTTTACATTCACATCTTTGATTATCATAACAATGCTATGCACTACATATAATAAGCCCCATTTTATAGATAGGAAAGTTAGGTCAATTATATAGTTAATAACTTTTCTGAAGTATCACAGCTAGCAAGTGGGCAACCTAGGACTTAAACTCTGGTCACTTTGAACCCTAGGAGTTTACATATTTTGACTGAGGCTTAAAGATCTAACTCAAAGGTTTGGCCATGGTAGATATTTATTCATTCATTCATTCATTCATTTATTAAGCAATTGGGGTTAAGTAACTTGCTCAAGGTTACATGGCCAGGTGTTTTTGGGTGGGTGATAAGTGTCTGAGCCCAGATTTGATCCCCAGGTCATCCCGACACTGGGGCCAGTGCTCACTGTGCTACCTGGCTGCCCCTATGGTAAATATTTATTAAACAATTACTTAAATCAAATTGGATTTAGAGAAAACTTGAAACAATTCAAAATGATTAAGAAATGATTATATACATATGTTGGCATATTTTTCAGTTTTTAATGATGCTTAGGGTTATTGTAATTATTTCACAGTAACTTCAAATCTACCCTTCTCTTCACTTCCACTATTAAATCATCCTCTGAAACAAAGAAAAAAATAGCTAAACAGTCAGCTACCAACTCAACACAATTTACTTTTGGATGGTAGCAAGCAATGTAAATTATTCATAAGTTCCCATTTTATACAACATCCTGTTCCTGGGACCTATTTATGGGGAGGCAGAAATTGTATTTCATTTTTTTTTCTACCATCAATATTGGTCATTGCCTTGAATCTGATTTTGACTGCCTAAAGGCATTATTTTAATTCAGATCACTGTAATCATTGTCTAAATCAGTCCTTTAGCTCTAGTTTTATCCCTTATATCAGTTCATGCTAGCCTTCTCAGGATTCTCTGAATTCCTCCTACTTATCTTTTTGAATATAAAAATAGTGCCTTTCATTCAAATGCTATTTTATATGATTTTGAAATGCTTTGTCTTCCTTTTTATTATATTTAGGGCAGATTTCAAATTATTAGTAGATAGGGACATTCTTCTTACCTGTGTTGTTTAACAACCTATGCAGAGGTCAAACAGCTGTCACTAGAGTATGTTATAACTTAAAAAGACAGTGCAGTAGGACGTCATATCTCACTTGGCAGAATACAAATCACTCCTTCCAGTATGTTTGCCCTATAGTTAAATTACAACTGATTCTTTGCAATGCAATCATCAAAAAAAAATGCCTAACTGGATTTAGAATTTCATAAATGTGGTTTCTATCTCCAAAAATGCAAATTACATTTTCTCCATGCCTGTCCATCCTATGTGACTCTTGTCTGTGTCTTCTCATAAGTCAGCCAGAGGGAATCCATCTAGTGTTTAGCAGAGTGCCTTGTAGATAGTAGGTGCTTGATAACTGTTTATTGATTGATTGATCCAAAAGGGACACAGCCACATGGTATCCTAACAAAGGCTGAGGGGAAGGAAAAGCTCCCTTGATTTCTCTTGACATAGTTATGACACGAATGAGGACATAGGCTTTCATAATTTATCCTTCCATCTGAGTTGCTCATCTTTTTCTTGGATATATTTCATTGGTTACATCCTTCATTTTGTTTCTCCTCTGTAATTTGTTGCCAATAATGTAGTGTAGCAATGAAATCATTTGATTAAAAAGAAAGTGAACCACTGTTCATTGCAGGCAGCTAGTAGTATGCCAGACACATTTTTATAGTATAGAGTGTCCTGAGGGCACTCAATAAATCTGAACTGAATTGAATAGCCTTTATGAACAAAATACTCTCAATGGAAGAATGGAGGGGTGTGTAGGTATCTGAAAATGAAAAGGTATCTATGCTGTACAAAGGGTGTTCTGTAAGTATTGTTTTGTGACTTACTGTACATAATTGGCAATGTGTTCCAAACAGACGTTAGTGTGATTACACAGAGGAATGCCTGGAAAGGAGACATGAAGTTATCTTGGGTAAGAGAAATGGCAAATATGTGGACATGGATGTTGGGAAGAGAAGGAACAGGAGTAAAGGTATCAATAAGACAGTTGTTTATAAAGTTATTGAGGCCATAGCTTGTTATTATTATTATTATTAACTTCAACCAAATCTTAATATTAAGAATTTGACTCTGCCCTTTATTCACTTCTACTCATGTAGAGCTAATTTTTGTTAATAAACTTGATAGGTACCTAAAGACACAGGTTTGCAGGATAACTACAAATCAAGGACCAACAATGAAGAAAGGCTTTCTTCTACTATTCTTGCACATATGTCACTGAGGCTTTTGTGGAAATTGGTTATTTGGGAGAGCATTGTCTCTGTGTTTTTTTGGGAGAACAGAGATGCTATGATGTAATCCTGTATTTATTTTTTTTTTGCTTTTTTTTTGGTGGGGGGGAAAAGCAGAGCAACTGGGGTTAAGTGACTTGTCCAAGGTCACATGGCTAATAAATGTTAAGTGTCTGAGGCTCGATTTGAACTCAGGTCCCCCTGACTTCAGAGCTAGTGCTCTATTCACTGTGCCACCTAGCTGCCCTTAATCCTGTATTTCTAATAGTGAAAGGAAAAAGAGAAAACTGACCTTGGTTAGATTAGGAAAGGAGTAGTCACTGAAGAAGATTAGCCCCAGATTCGCTGAAGAATCTCAGACTAGGCTTGTTGTGTCATCTATTCAATAGGGTCATGGCTTTTATCATTCAAAAGAACTTTAGCAAATACTACTCAAGTCTCCTCAGCTTTTAGGGACTGACTCTAGACAACTGAAGCTTTCAAGGTTATGTAAGAGATTTGAGGTCATATTTTATGACTTTCAAATATCAAACAAGGCAGTTGTCACCCATGTGGTAGTTCTGTCATTTAGGCTCCATTTTTAGCTCACTGAATTAATCACAAAGAACAAAATAAAAATCAGCATGGAATACAGTTTCTGAATAGATTCTAATGATAACAATAATAACAGCAACAACAATAAAAATAACAACAGTAATAGTATTAATAATAGTGAAACAGCAAACAGATTTTTAATGTTTGCAAGATATTTTACATGTAAAATTTAATTTTTCATGCATAAACTACATTCTTATGATGCGGATGTTTTTATCATGCTCATTTTAGAGATGAGAGAATGGAGGTGTAGATCAGTTTTGACTTTGTCTAGTATCATATTAGAAAGTAACTGAAACAAGATTTGAGCCCAAGTCTTTCAGACCCTAAAGATAATATATATATATATATATATATATGTATATGTATATAAAATAGAGAAGATAGTAATAACAGAAGTTAGGAACATTTAATCTGAGGGAATTGTTACTCACGTCTGTTATCAACTTTGTTATGATATTTTTTTTAAATTATGAAAGATCATCTGTCTACATTCCTTAGGATTTTTAGTGAAAACTGGATTATCTAATAAATTAATTCATGCTAATATTATCTTTGAAACAGATGGAATTATCAACCAATGGTTCCTTAGAATTTTACTTGCTTTGAATGTAGATTATTTGAAAAGTGAGATAAAGGAGAGAAAGAAATATAGTTCAGTAAACAGAGTGATAGACTTGTAGTTTGGAAGACCTGAATCTAAATTAGCCTTCTGACACTTATTAACTTGGTTGTCATAAAGACTTCATAAGTCTCATTTTTCCTCACCTATAAACAAAATATTAATAGAAGTGCCTAACTTACAGGATTGAATGTGATAATGAAAATAAAAAACTTTGGAAAAATTAAATTGCTATGCAAATATCAATTATTTATTATTATACTGGATAATGTCAGATATCATGGACCCATTCATGTGAAAATACTGAGGTCTGTATTGGGGTACTCTTGAACTCTTTTCCTTAATGTAATGGGAATGTAAATTTTTAAGATCTTCCCTGCCCATAGGCTAAAGTGCACCTGGAGCCTGGGGTGGGAGGCTTGTTTTTCAGTAGATACTTTTTGATTGGCCAGTGGGTCCAGAAGGTTGTTACATCTCTGAGTCAGGAGAAGGCTATATAAGCCCTGATGTGTAGCGTTGTTTTGGGACTCACTTTGAGAAGTGTTCTGTGATTTGATCAGATGAAACTCTGGGAAGCTGTTGTTGAGAGTCTCCCGGCTTTGAAAAACCCAGATGTTCATTTGGTATGGATGTAATGGTTGGACAGTTTGGAACCTGTCTACTTGATCGGTTTCTCTGTCTTGATAATTCTGTCTGTGTATTCTGAAGTTCAGGGTGCTGACCTTTTTCCCCCGAACTAGGTAAATGATACATATTTGACTGATTAAAGTAAGCTTGTTAACCCATTTTGAGTTGCTTTCCTTTAACAAAGCAGATCTAAGAACCTGTCTTGGCAAGGACCCTGGGGACGCTGGAGTGCTTGCTGCTACACTTATTCTTTTTGAATGTGACTAGTACTAGCAGCTTTTTCCCTTCTTGCATTTACCAAAGTCTTATTACCATGACTTAAATAAGATCAAGTATAAGTCAAATATTCCTGCCTCTTTCTGATGCCTTAACACTCAGTCATCTTCTAATGATGGTTAATCCAAGATAGTATCCTGAACCCTCCAGGAATTTTCATACACATCTGCACTTAGAGGAGTTAGAGATAGATAGATAGATAGATAGATAGATAGATAGATAGATAGATAGATAGATAGATAGATAGACAGACAGACAGATAGAACTGTGTGTATATACACATAATGTGTATGTATATGAATGTGAGTGTGCATATATATATACATATGTCTACATTATCACATACTCATATCAATATCCTTATATCTTTATATCAAAGCACAGTCCCCAAAACAGCCATATTAACTCATTGTTTCCCATGACCCTATTCTAGATCACACAGACCTTATGATTGGAATGTCCTTAATTTCCTTTGTGGAGAAGACAAAGAGCATGCTTGAGGAAGGACAAAGTGTTTTGTTTTGGATGAAAGGAACTTGTAGGAAATTATTCTGGAAAGATCATTTAGGGACAAATTGTGAGGTTTTCTTTTTAAGTCAAGCAAAGGAATTTTCTCTTCCTATTGTGGAAATTTCAGAACTGATTGGAGAAGGGAAAAATATAGCTTTTAGATCATGTAGGAGGTGTCTCAAGTGAAGGACAGTGTAAAGTAGGTGGTTGGGGCTAAGATCACCAGAGATCAAGTATTGATTAACAGAATTGTAACTAGATTTTTTTTTTGATGCAGATCTTCCTCCCTGATGTGTAGAACACAGAGACCAAGCTGGGGGAAGGAGCAGGTGGCAGACAATGAGAGGGAATAAAGAGACACTTCATAGCTTCCTATATTGACTAATTATTCTTGTTAATTAGGTGAGAATCTCTGTTGTTTCCGTATTTTCAAAGGATGGTGAATACTGTCAGCTCTCCTCAACCTCTAAATTTGGCCTTGGGCACCCTGGTCACCCAACACTAGTTATGACTGTGCTCACTAGCCAGGAAGCATAAGTAACTATCAGGCAAACTGGTGGAGAAGCTCTTTCAGGATGACCTATTCAACATTCACTTCAGGCTTGCCCTATACCCAGAGAGGGAGGAAAGATAGGGCCTAATCAGTGATAACAAAGCTTAAGAACCCTGACGTTTTCCAAATCAAATGCAGTTAAACAGCCAAGACAGTTGGTGCTCAGGGGGAATTCTTTCTTTCCTCCTGGCTGCTGTTTAATCTTTTACTGGCAGCAGCAGGGACTAGGATGCAGATTCCATCTCCCTCATGTCTTTGGCCATTCCCAGGAGCAAGAGACATTGCCTCTTCTTAGTGGGTGAGAAATTGCTTCTGATTTGGGAAGACAGCCTCCTGGCAGGTTTGTCTTCCTACCCATGCAATAGTCACTCACCTAACCAGAAAGTTGGGGATGGATTTTATATTTCTTCAGTGCCCACAGGGTTCTGAGTACTATCGAGAGCATCCAGAATCACACTGACTGGCTATTATTTGAAATTCTTTACTTAAGTGATAGGAATTCATTTAAATACTTCCAGGTTCCCCAGTCATTCCTTGGTAGGAAATGGTTGTTAATTATTTATTAACAACTGAAACAGTTGGGCTTATAGGCAGACATAGGCCTAGGAAAACAGGCCACAGGGATACCAATTAGTTAATATGCCATACTAAACAACCAGTATGTTACCAAGCAGTGAGATGGACATAGCAGATAATCTTGTTCCAGCTTTCATTTGTAGGGTAATTTGAAAGATTATCCCTTGTGATGAGTGTGTGAGTGGCATAGCCTGTCCCAACCTCTTGTGTATTTCCCATAACATACTTCCTTTGGCATTCTATCCCTGCACAGTTAAATAGAGGCATTGATTTTGAAGCCACTTGAGGGCGAAAACTGTTGTCTTTTACTTTCTTTCAATAGACTTTCTATACTATCTTCAAGTTGTTTTAGTTGTGTGTTTGTTTGTTTGTTTGTTTGTTCTTGTTCCAGACCTATGCTTTCATTGGTGTAGGAAAGTCCCAGTGTGGAAACTTTCACCACCAGGGCAAATCCATGTGTAATTTCTAATCTTAGAAAATCCCCTAAAGTAAAATGTAGTTGAATGAGTATTCCATGTTCATATACCTCTCAATGTCAGAGAAATAACTTGAATCCAGAACTTTTTGACTGAAAAGTCAGCCCTCTATCCATTATTCCATATTATCTCTCTTAAAATATAATAAGCATTTGCATATTTGCTAAAATAACAGCAATAGTGATTGCAATGATAGATTAGATAGATAGATAGATAGATAGATAGATAGATAGATAGATAGATAGATAGATAGATAGATAGATAGATAGATAATGTCATAATTTATAGAGGCATCATGGAGTTATGGCTAGAGGTCTAGTCTAAAAGTCAGAAAGACACAACTTCAAATCCTACTTCTGATGTATCCTGACTGTGACTGCAGGCAAATTGCATGACATCTCAGGGCCCTGGGTAACACTCTAAGAGTATAAGTTTGTGGAGCGGGCACTGAACTGCTTTGCTAATGGGAAACCCCTAACTAGAAGTTCCTTATATGAATGAAATTGCAGGTCTAATCTCTATTCCTGCACATAAATGTAATTTATTAATTGTGTAAAGTGTTTTGCATATTATTTTTAATCACACAAAAAAATTGTGAAGTCGATACCACAGATAACATTTTACAGATGAGAAAACTGAGACTTATAGAAAACAAATGATTTGTTTATAGCAATACATTTAGTGTCAGATGCAGAATATGGACCTAGGTCTTCCTTTCAAGTTCAGGGTGCCATTTGCTTTGCCAAACTGCCTCTCCAATTGAATTGACCGCAGCTTATATTTTTCAAATGATGTTCAGAAACAATCAACAATATAGGATCATAGATTTAAGGTAGGAGAGAATTTAAAGATTTTCTGTTACAACCTTTTCATTTTATATATAAAGAAGCTGAGTTCAATTGACTTGGCCAAGATCATACAGAAAAATACTCTTTGGCCTGGTACTTGAACACAGGTTATATGATTCCAAAGTCACCACTCCTTCCACAGCAATATATTGCCTCTTTCAAATGAGATAATTTTTGTAAAGGACTTAGCACGATTCCTGGCACAGAGTAAGCACTTGATAAATGCCTCCCCACTTCCCTATCCCCAAACCCCATCATAAAAACTTTGCCTTCACAGAAACCTCATAGATAATTTCCTTTAACTATATGACTTTAGAAAGATGAGAAAACTAGACCTTACTTTACTATTTACCCAAAAGTCCTTCATTTTTGCCATTTTTCTTAGTTAAACAGGAGGGTAGATATCTAGTCCTTAGCCAAATGTCTGGGAGTGTGTACTTACTCATATTCTCTTATAGATCTGAGGTTAATTCAGGACAGAAGGGCCTGAAGAATACTGCTTTATAAAATGAACTCATGTTTCAGCCAATTCTCCAAGTCTACCATATAGTCACCAAATATAATTTTAAAAACGTGTATCAATGTGAAGCTTCTTTAGTACCAGAGAATAGTAAAATTCATTCACAAACACATTACAATTGACTTTGATATAGGACACATTCTTTATTTTGTGGCCTTGACTTAATATCTCTTGGGATTTACAATAGACATTTTTAAAAATTTTGTGCATAATCAAGAAAGCAGAAAGGCAAGCCCAATTAATTACAGTTAACAAGTTGGACCCCAGGGCACAGCCAAGCTGATATTTTTTCCTGGTCCAGATTTTTATAGCAGATGAGTGATGTAAGGGAGAAAGTGATTCTCCACATAATGTCACCAGACCCCAAATAGATCACAATGATCTAGTTCAGTCCAGAGTAAATGCACACACATTTGCTGAAGGAAGACAGGAGAACACTTAGCTAGAGGGGAGTTTATGGATCAAGACACAACTAATGGAGTCATTTATTCTGATATCAGCTGCCTGAGGTTTAAAAAGTTTTATGCTCTTACATCCCCAAATTCTGGATGAAAGATGTATCACCATCAAACCTTTGCCCCAAACAAGATATGTGATACGTTTAGAAAACTCTAAGATCTTGGCAGGAATGCAATAATTCAAAATTCACCAGCTAGAAAAGAAAGATAAACCATGACTTCATGAACCTAATAAAAAAGAAATGAAAAGTTGGATGGGATAATCTCTCTGCTGAGAATCCTATATTTTTTACCTCATCAGTAAATGCAAAAATAAATTATCCTTCCATTATTTTTTACAAACACATAAAGAAGAAAGGAAATTATTGCTTGTGGTTTCCCTCTTGTGTCATCGATGGGAAAGTGCCCCACTTTAATGGAAAGCTGCCTACAATTTGCAATGGAGGTTTGTTGTGTGTATGAGTGTGTGTATATTTTATTGTTGTTCTATGGAGCTAAGAAATCAAAACTTAGGCTGTTTCTGAAAATGATATGTTAAATGAATCAACACTATGGATGCTGGCCTCAATTGTATAATACAATAAAGAGTAACCAGATATGTTGTCCTAAGGAGAAAAAGAAGACAGGGAGGATATCTTCCCTGCAATTCTTTAATCCTTCTTTTAAATTGTTATATGAAGAACCTGCATGGTGCCAGAAAGACAAGAGTTTTAATCCTGCCTATAACTTAAACTGGCTATATGACCCCAGAGAAGTCACTTAACCTCTAAACTTCCTCTACAACACTCAATGACTACAAATTATAGGTTAGTTGCTGACCTTAGAATTTGGAAGGGATACTGCCCTCTAAGCTCCCCATACATTCAGAATTAAGGAATCCCACTTGCTACACTTTCCCCCTGTCAAAAATAGTTTTATTAGAGGAAACCCTGAATTCAAGTTCACTGGGACACACATTGGCTGGTTGATCCTGAATTTATCATTCAACCTCTCAATGTCCCAGACTACTTTCTAAGTCTATAAAGTACAAATGATTTCCTGATCTCCATAAACAAATGAAGGTTCTGTACCAGAACTTTACTTCTCCATTAAAATCACATGCACACGCACGCACACACACACACATGCAGTAATATGTTATAATCATTCAACTGGATTAAATATCCTTGACATTAAGTCATTCATAGGATAAATTGCCACCATTAAATGACTGCAAAATTATTGAAAGTAATTTGCATAGAGATGATACTGAGGAAAGAAGTTGGACTGTGTCATTGTGCTTTGAGGTTCACAGAGCCTTGTCCTCACTTTTATAACACAAATACAAATACAATGTAGCATTGCTTTTAGTTCTATCTCAAATGAAGTATATTTTCCCATGACATGAATTACCAATTATGGAAACTTTACTATCTTAACTGTGAATAAGAACATAGAAACACTCATCTCAGACATTCAAATAAGAAACTGAATGGTTAGGACATTCTGTAATGAAACAATCAGGTACCTTTTAATGTATGCCTGGCATTAACACTTTACATTTCCTAATTGGTTTGTTGCTAATACCATGTAAGATTTGTTGCTAATAAATATGGTCTTAGAAGAGTATACATGACTTTTCCTCTTCATTTGCTGACATGAGAAGGAACTTATCAAAGTACATCAGTATCTAACTAAACAATGAAATTATCTCATGTGTTTCTCATGTTAAGAAACATTGTTGAAATTAGAGAGTAGGACTGTTCCTACTTCCTCCCTCACTGAAAATGATACCTGCTCTCATCAGAAACAATGAAGCTTGTGTACAGTCATGGGAATACTTATCCTTTAATGAAGGGAAGAGGGTGTATTATCTCATACTCTTTGACTAGTTATATTCCTCACCCTAGCAGTCTTAGTGAAAAATAAAAAGTACTTACAGATTAGACTGCAGCCCATGTCTGCAACTTCAATCATGAGGAGCAAACGAAATACTCAATGTATATTATGAATCAGATATGGGGCAGGTATTTATTTCCTTCTCATAAAGGAAATATGAGAGGATAAAAAAAGACATGGCAAATATTACCAGGACTACTTAAGATAAGATATAGAAACTTAACTTTTCCCCCAACCTATTCATTTATTTTGAAATGCACTTATTTAATGTCCTTCCCATTGCCCTTTTTCCTATTTTAGGCACACAAACAAAACAAAAATAAAACATTCATTATATGCATGTTTATACATAGTCCAACAAAACAAATTCCACATTACTCATGCCTGGAAATATCTGCATTTTAAAGTAATCACCTCTGTGATATTAGGGGATAAGTGTTTTGGAATGTTTTAAACTTTTGTTGTGTTTCTTTAAATATTCTATACCTTTATAGATTAATTTCTTTTCCTGAGATGTCTCCAGTAACAAAAGACGGCTGTAGCACCTCTTATTTTTTAATTAACATAAATTTATTTTTTCACCTTCCCATCCAATGAAAAAAGGAAAGAAAAAATATATAGACACACAAAATAATTATCTCAATGACTTTATGTATTATGTATGATATATGTATATGTATGTATGTATATCTGAACCCTAAATCCATTGACTCAGTCATGGATAACATGTTTCATCATAGTTTCTCTATAATCAAGAATTGTCACTATAAATCATTTTTTTTTACTTTTTTCAGAATTGCTTGATTTTATATTGTAATTTAATTTTTCCTGTTTCTACTTATTTTATCAGCATATGAAAAGTCTTCAAAATTATTCACTTTTGTAATATTGACATTATAGTATAAAATGTTCTTTATACTTTATGTACTTTATTCTGCACTAGTTCTTATATCTTTCCATACCTTTTTAAAATACTCTATTTCCACATCTATTGCAGCAAAATAGTACCCAATTACAATTATATACCACAAATTGTTTGGCCACTGTGCATTTGATATGTCTCCTTATTTTCCAGTTTGGTACCATTGCAAAAAGAAGTACTATACTTTTTTTGGACATAAAGGACATTTTTCTGTTTCTTCAGTTCTGGAGTGGCATAACAGGGTTAAATGACCTGTACTCTTTAGAACTTTTTATTTATTACTAAAATTACCTAAAAGATAAATGTACCTGTTAACACCTCCACAATAATATGTCTGTTTTGCTTTAGATACTGGAATATTTATGAAATAATAATAAGCATGGGGCAGCTATGTGGCACAATGAATAGAACACCCACCCTGGTGTCAGGAGGACCTGAGTTCAGATCAGACTCCAGACATTTGGCACACTTACTAGCTGTGCGACCTTGGGCAAGTCACTTAACCCCAATTTCTTACCTCCCCCCTCCACAAAACAAGCAAATAAACAAAAAGAAATAATAATAAACATAAAGTCCACTATAATAACCTCCTCAATTTCCAATTATTTAATTAGGAGTTATTTGAAGATTTTTTCCTTATGCCTCTAAATATGCTAGGTTGCTTCCTTTGAGAGCTGTCTCATCTTTAGACTATTTATAAATTGGCAATGGGTTCATTTGTATAAATTTGAATCAGTTTCATATATTAGAAAAAAGATCTTTATCAGAGAAATGAGGGAAATACTTTTTCCCAATTTATATATATAAATAAATATATATACTATATAATATGAATAATATAATATGTATATAAATATATATCCCAAATATATATATATGTATATATAAACTACTACTTTGTTTTTGCAGGTTTCCTGCTTATCTTTCCCAAAAATCAGTCTATTTTCTTTTTTAAAAATCTAGGGCCAAATTATTTTAATTTCTGCTGCTTTCTAGTAGAGTTTGAGATTTGACACTGATAAACTTGCTCTCCACTTTTTCTTTTTAACATTACTCTGGATATTTAAAAAAAAACTTTTATTTCTCTAGAAGCAAAATATCTATTCATTATGATTTTCTCCATATCTATGAAATGTTTCTTTGGTATTTTAAATGAAACATTACTGAGCAAGTAAATTAATTAGGTAACACTGTCTTTTTTATATTGTCTCATACTTCCTCGGAGTAATTAATGTTTCTCTAATAACTTAGGTCTATCTCTCTGCAAAGATTTTTTTTGTAGTGAGATTAATGCATTTCTTAATGCATTACCAGATATTTCAGATTTTCTCTAGTTATTCTGAATGGAGTTTCTCTTTCTAAATCTTCCTGCTGAGTTTTATTGATAACATATTAGTATACTGATTACTTATGTAGATTTATTTTATCTGTAAATGTATTCTTTCAATTAATTTTGGTTGACTAGGGCTTCCTAGCTAAATCATCATATTATTTTGAAAAAGTGAAAATTGTGTCATCTCTGACCAAGCCTTATTCTTTTAATTTTACTTTGTTATTGAAAGGTAACATTTGCATCACTGTATTAAATTGTAGTACTGATAAAGGGCATCCATGATATTACCTGATTTTATTGAGAAAGCCTCTAACTTTTTCTCCAGTGTGCATATTGTTTGCTATTGAATTTACATTTTGACAAAAATCTACTTTATTAAGAAAAGTTTCATTCCTTCCTATTCTAGATTTGTTACTAGATTTCCTCTAAAGTCTTAGAACATTTGGAGGGTTATAGTACATGAAGTGACAGTAAGAACATTGGAAAAGGAGTAAAGGATCAGATTATTTCTTTGTTAATCAGTATATTTTATATTTTGTAAATATTCATACGTTTTCTCTGAATTACTGTTTGTTTAGTAAAGAAGTAGTCAAAATATTTTCTGACAATTTATTTAATTTTCTCTTCAATTATTGTCTGTTCCCATTTTTGATATGAACAATTAAGTTTTCCCTTTTTTTTGTAGACAATCAGTGTTAAGTGACTTAGCCAGGGTCTCACAGCTAGTATGTTAGGCAGGATTTGTACTCAGGTTCTCCTGTCTCCAGGGCTGGTGCTCTTTCCACTGTACCACCCAGCTGCTCCTTCCCCTTTCTTTTTAAAAATAAGATTAGGTGTTTATCTCTTTTATCAGTTTTACTTTTTAAAATAAAAAACTAATTTTATCCATCAATTCAATGTTTTTTTGCATTCAATTTCATTAATTTCTACCTTAATTTTCATGTCTACATTTTGGATATTTTTTATTGCTGTTAAAGTTAATATTATTGTTTTTGTTTGTTTTGGAATGCATGCTCAATGTATTGATGTATTCTTTGGGGTTTGGTCACTCTGGTTTGTAATGGTAATGTAATTTTGAATTTGAAGATCCCTTTGTGTTGGCAAAGGTAGCAGGTACTTAGCACTTAGTAACTGATCAAGCCTCTATTAGGGAAACAGAAGGTATGAACTCCTGTCTCTTGTTACTGATGTAACAGGAAGTGGTTGGCTGAAACAGGAAGCTAATGCTGTATGTATATAAGGAAAACCGCCAGAGAGGCACAGTCAGAATTTTTTGAGACCAAAATCTGGTGGCAGAGCAGCTACAGAAAAATGGAGAACTGAGCCAGAATTTCCTGAGAACTTTTGGTGGTGGAGCTTCTTCTGTACAGTATCCAAGGAGCCAGGAGCCTAAGAGCCCAGAGCCCAGGAGCAGGAGCACAGGTGACTGATGAAGCATGACTTGGATGCTGAGACTTTGTTTGTGGTTTGGTTGAGCCTTGAATTCCCTGGAGCAGAAATGGTGAGGGATCTGACATAGACCATGAACTTCAGTGTGGAGTAGGACCTACCCAGAGATCTGGACATGGAACTGGGAGATGTCTGCCAGTGAACCCAGGTGACAGTCTGGTGAATCCAGGTAGAATCTGGGACCATGGAAGGGGATCCAGGGAATCTGAGAACAGGCCCCAAGTGAAGATGAAAAGACCTCTTCTTGGGTACTGAGTAATTATGGTTTACTAGTGACCTAAGGGGTGGAGGGTTTTGTGTATGATACTTAGTAATTGATTGAAGAACAAGTGACTGATTTGAGTTAATCAAGACTTTGCCCCAAGAGTGGGAGACTTTGACTATTGTACTTTGAGACTACTGATAAGTGACTGATTGAGTTAACTTAGTTGCCCCATGAGTGGAAGACTTTGACTATTGTACTTTGAGACTATGTTGTGAATATTAATATTGTGATTTTCTGTGATAACTTGCAATATTGCTGTATCTTGATTTTCTGTGAAAGTTTTGCTTTTATTTGTTATGGAATAAATAGAGTGATCACTGTACTGTGTAATCAGAATCTTAAAAGCTATTCACAGTAGCATTCTTCTGGAAAGCTGCTTGTGCATGGCATTACATGGTTATGAGCTTCAGTCCCAATTTTCTTGTTTTAATTTGGTTGACTTGTGTATCACAAGAGCCTTCAATTGTGCATCATACCTATTAGGTACTTGATAAGTGCTTAATAAATTGAATTTAAAAAAAAGTTTGTGTATTTGTAAATGAGAATGAAAGATTCACTGGTCAGCTGAAAACCTGGCCAGACCGAACTCTCCAGATAAAATTTGCTTTTTTGCCTAGATGGCCATTAGTATCTTTCCAAATTTTTAGATTTTCTTTGTCTATGAAAATTGTCTAACAACATAGAGACTATTTTATTTAAAAACAGAAAAAATAGCAATATTACCATTTGATATGAAAGAAACAAATTGATAATTGGTCATTAACCGGGTTTCAAAAAATAATATAAAATTTATTAATTTAATAAAACTAAAACTAATTTCTAAAATAGTAAATTAACTCCATAGATTCACACAATCCAGTGAAGGCTGGGAATGCAGTAGATGACCTTGAAATCTTTGATGTCTGACTAAGCTCTAAGCTCTTCATAATGCCTGCATAACCCTCTTTGATTGCCACTGGAACAAATTGTTCTCATCATCCCATTCCACCAGGAAAGTCTTCACATACTTGGAGTAGCAATGACCCTAACTTACCAAAAGGACATGTTTTAAGTATGCTAATTGCCCTGGATTAGGTTATTATAATGGCAAGCAAAGAAGTACTTAAAATATTGTTTCAGCTATTTGATTAACACCTTCAATTCAAGGTTCTTTTGAGCCTTGCTTATGGTTGTATCAAGTCTTTGTTGAAAAGCAGAACTTGTGAACCTCACAAATAGTGAACTCTAGAACTTGTGAACTCCTGTTGCATCAGCAACAGGAAGGGGAGGATTTGAGGACCATATATAAGGAGAGGCCCAGACTGGAGAGAGCAGAAGTGAGACCTGAGCAAAACTGAGAAGAACTGAGAAGACAGAAGAACTAAGAAGATAACTCTTGTGCTGGCAGAGCTGAGAAGGGGAAAACTTGTGGTATCCCAGCAGTCTATGTTGGTCTGTCCTGTCTTTGTCAATTGTTGTCTGTGATACTTTGTACAAAAGCCCTGGGACATTACTGAAAGCCCTGAAAGAGGATTTTCTGGTTGTGTGTTTACAGAATTCCTGGAGGAGGCTTTCAGAGGTCCTAGGACTTGACTTATAATTTGTGTTTACCTCTTGGAACTTGTTTGTGGGTCTGTGATGAAAGAATCCACCATTCACCTCCTGAAAAAGATCCCAAAAAGAAAACTCCTAGAAATATTATAACCAGGTTCCAGAGTTCATAGATCAAGGCAAAAATACTACAAGCAGCCAGGAAGAAACAATTTGAATATTGTGGAAACACAATCAGGATAACACAGGACCTGGCAGCTTCTATATTAGGGGATTGAATGACTTGGTACATGATATTCTGGAGGTCAAAGGAGCTGGGATTAAAACCAAGAATCACCTTCCCAGCAAAACTGAGTATCATGTTTCAGGGGAAAATATGGACATTCAGTGGAACAGAGGACTTTCAAGCATTCTTGATGAAAAAACAGAGTTGAATAGAAAATTTGACATTCAGATACAAGAAGAAAGAGAAGCATGAGAAGGTAAACAGGGAAAAGAAATCATAAGGAACTTATCAAAATTTAACTATTTACATTCCTACATAGAAAAATGATCATTGTAACTTATAAAACTTTTCTCGGTATAAGAATAGTTGAAAGGAATAGTAATACACACACACATACATATGTCTATATAGGAGGGTATATGGGCATATGAATACATATGTGAGTATGTGTATATATGTGCACAGGTACACATAGACAGAGGGAACAGGACCAATTTAATGGGAAGGGATGATAGTTAAAAGATGAAATTAAGAGGAGAGATGAATATAATGAGAGGAGATGGGGAGAGACAAAATGGGGTAAATTATCTCTTATAGAAGAAGCAAGGGAAAACTGTTACATTGGAGGGGAAGATCAGGAAGGAAAAAAGGAATGGATCAATCTTATTCTCCTTGAATTTAGCTTAGGGAGGGAATTACATACATACTAAATAGGGTATCTCACACTACAGGAGAGTAAGGGGAAAGGAGATGAGAGGGGGGATGATGGAAGGGAGGCCAGGCTTGGGGTTAGAAAAGTTGGAAGCACCCACTTTAGAAAAGGGACAGGATCAAAGTAGAGAAAAGAACAAGTGGGGGTGGGATAGGATGGAGGGAAATATAGTCAGTCTTTCACAATAAAACTACTATGGAAATGTTTTGCATAGCTACACATGTACAACCTATATTGAATTTGCTTATCTTCCCAGTAATGGTGGGTGACAAGGGAGGTAGTGAAAGAACCTGGAATTCAAAGGTTTAAAATCAAATGTTTAAAATATATAGTATTGTCATATTTTATTATTATCATTATTTTACATGTAACTGGAAAATATGATATACAGGCACTGGGGCATAGAGTTCCAATGTGCCCTACTGGAAAGTCAGAGGGGGTATGGGGAAAGATATGGGAAAGAACAAATTGGGGGAGGGGATATTCAGTGGGATTGCTGTTTTGGGGTGGTGGGTAGAGGAAAAAATTGGGAAAAATTTGTAACTCAAAACATTGTGGAAATGGATGATGTAAAGTAAAAAATAAAAAAGAGAAAAAATAAAACAAAACAAACAAAAAATAATAAAATTAGGTGACTACTTTGGTGAAAACTACATGGCCACTTTAGACATAAAATCCTATGTCATAACACCGTGCATGCTGTACTTTGTTTTCTGTCAATGTTTTGTCTTAGTTTATTATTGAATAGAGAGTTGACTATAGTATGTTATCAGAACTTTGAAGCTGTTCCCAGCAGAAGTCTTCTGGGAAGCTGCTTGTGCTTGGCTTTACATCATGTGCCATGTTGGTGTACTGAGGTGTGACTGCTATGCATACCACAGCTTCTTGGAGCCACATGTGAGAGTTGGGTGAAGGTAGACACAAAAGTGGATGGACAACAGTAAAAAGTGCTCAGCCAGTCCTCACATCAGAGTTGTTAGTCTTCCCTAAGTACCAAATATACCCCATGCAGACAGAGCTAGTGCAAAGGAAGAGAGATGGGAAATAGTATATCTTGTATGAGGCATGAGTAAGAAGAAAATGCATGTTAGAAAATTCATGCTTGTAATGTTGATGCACCACAACCATGAATTTTCACTAACCACAGTGAACTATATCACAAGACTGCAATCACAAAAACATTTTGTTGCTGAATCAGAAATAGAAAGGTTGATCATTGAATGGGTTACATATTCTGTATATTGATACAGAAGTAAACGAGCACAACAAACTTGTTTTTTTAATAAACTAAAAAATCTAGCTATTAGGAGCAAGGACTCATTGTTTGAAAAAAAAGTTATTAAAAAAAAGCTATTGGGAAAACTGGAAAGTAGTGTCACAGAAACTAGACATAGGTCAACATATCACACTCTAACCCAATATAAAATTTAAATGGGTACATGATATAGATAAAAAGTGATATTATAAATAAATAATAGGAACAATAAAGAAATTATCTGTTAGAACTATGACTACAAAAGCTCTCTCTCTGTATCTCTCCCTTTCCATTTCCCTGTTGATCTCCCTCTTCCTTTCCTTGTCTCTCTCTCTCTCTCTCTCTCTCTCTCTCTCTCTCTCTCTCTCTCTCATTCAATAAAAGTAAGTTCACAATATAATTAGCTATTCTTTATATTATTATCACGAATAATAGAAGACTTGGCCTTAGTCACAGTTTACACACAGGACAGGCTAGGATATTAGGAGTATTTGAAATGTATGGCTAGGGGGTTTCCATTCAAGTCCCTGTTCTGATGCCTTATTTTGGCATGCTTATTAAGACTCTGTCTGGGAAGGCTCTGCTAGTTTCCTTCCAAGGTGTAAAAGGTGTCAAACATAATGATGGACTGAGTGTTCCTGTCTGACAACCCAGAGATGGCTTCATGGTTTTAAAGAGGTTCATCATCAGGAGACTAGAGGCTAGACTCTGAACCTTTTTTGGACCATGGTAGATATTGTGAATTATATTGGCAGAGGCATTTCAAATCAATGAAATATGAATCTTTTGAAGTGTTGGTATGTTGAATAGGGTAGTACTCTTCTGTGTTGCTGAATTGGGTCTCCCCCTCCATGTTTGAATTTATGTTTTAATTAAAGGGGCCATATTAAAGAGTCCTATTTACTGAATGGCTGTTACCTCACCCAAAGTGAGAACTTGAAAAGACCTTAGCTTAAAAGAGTCATGGTCTCTCACTTCATTCTTGGCTATCTCCAGTAGTCCCAATCAATATCTGGCCACTGGACCCAGATGTATCTGGAGGAGAAAATGAGGCTGGTGACTTTGCACAACTCTCCATCACAAAAAATCAAAGTCAATTGAAAGTCATTTCATCATTTCCCTGATGTCATGGCCTTCCTTGAGAACAAAGGACAAACACAACCACAACAACAATCTAATCTATAGATTCAGAGATACATAAAAATCTATAAATATAGAGAATTTATATTAGAGAAATTAATTGTTTATTATTCATATTATTTACTTATAATATCACACTTCTGTCTATATCATGTACCCATTTTAATTTTATATTGGGGTAGAGTGTAACATGTTAGTCTATGACTAGTTTCTGTGAAACTACCTTCTAGTCTTCCCATTAGCTGTTTTTTTTTTATTTTATGTTTTGGTCAAATAGTGAGTCCTTCCTCCTAATAGCTAGATTTTTGAGTTTATTTTAAAGAAAACAACAAGTTTGTTGTGCTCATTTGCTTCTGTATATTGATACCTAATCCATTCACTAATCAACATTTCTACTTCTGATTCAGCACCAAAATGTTTTCATTTCATTCACAGCCTTGTATTATAGTTTGAGAAATAGTATGATTTCCCCTTTTTTTCAGTAATTCCATTGATATTCTTGACATTTTTGTTCCTGCAAATCAATTTTATTAATTTTCTAGCTTACAAATTAATTCTTTGTTAGTTTCATTGTCATACCACTGAATATGTAAATTCATTTAGGTAGTATTGTCATTTTTTATCATATTGGCTCAGTCTACTCAATAAGAAATTAACATTTTCCCAATTATTTGGATTTGTATTTATATGAAGAATGTTTAGTAATTGTGATCACATAGTTCTTGTGTGTATCTTGGCAGATAGACTGCCAAGTATTTTGCACTCTCTGTTGTTTTTTTAAATTAATTTTTTTTCTATCAATTCCCTGTGGATTTTGCTGGTGAAATATGTAAATGTTGGTGGTTGTTTGGCTTTGTTTTGTGTTCTACAAATTTGCTGAACTATTTTATCATTTTGATTAGTTTTTTTAGCTGACTCTATAGGGATCTCTTAGTAAACTAACATATCAACTGCAAGAATGATAGATTCATTTCCTCATTGCCTAAGCACATTTCTTCAATGTCTATTTTCATTTGATTATTGCTAGCATTTCTAGTGCAATACTAAATAGTAATAATGATAATTGACATTCTTGTTTCACCCCTGTTCTTTTTAGAAAATATTTTAGCTTACCCTTACTAGCATTACTGCTAGTCCTCAGTTTTAGATAGAAACTACTTAACATTTTAGTGAAAATTCCATTTAATCTTATGTTTTCAAGTGTTTTTAGTAGGAATGTGTTTTGCAATTTTTCAAATATTTTTCTATATCTGTTGAAGCAATCATGTGACTCTTGCTGTTTTTTATTTTGTTGTTGTTGTTGTTTTGCTAAGATGGTCAGTGAAACTTATAGTTTCCTAACATGGAACCATCCTGAAATTCCTGATATAAATCCAACCTGATCATAATGTATGATGTTTGTTTTGAGATATTGCTATAATCTCCTTTCTAGTACTTAAATGACAAATTTTAAATCAATATTCATTGGGAAAATAGGTCTATAGTTTTCTTTTCTTTTTTTTTTTACTCTTCTTAAGTTTAGCTATCAAGTCTATATTTGTGGTAGAGGAGCAGCCAAGATGGCAGAATACAGGCAAAGAATTATCTGAGTTCTTCCCCAAATCCCTCCAAATACTTTTAAATAATATGAACAAATTCCAGAAATTCAGAACCCACAAAATGACAGAATGAAACAATGTTCTATCCTAAAACAACTTGGGGTGTTGGCAGGAATGTTTGTTGCAACAGAGTGAGACAAAAGCTCAACCCAGCACAGACTATGCTAGCACAGACTGGCCCCAGAAAACCAGGAGTAGATCTTGGGGCAATTGAATGACTGGTAGCAGTGGCAGTTTCCAGAACTCTCAACCCACAAACTTCAAAGGCAATTTAGAAGGTCAGTGGGAAAGGTCTGTTTCATCTGGGTGAAAGTAGAGCATAGTCCAGTGCAGGCTGTACCAGCTCAGACTGGGCCCCAGCAAACCAGGAGCAGGTTTTGTTAGTCTCTGAATCAGCAGAAGATGTGGTTACTTCTGGAGCTCTCAGCCAACAAATGGTAAGGGAGTTGAACAACTTGTCAGAAGGAGATTACAGAATTTCCTTTGCTGGCCATGGGCAGAACTCTGTTGCTTTGCCCATACTTGGATACAGGTCTTAGTCCTGGGAGTCAGTCCTGGGGTAAGAGGGAGCACTGGCATAGCAGAGGTTGTGGCAGCAATGAAGAGGGAACTTTACTCAGTTTCAGGGAAGAAAAGAATGCTTGTGGTCACTTACAGACCAGAGATCAGGCCAGGAAAGGAATAAACACTCATCCTTAGATCATACCACCTTAGAAGAAGTGAAAACTTACAGGTCCCTAGAAGTATCTGAAAATAGCTACACAAAACCCTTGAAGCCTGGAATAGTGTACTTTTCAACCTGGAAGCAGATCTCTATTTTAACAAAGAGGTAAAAGTCAAGTAATAGGATGGGAAAATGCACAAAGAATAGAAAAAAGTTCTTACCATAGAAAGTTCCTATGGTGACAAGAAAGATCAAAACACACAATCAGAAGAAGATAGCAAAGTCAAAGTTCCCAGACCCAAAGCCTAGAAGAAATTAAAATGAAATTATACTTAGACCATTAAAAAGCTCAAAAAATATTTTGAAAATCAAGTAAAGGAAGTAGAGAAAAAACTGGGAGGAAAATTAGAGTAAAGGAAAAAATTATAAAAAAAATAACTTGGTAAAGGTGACAAAAAATTTACTGAAGAAAATAACACCTTAAGGGAGGCTAGGTGATGCAATGAGTAAAGCACCGTGTAGGGAGTTAGGAGAACCTGAGTTCAATTCTGGCCTCAGACACTTAACACATACACACACACACACACACACACACACACACACACACACACCCACACACACACACTAGCCGTGTAACTTTGGGCAAGTTACTTAGCCCCAATTGCCCTCCAAAAGGCAAAAAACCAAAACAAACAAACAAAAAAAAAAAACCTTAAAAAAAGACTAGGCCAAATGGCAAAAGAGATCCAAAAAGCCACTGAGGAGAACAAAGCCTTAAAAAACCAAATTCACCAAATGGATAAAGATATTTCCTAAATCTCACTGAAGAAAAAGATTCCTTAAAAAATAGAATGGAAGAGATGGAAGGTAATGATGTTATGAAAATCAGCACTCAGAAAAAGAAATTGAACAAGCCATCAGTCAACTCCCTAGGAAAAAATCTCCAGGCCCAGATGGATTTACTAGTGAATTCTATCAAACTTTTAAAGAACAATTGTTTCCAATACTCTACAAACTATTTGGGAAAATTAGTGAAGAAGGGGTCCTAACAAATTCTTTTTATGACGTAAATATGGTACTGATACCTAAATCAGGAAGAGATAAAACAGAGAATGAAAATTATAGACCAATCTCCCTCATGAATATAGATGCAAAAATTTTAAATAAAATATTAGCAAAAAGACTACAGCAACTTATCTCAAGAATAATACACTTTGATCAGGTAGGATTTGTTCCAGGAATGCAAGGATGGTTTAATATTAGGAAAACCATCAGCATAATTGAGCATATCAACAATAAAACTAGCAGAAACTGCATCATCATCTCAATACATGCAGAAAAGGCTTTTGACAAAATACAACATCCATTCCTATTAAAAACACTAGAAAGTATAGGAATAAATGGAGCCTTCCTTAAAATAGAAGGTAGCATCTATTTACAGCCATCAGCAAGAATTATATGTAATGGGGAGAAGCTAGAAGCATTTCCCATAAGATCAAGTGTGAAACAAGGGTGTGCACTATCACCCCTCTTATTCAATCTGGTACTGGAAATTTTAGCAGTAGCAATTAGAGAAGAAAAAGAAATCCAAGGAATCAAATTAGGCAAAGAAGAGACCAAGCTATCACTCTTTGCAGATGATATGATGATATACTTAGAGAATCCTAGAGAATCAAGTAAAAAAAAAAACACTTGAGACTATAAATAAATTTGGCAAAGTTGCAGGATATAAAATAAACCCACATAAATCCTTGGCATTCCTATATATTTCCAATGAAATTCAACAGCAAGAGATAGAAAGAGAAATCCTATTTAAAGTTACTGTAGACATTATAAAATATTTGGGAATATACCTGCCAAAACAATCCCAGGCCCTATATGACCACAACTACAAAACACTTTTCACACAAATAAAGTCAGATCAAACTAATTGAAAAAATATCAATTGCTCTTGGCTGGGTCGAGCTAATATAATAAAAATGACAATTTTACCTAAATGATATATTTAGTGCCATACCAATTAGTTTACCAAAAAACTACTTCATAGAGCTAGGAAAAATAGTAACAAAATTCATTTGGCAGAATAAATGGTCCAGAATATCAAGGGGATTAATGAAAAGAAATGCTAGGGAAGGTGGACTAGCTATACCAGATTTCAGTCTGTATTATAAAGCAGCAGTCATCAAAACTACTTGGTACTGGCTGAGGAATAGAGGAGTGGATCAATGGAATAGATTAGGCACATGAGACTCAGAAGTCAATGACTATAGTAATCTATTGTTTGATAAACTGAAAGACATCAGTTTTTGGGATAAGAACTCACTATTTGACAAAAACTGCTGGGAAAACTAGAATATAATATGGCGGAAACTGGGCATAGACCATTATCTAACACCATATACCAAAATCAAGTATAAATGGTTGCATGATCTAGGTATAAAGGTTGATACTGTAAGCAGTCTTGGAAAACAAGGAATATTTTACCTGTCAGATTTGTGGAGAAGGAAAGACTTTATGACTAAACATGAATTAAAGAGCATTATAAAATGTAAAATGGATAATTTTGACTACATGAAATTGAAAAGCCTCTGTTTAAACAAAGCCAATGTAACCAAGATTAAGAGGGAGGTGGGAAATTGGGACAGACTTTTTCCAACCTATATCTCTGACAAAGGACTCATTTCTAAAATATATAAAGAATTGAGTCAAATCTATAAGAATACATGTTATTTTCCAATTGATAAATGGTCAAAGGATATGAACAGACAATTTTCAGAGACAGAAATTAAATATATCTATAAGCACATGAAAAAATGCTCTAAATCACTACTGATTAGAGAAATGCAAATCAAAACAACTTTGAGGTACCACATCTCACCAGTCAGATTGGCTAAGATGACAAAACAGGAAAATAACAAGTGCTGTAGAGGATGTGGGCAAATAGGAAACTAATGCATTGTTGGTGGAGTTGAGAACTGATACAGCCTTTCTGGAGAGCAATCTGGAATTATGCCCAAAGGGCTATAAATACTTTCATATCCTTTGACCCAGCAATACCACTCCTAGGGTTATATACCAAAGAGATCATAGAAGTGGGAGGAAGACCCATATGTACAAAAATGTTTATAGCAGCTCTCTTTGTCGTGGCAAAGAATTGGAAATTAAGGGGGTGCCCATCAATTGGGGAATGGCTGAACAAGTTGTGGTATATGCATGTCATGGAATACTATTGTGCTATAAGAAATGAGGAGCAGATGGACTTCATATTTACCTGGAGAGGCTTATACAAAATGATGCTGAGTGAGAAGAGTAGAAACAGGAGAAACTTGTACACAAGTACAGACAGAATGTATGTGTGATGACCAACTTTGATAGACTGGACTCTTCTCATCAATGCAGTGATATAAGTCAACCCCAAAAGACTCATGATGGAGAGAAATGTGTACATCCAGAGAAAGAACTAGAAAGAACTGAGTTTATATCCAGATTGAAACAAACTACCTGATCTTCTTTCCTTTTCTTGTTTGGTTTTATGTCCTCTTTACCATTTTTCATTCCATCTGATACAATCCATCTTTATAACCTAAGTAATGTATAATGTGAAAGTATTTACAGATCCTGTACTTGACTGTATGCCGTCTTGGGGGAAAAGGGAAGGAGGGGGACAAAATGTGAAACTCAAGGAATTGTGGAATTGAATTTTGTCAACGAAAAGTAAAAAAACAAATTAATTTACCCCGCCCCCGCAAAAAAAAGTCATAAATAAAAATATATAATAAGACATATGAGGATGTAGAGGTTTTGCTTTTTTTTTTTTTTTTAACAAATAAACTGCAAAAGTGTTCACAGAACAACCCGCAGCCTGGCAGAGGACATGGCAGTTCTTCTGAGCAGTGATATGTTAAGACAGCAGGGATAAACTACAGGAAGATTTTTTAAGCTGCTTTCAATGAGTAGAGAAGTGATAGGTTGGTTTTGATGTAGGCCTTTGAAGGGTAAAGCATTCAGGGTAAAAATAAATATACCCTAATAAACAGATGATTGGAGTCTAAATAATTAATTTCAATAGAGAAAAGAAAAAAAGGGCTAATGTAGATTATTCCCACATGACAAAAGCATAATAAACTGTAGGGATGCTGAAAAAAAATACTTGGAAGCATTCAGATGGCCACTGGAGAAAAAAAAATGCCCCAAATATTTGTATCCTTGACAAAACTATGGCTTATTTTTTGAAATTATGTCAAATTCACATTGCTATGCCTTGAGAATAATAGGAAGTGTGAATGGATGTTAATAACTTGATTTTCCTATAATGACTTACCAGTGAGTAGAGGAGTTTACTGAATCAAAAATTAGTAAGTGAATCTAAAAACAAAGAGACTAAAATGTGACCTAAACAACTCAATAACAAAAATCAACATATGATCCATATTAGAGCTTCATATTTTAAAAGGAGATGGACACATGTCATTCCTGCTGTTGAGGTGAATAAGCAATGTTGAATGCAACTGTAAGACAACTGTTGCGTTCATGCTCTTCCCCTTATTCTGCTTTATGTTACCATCAAATTTTTTGTAGATATTTGCAATAGCCTCCAAATTGGTCTCCCAGGTTTCCTTCTCTCCTGTCTATAGTCCACCTTTCAAACAATTGAAAAGTTTCAAAAAGGAGGCTCTAATCATAGAAATCCCCTAAATAAAAATTTTTAAGGGCTCCCTATTATCTGCAGAAAAAAGTAAAACAAAAAAATCTTCAGCCTGGCTGATAGTACTGGGTAGCTAAATTTTCCAGAATGTGATTTCTTCTTTCAGTCTTATTATTTCTCCCCTTTAGACATTCTTTATTCTTTTTTAAGTAAAAAGAAAATTTGCTTCAATCTGTATTCAGACACCATCATTTCTTTCTCTGACAATAGACGGAATTTTTCTTTATAAATCCTTCAGATTTTGGATCATTGTATTGTTACAAATACCTAAATCATTCAGAGCTAATCATCTTATAATGTTATTTCTTTGTACACAATACATTTCATTTTGAATCAGCCCATGCAATTCTTTCCAGGTTTTTCTGAGAGCATCCTGATCATCATTTCTTATTGTACAATAATATTCCATCATAACCACATGCCACAAATTTTCGTTCATTCACCTATTGATGAGCATCTCCTCAATTTCTAATTTTTTATCCCCAGAAAAGAGCCACTATAAATACTTTTACACATATATGTTCTTTTCCTTTATGTTTTTTTAATCTCTTTTTGGATACAGACCTAATATAGTGGTATCTCTGGGTCAAAGGGTATGTGTAGTTTTATAGCCTGTTGGGCATAGCTCTACACAATGGTTTTGAATCAATTCACAATTCCACCAACAATGAATTTTTGTCTCATCTTTCACACATCCCCTCCAACATTTGCCATTTATCTTTTCTGTCCTATTAGCCAATCTAATAGGTATGGGGTAGCACCTCAAAATTGTTGTAATTTGCATTTCTCTAATCAATAATGAGAGTATGTTCATTATGGCTATAGATAGCTTTGATTACTTCATTTGAAATCTGTTCATATCCTTGGATCACATATGAATTAGAGAATGACTCATAATAAATTTGACTCTGTTCTCTATGTTTGAGAAATGAGGCCTTTATCAGAGAAACTTGCTTCAATTTTCTTTTTTTGCAGTTAGTACTAACTGTATTTTCATCCTATCTATCCTTCCCATTTATTCTATTCTCTTCTCCTTTCACCCTGTCCCTCCTCAAAAGTGTTTTGCTTCTGACTAATCCCTACCCCAACCTACCTTCCTCGCTATCATCCCCAGCCTTCTCCTATCCCCTTCCCCTCCTACTTTTCTGTAGGGTAAGATTGATTTTAATTTCCAGTTGAGAATGTATGCTATTCCCTCACTGACCAGTCCTAAAGAGAATAAGGTTCACTCACTCCACTTCACCTTCCTCCTCTTCCCTTCCTCTTGCTTCTTTTATATGAAATAATTTAACCCATTCCACATACCCCTTTATTTTTCTCCCAGTACCTTTATTTCTCATCCCTTAATTTTATTTTTTAGATATCATCCCTTCATGGTCAACTCACACCTGTGCCCTCTGTCTATATACACTTCTTCTAAATACTCTAATAATGAGTAAGTTGTTAGGAATGACAAATATCACCTTTCCACATAGGAATGTAAACAGTTGAACCTTATAAAGCCCCCTATAATTTCCCTTTCCTGCTTATCTTTTTTTTAAAAAGCAATTGGGTTTAAGTAACTTGCTCAATGTTACACGGCCTGTTATTTCTGGGTGTGGTGCTGAGTATCTGAGGCCAGATTTGATCCCCAGGTCATCCCAACACTGGAGCCAGTGCTCTTACTCGCTGTGCTACCTGGCCTCCCCTCCTCCTGCTTATCTTTTTACACTTTTCTTCAGTCTTGTATTTAAAGGCAAATTTTATTTTCAGCTCCAGTCTTTTCATGAAGAATGCTTCACATTGAATGTCTATTTTTTTTTTTTTGCCCAGAAAAATTATGCTCAGTTTTTTGAGTAGGTGATTCTTGGTTGCAATCCTAGCTCCTTTGCCCCCTGAAATATCATATTCTAAGCCCTCCCATTCTTTAATGTAGAAGCTGATAATTCTTGTGTTATCCTGACTCTGACTCCATGTTATGGAAATTGTTTCATCAAGGCTGCTTGCAATATTTTCTCTTTGATCTGGGAACTCTGGAATTTGGCTTTAATACTCCCAGAAGTTTTCATTTTGGGATCTCTTTCAAGGATTGATCAGTGGATTCTTTAAATTTCTATTTCCCCTCTCATTCTAGAATATAATGAAAACTTTCCTTGATAATTTCTCGGAAGATAATGTCTATGCTCTTATTTTGTTTGTGGCTTTCAGGTCATCCTATAATTTTTAAATTCTCTCTACAGGATCTATTTTCCAGGTCAGCTGTTTTTACAAAGAAATATTCAAATTGTCTTCTATTTTTTCATTCTTTTCATTTGTTTTATTGTTTCTTTATTTTTCATTAATCAATAGCTTCCATTTGCTCCATTCTAATTTTCAAGGAATTATTTTTTTTCAGTGAGGTTTTGGATCCCATTTTCCATTTGACCAATACTGATTTTTAAGCCATTCTTCATCTTGTTCACTTTTTGTACCTCTTTTACCCTTTGACCTACTCTGTTTTTCTTCAGTATTTTCTTCAGTATTTGAAGAATGTTTACCTCTGTAAGGTAGGTCTGCACAACATATGGGTTGCAGACTGCTAATGGGCCATCAAAGGAATTTGAGCAGATGTTATGTGATACCCCCACCCCCCAGCAACAAACCATCATCATTCTGACTCTACTCTAACTTATCTGTGGTCCTGTTGTGCATGACTGATCTAAGAAGAGATGTTTAGAACTCTCCTGGCCAGTGTCCTAGTCTGTGAGTGATGACAAGGTCTCTTTTATGCCCTGGAACTGTGAGGAGGGTCCCCCCCGCTCCAATACCATTATTACCATCTCTGCTATGCTAATGCTCCTCCTTGCCCTGGACTTCAGAATTTGCAGCCACAGTGGAGGAGTAACTGCTACCCAATATTGTGACCTTCATCCAAATATGGGCAAAGAAACAAATTTCTGCCCCAGTGCTCACAAAAGAACCCTGCAATTTTCTTTTGATGAATTGTTTGACCCCTTTACCACCTGTGGGTTGATAAATGTTGAAGTAGCCATTGCTGCTGCTCTTTCGGTCGCTTCTGGGGCCTGCTTCTGGTTTGCTGAGGCAAGGGTTGTGTTGGTGAGGCCTACACTAGACTTAACTCAGTTCTCCATGATGTGGGACAGACTCTTTCTGCTAACCTTCTAAGTTGTTTTTAGCATCTGATAGTTGAGAGGTCTAGAAACCACTGTTGCTGCCAGTGATCCAGTCTCCTGGAGACCTATTTCTGGGTTTGCTTGGGTTTTGTCTGGTAGGGCCTATGTTGCACTGCACTCCTCTCTCAACCTGGTGCAATAGACCTTTCCTGCTGACCTTTCAAGTTGTTTTGGATGGGAAATTTTTTTCACAGTGTCTTTTTGTGGGTTCTACTGCTCTATAAATTATTTTGAGTCATTTTAAAAGGCATTTGGAGGGTTTAGGGTCAAAGCTCATGTGAGTCCCTGCCCTTATTCTGCCATCTTGGTTCTGCTCCACATTCTTTATTCCAATCAAACTAGTAGCTATTTTCCACATATGGTTTTCCATCTGCCAACTCCATGCCTTTGCATAGGCCATACCTTAAGTCAAGAATGTTTTGTTTTTGTACCTTTCTACCTCTTAGAATTCCCAGTTTCTTTTAAAATGTTGCATAGGGATTAGATCTATATACTGTCTTTTCTGTTTTCTTATTGTTATTCTCTCTTCTTTCTGAAATTATTTTGTACAACTGACTATATGCCTTAGAATTATTAATCTATATATATTTTGTATCTTCCTCTAACTCTATAGCATGTAACCTCCTGGAGGGTAGGAATGGTTGTTTTGTTTGATTGTTTCATTTTTTTTTGTCTTTGTATCCTCAGGGAGATTAGCACTTAATCACTGTATATAGAATATAATGGAATTAGGTTGAATGAACAATATAGCTAGTAACAATGTTTTCACTTCAATACAGAGCTATGAAAATTAAAGTGAATTCAGTGATGACCATAGGAGCAGTCTAATATGTAATGAAATACAAAATTCGTTCCAGGATGGCTCCCTTGCCTCATTCACCAATTAAAATCTCATAGACTCATAGTTAAGAGGAACATTTGCCCATATTACTACTCTACTACATACAACTAGTTCAAGACCAACCTTTGTGACCATGGGCAAATTGCTTAATTTTTCTGGACCTCAATTTTCTCATCTTTAAAATAAGAGTTCAGTTAGAATTCCCAAATGCATGTACCACAATAAGGGAATTGAATAGTATTTAAGTGACAGATTAGAAAGCTAGAAAGACTTTATTCAATGAAAATCAGCTTAGCTAAATCTGGAAAGGTTCATTACCAAGTGACTTTTTGTTTTTGGCCCTAACAACTTACGAATGGGGCAACTAGGTGGGACAGTAAATAGATTACTGGGCACAGAGACAGGAAAACTTATTTTCTTGAGTTCAAATCCAGCCTCATATACTTACTAGTTGTGTGATCTTGGAAAAGTCACTTAACCCTGGTTGCCTCAGTTCTTCATCTGTAAAATGAACTGGATAAGGAAGCAAATGTCAAACCCCTGCATTATCTTTGCCAGGAAAATTTGAAATGGTGTCATGAAGGCACAAACACAATTGAAAGCAACTGAATGGCAACAAAGCCATGAATATTTTCCATTGAAGCAGAGATTGATCTTAATCTACATAATTGGAAGAATTACAGTTATTGATGAAATTACAAATCCTTGAAGACTTGAAGTAAGTGAGACTGATGTCTTAATTTTTTTCTGTCAATGTGAATTGTAAAAGTGTCAAAGATAATGATTTTCAAAGGAAATTAGATGAAGACTTGTCTAAACTTAAGTGACTATTTCAATGAACAATCAATTTATTAAACTACTCATGTCCTTTGACCCAGAGATTCCATTCCTAAACACATACACCAAGGAGGTCATAAAAAATCTTAATAAATATGAAAATATTTATAATAGCACTCTTTACAGTTTGGAAAAAGAAGTTGAAATAAAGCAGGTACATATCACTTGGAGAATAGTTGATGCAATTTTGGTACATGAATTCAATTAAATATTAGAATTTATGAATTCAAATATTTTAAAAATGGCATGAATTGTTGCAAAGTAAACTAAGAAAAATGAAGAAAATACTATAAAATTATTAAATCAACGTAAATTGAAAGAACAATAACCAAAAAAGAATAGGAAATGTAAGTTAAAAATATGAAGAAAATATTTTGTACACCAAAATATATGAGAACATACCTCTCTATGCTCCTTGCTGATATGGAATATTGCAAATAATGTCAGATTGCTTTGTTTTTTCCTATGAGTTATCGAGTTTTGTTGAATATTTTTCCTATTCATTAAACAAAAATCTTTGACATAAGGACAGCTCTCTGGAAGTTGAAAGGGCTAGAGATACACATGGCAATCTAAGCAATGCAAAAAACAAGAGATATGAATAAAAATCTATTTTAAAATTCCTACTGTATTCCAGGAGTTATACTGGATGCTGGGGATAGAAATGTAAAGATTGAAACAATTCTTATTTTCAAAAATCTTATTTTCTAATTCTGAAGTCAGTACATTCATATATATTACACACATATGCCTAAGTATATACGCATGTGTATGTGTGTGTGTAATTTTATTATACTTCAATAAAGATCAAACCTGTACCTCAAAGCCAATTTGCATGGAACTCTCCATGTTCGTGGAGACTGATTATTCATTGTTCTATGCCTAAGTAAGGAGTGAAGCTGATGAGAATTTTTGGCAAAAGAAATCCTAACATCCTGTTTTATAGCTTTAAATGAGAATAATTTCTATAATTATAGATTCTCTTCAGGTCCCTGACTAACAATATGTAGATGAATAGATAGCAATAGTACTAGCCAGGTATCCTTTCTTTCAGGATACCAACGTATTCAGCCTCTACCACAAACTCCAATTTTGACTCCAGAATGGAATCAGTTTCACCCTTGGGGAAGTTTTGGTGCATAGACATATCTATTCATTCCTCCCCATGAACCACATTTAGAGAGACTGATGTGAACACACATTCTACATGGGCAAAAAAAAGAGGCCACATCCCTTACACAATTTATTTAGAAAGGAGAGGCACTTGCAGTTGGAAGGAGAGTTAGAAAAGACAAAAGTAGAATGTGGTGCTTGAGTTGCATCTTCAAGAAAGAAATGGTTCCTATGATAAGTGGAGGAGGAAGTGAATTCCAGGTATGAAGAACATAGAATGAAAAGACATAGAAATAAGAGATAAAGTGTCATTTGTGATTTTTTTAAAGGGAGAACAACAGGTTTACTGGATCACACAGTGCAGGAAGTCAGTTAATCTGTCAGTAAGCATTTGTTAAATGCCTGCTATATACCAAGAACTTTTCTAAGCACTGAATGTACAAAGAAAGGTAAAAGACAAATCCTGGCGTTAGGGAGATCTCAAGTTCTAATAAAGGAGATAGCATGATAACAGCTTTCTACAAAATATATTCACACATTGACATGCATACATGCATGCATGCATAAATACATTCTTTACACACACATATGTGAGTGTATGTATATATACACATGCACAATAGAGGAGAAAAAGTAATGTGCAATGAGGCTGAAAAAAATAGATTGAGGCAAAGATGTGAAGGGCTTTAAAAGCTAAACTGAATTTATATTTGATTCTACAGAAAATAGTGAACCACTTAAGTTTATCGGGTTGGGGAGTGACACCATCAGTTCTGTGTTTAAGAAAAATCACTTTGCATATAGTATGAAGAATGAACTGAACTAAGGAGATCCATTAGGAGACCATTTCAAAAATCTCAGCAAGAGATGATGAGCATCTGAACAATGTTTTATCAGAACAACAATGTATCAGATAGAAGAGATATTTTTAGAAATGCCAAGCCTTCACAAGTGATTGAATATATGGGGTGAGGTAGAATAACAAATAAGGAGTTATGCTAAGATTATATACCTGGGAAACTCAAAGAATAGTGAGACTTCTTGGCAAGATGGCTACCTAAGAGGCACAGAAAGCAGCTTCTACACACTAACTAAAAAAAATGCATAGACAGACAGACAGATAGATATAGATATATTGCACAAGGGAAAAATAATGGTTAAGGAATCAAATGATAAAATACAAATCCATCAAGGGACTTCTTCCATCCAAGAACTTCAAAACCACAGAAAATAATAGTCATAATCACACACATACTAGTAAAAGAAAGAATTAGCAGATAATCCAGTTCTACAAAGGCAAACAACATAACAGCATCAATGAACAACCAGAGATAGTCTAGAGAAAATTTACCTGCAAATCTCTGTACCTGTGAGTGATACAGAGAAGTCCCATAAAAAAGTCCCAAGTTGATTAGAAAATCATAATGTTAGAAAATTAAGTTATAGAATCAAAATGAAAAGGGTGAAATTACCTCCAATGAAGAGTAAATTAAAAAATAATTAGGAAATATTTTGCCCAATTTTATGCCCATAAATTTGACAATCTTAGTGAAATGGATAAATATTTACAAAAATAGGAGTTGCCCAGATTAACAGAAGAGGAAGTAAAATACTTAGGTAAGCCCATCTCAGGAAAAGAAATTGAACAAGTCATCAGTTAACTCCACAGGAAAAAAATCTCCAGGGTCAGATGGATTTAAAAGTGGATTTGATCAAACATTTAAAGAACAATTAATTCTAATACTTTATATATTATTTGGGAAAATTAGCAAAGGAGACCGACCAAATTCTTTTTTGACACAAATATGGTATTGATACCTAAATTAGGAAGAGTCAAAACAAAGAAAGAAAATTATAGACCAAATTCCCTAATGAATATAGATGCAAAAATTTTAAATAAAATATTAGCAAAAAGATTACAGCAATTTATCATAAGAATAATGCACTTTGATGAGGAAGGATTTATTCCAGGAATGCAAAGATGGCTCAATATTAGGAAAACTATCAGTATAATCAATCATATCAACAACAAAACTAGTAGAAACCACATGATTACCTCAACAGATGCAGAAAAATCTTTTAACAAAATACAACACCTGTTCTATTTAAAACATTAGAAAGGACAGGAATAAATCACATTTTCCTTAAAATAAGTAGTATCTAGAAAAAATCTTCAGCAAATATTGTATGTAATGGTGATAAGGTAGAAGCATTTCCAATAAGATCAGGGGTGAAGAAAGGATGTCTACTATCACTCCTGTTATTCAGCTGGGTACTAGAAATACTAAATGTAACTATAAGAAAAGAAAAAGAAATAGAAGGAATTAGAATATACAGAGACGAGTGCAAACTACCAGTCTTTGTAGATGATATGATTATGTAATTAGAGAATTCTAGAGAATCAAGCAAATACTACTTGGCATAATAAATCACTTCAGCAAGTTACAGGATATTAAAATAAACCCACATAAATCCTTGGCATTTATATATATTTCCAATGAAGTCCAGCAGCAAGAAATAGAAAGATAAATTCCTTAAAGTTACTGTAGACATTTTAAAATATTTTGGAGTCTACTTGATGAAATAAACCCAAGTACCATATAAATACAATTACGAAACACTTTTCACACAAATAAAGCCAAATGTAAATAATTGGAAAATCATTAATTGCTCATGGTTAGGTTGAGTTAATGTAATAAAAACGAAAATTTTACCTAAAATAATTTGCCTATTTAGTGCCATACCAATCAATCTACCAAAAGCATATTTTACAGAACTAGAAAAAAAATAGTAACAAAATTCAACTGGAAGAACAAAAGGTCTAGAATATCAAGGGAATTAATTAAAAGAAATCCTAGAGAAATCAGCCTAGCCATACCAGATTTTCAACTGCATTACAAAGCATCAGTCATTAAAACTACTTGGTACTGACTGAGAAATAAAATAGTGAATTAGTGGAATAGATTAGGTACACAAGGCACAGTAGGCAAGATTATAGTAATTTACTAATTGATAAATCCAAAGTCTACAGTTTCTGGGATAAGAACTCACTATCTGACATAAACTGCTGGGAAAATTGGAAAATAGTATGAAAGGAACTGGGTATAGACCAGTATCTTAGACAGTATACCCAAACAAAGTCTTTGTGTTCACGAACTAGATCTAAAAGCTAGTACTTTAAGTGAGCTGGGAGAGCAAGGAATAGTTTGCCTGTCAGATTTGTGGAGAATGCAAGAATTTATGAACAAACAAGAGATGGAAATCATTATGAAATGCAAAATGGATCATTGTGATTACATTAAATTGAAAAGATTTTGTGCAAACAAAGTCAATGTAACCAAGATTACAAGGAAAGAGGAAAATTGGAAAAGAATTTTTACAGCTAGTGTCTCTGATAATGACCTCATTTCTAAAATACACAGAGAACTGAGTCAAATAGATAAGAATATAAGTCATTCCTCAATTGATAAATGGTCAAATGACATGAATAGGTAGTTTTCAGAGGAAGAAAGAAAAGATATCTATAATCATATGAAAAAATGCTCTAAATCACCATTGATCAGAGGTACCACATATTGCTAGCCAGAATGGCTAACATGACAAAACAGGGAAATGATAAATGCTGGAGATGTGGGAAAATTGGAACACTGGTACATTGTTGGTGGAGTTGTGATGTGACCCAACCATTCTGGAGAGCAATCTGAAACTATGCCCCAAAAGCTATAAAAATTTATATAACCTTTGACCCAGCAATACCACTTCAAGGGTTGTATCCCAAAGAGATTACACAGGTGGGAAAAGGACCTGTATGTAGAAAAATATGCATAGCAGCTCTTTTTGTGCTGGCAAAGAATTGGAAATCAAGGTGATGTCCATTAATTGGGGAATGGCTAAACAAGTTGTGGTATATAAATGTAAATGAGGAGCAGATAAACTCAATCAGGAGAGACATGTATAAATTGATGCTGAGTGAGGGGAGCCAAACCAGGAGAATATTGTATACAATTACAGACACATTGTATCTGTGATGACTAACTTTGATAGATTGGACTCCTCTCAGCAATGCAAGGCTTTCAGACAGCTCCAAAAGCCTCAAGATGGAAAGGGTTCTCTACATACAGAGAAAGAATTATGGAGTCTGAATCAAAATGGAAGCAAGATACTTGCTTTTTTTGTTTTGTTTTGCTGTTTTCTTTCTTCTTCCTCATTGTTCATTCCTTTGGTTATAATTATTCTTTACAACTTGACTAATGTTTAATGTGAAGGTATATGTAGAACCTATATCATATTGCATGCCGCCATGGTGAGGGGAGGGGAGGAGAGGGAAGGGGAAAAAATTTGGAATTCAAAAGCTTGTGGAACTGAATGTTGTAAAATAAAAGTAAATAAGTGATAATAAAAAAAGAAAATTATAATGTGGAACTTAGAAATGATCAGGAGTAACAAGTCTTAATGTGATTGTTAAACCACTCCAACAATACAGTTTCAGGCACTTGAAGGTCCCTATCATTCTGCCATGAAATGCCCTACAAAGGCCTTCATGAAGACACACTTTTCTTATCCTTAAAGATGGAGGTGATAGTGAAGAGTGTCTAATGGAATAGAAGATTGTGATGCAATACTAATGAAAAGACTAGAGCTGCATAGAAACTTTAAAATTTGTGGCAAAAAAATGCTAGGAAGGCATATTTTTGGAGCAGTTGAAAGGGATATATGATGATGAAGTGTTTACATTTTCATAGGGGGAGTAGAAGAAAGTGTCCTTTTAGAGTTTAAACATCTTTAAAGATTATTGATAGAGTTAAGTAAGGGGTTGAGGTAGGATCTGGTGGTAGATTGATGATATTTTAGAATCACTGAGCAGTGAAAGAAAAAAAGGATTATATTAGTGTAGAAAGGAGGAAGACTACCATGGAATTTGCTGTTTTACACAATTTGGATTAATGAAACAAATAAGTTGGCTATATTAGCTCAGTTGATACATTCATATTCTGCCTTTTGAGATTTTCATTTGGAAGATATGAGAGGGTGAAAATAAGGCATTAATAAGTGCAATTCTTATTCAGGGATAAAAATTCAACAAGGTTTCATGGTCAAGATTCAAATCTTGGGTGAATTTCCTATTCCACATATTTTTATCAATATGGTGAAATTATTAACAACATCATCATGATCATAATTATTACTATTAAGTAAATCAAATTTCTATAGTGCTCTAAAGTTTCCATGGAATTCATTTATTTGAGTCATAACATACTTTAAACTGGTACTAACTTATTATCCTCATTTTTCTGCTGAGAATATGAAAGCTCAGGAATATTTTCCATGGTAACACAGCTAGTGTTCAATACAAGAATGGAACCCCTCATTCCTCTAGATTTACTACTATTTTTCTTTCTCAGTCTTTATTGCCCTTTTAGCTGTGCTTTTCCCTTTCCAGACTTTAGCACAAGGCCTAACTACAGTTTCACCTTGAAACCTCCCTCAGCATCTGGAATCTCCTCCAACAGGAACATTCCTCATTTTCTGTGGTCTTTTTACCTTGGAACTTCCTCCTGCTATGCCAGCATCCTTTTCATTCTCCTCAAAATTGAGGAACCCATACCAGTCAAATTTTGTTCTTTTTACTGTTGCCCTTTTGACTTTCTAAAGCTTCAACCTTGTGTACTCCCTTTACCTCTCATGTCCCTCCTTTTGTATGACCTTTCCAAATAGATTGTAACATCATTGATGGAAGGGCTTATCTCTCATTGTGTTGTATCTCTTAGCACAGTGCCTGATACAAAGTAAAGGCTTAGTAAAAGTGCATTCCCTTTCTTTTCTTTCCCCTGATTATAAGGAAATATAGCTTTGTCATTGTAATGCCATACATGAGAAGTTTTCCAGAAGAATGTTACTGTGAACAGCTTTTAAGGTTCTGATTGCACAATATAGTGAACCTTCTATTTATTCTATAACAAATCAAAGCAAAACATTCACAGAACATCAAGGTATAACATTCACAGTATTACAACTTGTCACAGCAAATCACAATATAATATTCACAAGAACTTATCTAACATTAGAATGGCCACATAGTTTCCACCATAGTGGCCACAAAGTTTTGAACAAAGAACAATCATTTCAAAGTACAATAGTCAAAGTCTTCCACTCATGGGGCACACTAAGTTAACTCAATCAGTCACTTATTCAGCAATAAATTACCAAGTATCAATAATCACTAAGTACAATCATTAGAAAACAAACAGACCCTACACCCCTATGTCACTAGTAAACTAAAATTTCATAGCTATTCAGTTTTATGGAGAGGTCCTTTCATCTTGACAAGGCAGGCAACTCCTACCTGAATCCACCAAACAGTCACCTGGATTCAAAGGCAAAAAAACTCCCAGTTAGGAGTCCAGCCCTCTTTGTAAGTCCTTTGTAAAAACTGCACTGAAGTTCACAGGATCTAGCATGTCTCAAATCCTTCACGATTTCTGTTCCTAGGAATTCAAAACTCAACCAAGCCACAAAAAAAGTTTCAGCATTCCGGTCATGCTTCCTCAGTCTTCTGCAGCTCATTCGAAAAATCAGAATCATCTTATCCAGCCTGGAGTGGGGTGTTCCTGGGCTCCTGGATTCCCCTTCAGCCTCCTGGGCTCCTCTTCAGAACAAGCTCCACCACCACAAGTTCTCAGGAAATTCTGACTCAGTTTTTGATTCTCATTTCTCCTCTGTAGCGCTCTGTCTCCAGATGCTGGTCCCAAGAAATTCTGACTGTCCCTTCCTGGGGCTTTTCCTTATACACATACAGCATTAGCTTCCTGTTTCAGCTAACCCCTTCCTGTTAAGTCAGTAACAGCACACAGGAGTTCATACCTTCTGTTTCCCCTACAAAGGCTTGATCAATTATTAAGTGCGAAGTACCTGCTACCTTTGCTTAACTTGAGACAATATGCTAAGTACCTACTTACTTGCCAATACAAAAAGGGATCTTCAAATTCAAATTACATTACCATTACAGTCATATAGGTAGAAGTGTGGTAGAGTAGGAAGAGGATTGACTTTCTAATCTGAAGCCATGGGCTCACAGATGATCTCTGATGCTTACTTTCTCTATGACCTTCAACAGGTCAGGTAATCTACTCAGGCC
This sequence comes from Petaurus breviceps papuanus, assembly GCF_028583685.1. Classification (NCBI taxonomy): domain Eukaryota; kingdom Metazoa; phylum Chordata; class Mammalia; order Diprotodontia; family Petauridae; genus Petaurus; species Petaurus breviceps. The sequence continues at coordinate 16,653,933 of NW_027187419.1, read as the reverse complement.
ATAGTTTTGTCATCTATACAATTAGTGGGTTGTAGTAGATAACCTCTAAGGTAATATGTATCCCTAGTTCTGTTCTTATGTATAAAGAAATGCAAACTGTTAAGCATTACTTCTAAAGAAGTTGACTCAGAGTGTAGTATTACAGCCACCGATATTTCCTACCAATATGCTTTTACAGAATTATCAAATTTCAGATATTGAAGGTATTTTAGAGGACAGATAGTCCAACTCCTTACAGCATCCCTAGGAAAGAGTTATCCAGATTTTTCTTCAAGAAATCCAGTTAAAGAGAACCCATTAACTGCCAAGGAAGTTTCTTCCACAATTACTGGAATTTATCTTTGTGAAATAGTTTTCCTTAAATTTAACCTAAATTTAAAATTTGCTTTCACAAAACATATACATTTTTTTCTTTCATTGCCCTCTGAAGCCAATCTGAAAAATTCTAATCTCTCTTTTATGGAAAAATAAAAACTTTCAAATATATAAATAAAGTTGTTATATTCTTCAATGTTTTCTTCTTTCTAAAAGCCTATTTTCTTCAATGTACAAACTAGTGTATAAACTCAAAGGCACTCAGTCTTCACAACTTGCCTTTGAATGCTGTGCAGCTTATGAATGTTTTTCCTAAAATTTAGAGCTCCAAACTGAACTTTTTCTCTTTTCCCTACGAATAAACACTCATCCTCCTCATAATTTCATAAGAAAGAAAAAAAAAAACACTGTGATAGTCAATTACTTAGATAGAGAAAGCAATCTAAGCAAGAGATTAGATTATAGTTTTATAGAATGCAGTTGGAGGCCATGTAGTGAGATCATAGAATTTAAATTTCAATGATACCTTCAATGCTTTATCTTCCACCCTTTCTTTTACAAATTAGGAAGAGAAGTTGGTGACTTGTCCTAGGTGAAAGAGGTACCAAATAGGAGAGCTGGGATTTTAACCCAGCTTCACTGACTATAAGTTCTGTGCTCAGTTCACTATACTATGTTGCCTCAATTTAATATAAACAACCTACAGTTCAATTGTATAATATGAAAAATGGCCATAATGCACTGTAAAATATATGATCATTTTCAAGCTACATAACAAGTAGTGATTTTCTCTGAAATGCAGACTTCTCTCTATCAAAATGTTCACACAAATAAATTGCTATGAATATACAATCGAATTGTAAACAATAAAAATTCCACATTATTGGCATTTTTCATCTCCTTGGAAATGGATAGAAGTTATTTTACTTTTTTATAACTTTCCAGTTGCTCTTCTACACAGAATTTTTTCACACTTTTTTTGTACATGTGTAAATGAATGTGGCAAATTGGACTGATTTTATCTGGCAAATAGACCAAGGAAAAAAAATCAAAGAACTGGTGTGATTATTTTTATGATGGGAAGCTAATGGTAATTCTAAGCTGATTATGATTAAGGACACAGCCTGAACACAATGGATACAGTTATTATATACTGAATATTTGTATGCTTTCAACAGTTTATTCACACACAGACATGTATATGTCATATATATACATAAATTTCAATAATACACTTGTGTTTCCAAATACTTATATATAAGCTTGCATATAAGCAGTAAATATTTGTGTATCATAGTGATAAAAACTGAATTATAACTGACACATAGTACTTTGGAGTTTGCAAAGTTATTTATATCTATCATATATGTGTTCATACTTCTATACATTTCTGGATTAATTATTTGATGTCCAATACCTATAAATAATTAAGGTTCCAGGTCATTAAGAAAGTATTAGTTGTGCATGATTTGACTACAACATATTATCCATGATGAACTGTATTAGAGAAGCAACATGAAACATTCTCAAGTATGTGAACACTGGAAGAGCAGAGGCTAACATGTAGTGAAAGCAAGAATTATGAATAGCCAATGAGTTCCTTTGTTACAAAAACAATATCAGAAGAACTACAGGAGGGCCCCTGCCATATTGGGTTGATGCTCTGGCAGGGATTTTTGGAGTACTTATATAAGAATTTAACAGTACAGTGAGTAAGAGCACCGGCCCCAGAGTCAGGATGACCTGGGGTTGAATCTGGGCTCAGACACTTAGCACCCACCCAGAAACATCTGGCTGTGTAACCTTGAGCAAGTTATTTAACCCCAATTGCTTAGGGGTGGCCAGGTGGCTCAACGAGTAAGAGCACCAGCCCCAGAGTTGGGATAACCTGAGATAGAGTCCGGGTTCAGATACTTAGCACCACACCCAGAAATAACTGGCTGTGTAACCTTGAGCAAGTTACTTAACCCCAACTGCTTAAAAAAAGTTGAACAAGTTTAGAAGGCATGGATAAGTTATGATGTGTACCACTTGAGAGAATGATTATATGGAACAGATCACAAAGCCATAAATATATTGATACAGTAGTCTGATGTCTCAAATTGTAATGGAGTATTCCCAAACGTTATTTCAGTCAAATATAAGTCCTAGCAGGGTTTTTAAGCAAGAAAGATTTTGAGGGTCTGCCAATAACTTTATCTCTGTTTTCTTTGGACCTTATTAACTATAGAGGGCTCAGTTAAAAGAAGTTTGACCTCCAAAGAAGTCTTGAGGAAGAAGTATATATTAAATACGGAATATTACTCTTCCCAATAAAATGACAACAACAACAAACAAAAAATAGGGAAAAAACCTTCTTTTCTTGAGTTAATGTGGTACTGGAGGAATTGGACCCTGAAATACTTCAATTGAAGTCAAAAGACAAAAAGAACTGGAAGAATGGAAGAATCCTCATAAGTTAACCCCAGGATGTGAATATACTCATGGGTAGAATGAGTTTCATTATGTTTCAGAAGATGCATTTTATATTCCATTTTGTAAATGCACTATAATCTAGAATGTGAAGTCCTTTTGGTCATATAAAAATAGCAAAAGATTAAGAATAGGGATCAGAGCTGACATTTTCATAAACTTAGGAATTTTACTGATAATCTTCCTATTTATACTTTAGGCTAAGGTAAGATATGGTGAAACCTGTAAAAGGCATAAAATGACTAGGTGAGGTCATGAATCCAGGTTAGTGCTTGAGTGAAGAGACTGAGAACCACACCAGTCTAAGCTTGAATCACCACTTCACAGCTTTCCCAGACCCTGTACTCTAAGTAATTATGGCAGATCCAGCAAGGAGAGGCACATGGGACTTTTGTACTCACTTACCTTTCTACGTCCAGGGCCTACTTAACAGATTAGTTCTCCTATAGAGAGGAGAAACCATGAACCTTACAACACGTACTCTTCAAGTACTACTTTGCTGCACTAGAGTCCTCCTCTAATGCCTCATTTAGTTATTCATTATTGTTATTGTTCGTCCTTGGTTCATGTAGAGGAGCATGATGCTGGGGAGGTAATGTGATGACATGCAAAAGAATTGGGTTTAAGTAAGGCAGGATTGTGAGAAATCACCAGCTTCACTTTTCCTCTGGAGCTATCTAAGTCTAGTGGTAACAGACAGATCAGGAGGACTGGAGAGGGCCCTGGATACAGAGGGAGACCTTGTCCTTTTTAAATCAAAAACTTTACTGAAGTCTCAGTTTGACCGAGGAAAAGTATTTTATACTTTAAGCTAAGGTGAAGGTAAAACTAGGTGAAAACTGTGTATGTCACAAAATGACTAGGATGTGAGGTCATGGATCCAGGTTATTGCCTGAATGAAGAGACTGAGAGCCAAACCAGTCTGAGTTTGAATCACCACTTCATGGCTTTCCCAGATTCTGTACTATGGCAGATCCAGCAATGAAAGGCACATTGAACTTGGGTACTCAATTACCTTTCTGCTTCCAGGGTCCACTTAACAGATTGGTTTTCCTATAGACAGGGGAAATCCTGGACTTTATAGCTTGTATTCTTCAAACTATTTAATTGCACTAAAGTTCTATTCTAATATATCATTTAGTTATTTATTAAGTTTTTAAAGGTTATGTCTATAGATTTAAATTCCCATCAGACTGAAAAGTCTTCCAAGTTCAGGATTAGCAATTAATACATATCTGGGGATCTGAAGTCCTGTATAACTGAGTTCAGAGAATTTTATCATTTGATTGACCATGAGATTTTTTTTTTTCAGGCAGAGAAAATCTTAACTATCATCTATTAACTTATATCCTCTGTGGTAAGAGAATGGCCACATTGATGAAATGGCAAAATATATGTGCTGAAGAATTCTAGTCTCTTACTTTTCTGAGCTCCTTAGTCAAAGATTATTTCTTTCCAGTGTCTCAATTCCTCTTTCTGAGGCTATGGTACAGGTTCTTAAAAGACCACATTATCTTTCCTTTAAAGATCTGTGCACACATTTCTCTTTATTCTTTCCTTCACTCGTGCTTCCCTATTTCATCACTTTTACATTTGCATTAGTATCTGATGCAAGCAGATGTTGTCCTACTTTTCTCCCTTTTAAAAATCTCCACTCATTAGGTGCGATCATCAAAACTACTTGGTACTGGCTAAGAAATACAGTGGTGGATCAGTGGAATAGGTTAGGTACACAAGACACAGTAGTCAATGTAATCCACTTTTTGATAAACCCAATGAATCCAGCTTCTAGGATAAGAACTCACTATTTGTAGCAGCAAGCACCCCAGTGTCCCCAGGGTGGCTGCCAACACAGGTTCTTAGATCTGTGGAAACTCAAAATGGGTTAACAAGCTTGCTTTAATCAAACATATCATTTACCTAGTTCAGGGGGCAAAAGTAAGCACTCTGAACTTTAGAGTATACAGACAGAAACATTTCAAGCAGATAAGCTTCCAAACTGTTCAACAATTACATCCATACCAAATCACAGTTACCAGAGAGGAAAGCATCAACATCTGGGTGTTCAAAGCCAGAGGGCTCTCAATGGCTGCCCAAAGTCTCATCTGGTCAAATCACACAACACTTCTCAAAGTAATCCCCAAAGCAAAACCTCACATCAGGGATTATGTAGCCTTCTTCTGTGTCAGAGAATGTAACAACCCTCTTGACCCACTGCCCAATCACAAAGCACCAAGGTGTGGGTGTTGCTGAAAAACAAGCCTCCCACCACAGGCTCCACGTGCACTTAACCTAGGGGCAAGGAAGATCTTAAGAATTTACATTCCTATAACATTATTTGACAAAAACTACTTGGAAAACTGGAAAATAGTATGGCACAAGCTAGATATAGACCAACATCTTAGGACAAATATGAAAAGAAGATAAAAATGGATACACTATTTAGACATAAAGACTGATACTATACGCAAATTAAGAGAGCAAGGAATAGTTTACCTGTCTGATCTACAGAGAACTGAAAAATTTATGACCAAACAAGAGAAAGGGAACATTATGAAATGCAAATTGGATAATTTCAATTATATTAAATTAAAAAGTTTTATTCACTAACAAAGCCAATGCAACCAAGATTAGAAGGGAAGCAGAAAGCTGGGAAACAAGTTTTATAGCCTGTGTTTCTGATAAAGGCTTCATTTCTAAAATATATAGATAACTGAGTCAAATTTATGAGAATACAAGTCATTCCCTAATTTACAAATGGTCAAAGGATATGAACAGAAAGTTTTCAGGGGAAGAAATTAAGCTATCTATAGTCATAAGAAAAATGCTCTAAATCACTATTGATAAGAAAAATACAAATGAAAACAATTCTGAGCTACCATACCACTCCTAGAATTGGTTAACATGACAAAACAAGAAAATGAAAAATTTGGGAGAACATGTGGGAAAATTGGAACTCTAATGCATTGTTGGTGGAGTTGTGAAATGATCCAAACATTTTGGAGAAAAATTTGGAACTATACCCAAATGGCTATAAAAGTATGCATATCCTTTAATCCAGCAATACCATTTCTAGTTCTGTGTATCCCAAAGAGATCATAAAAATGGGAAAAGGACCAACATGCACAAAGATATTTATTGCAGCTCCTTTTGTGGTGGCCAAGACTTAGAAATTAAGGGGATGTAAATCAATTGGGGAATGTCTGAACAAGTTATGGTGCATGAATGTAATGGAAGTACTATAATTCCATAAAAGATGATGAGCAAACAGATTTCAGAAAAATATGGAAAGACTTACATGAACCGATGCTGAGTGAAAGGAGCAGGACCAGGAGAACACAGTACACAGTAACATCAACATTGTGAGATGACCAACTTTGATAGACTTAGCTCTTCTTAGAAATGCAATGATCTAAGACAATTCCAAGACTTCTGATGGAAATACTATCCACATTTAGAAAAAGGATGTGGAGTCTGAATGCAGATCTAAGCATATCATTTTCTCCTTTCATTGTTGTTGTTTTCTTTCTTGTGGTTTCCCTCTTTGCTTCTGATTCTTCTTTACAACATGACATATGTGGAAATATGTTTACTATGAGTATACATGTATCACCTATATCAGATTGCATACCATCTTGGGGAGGGGTGAAGAGAGGGATGATGAAAATTTAGAACCCAAAATATTATAAAAGTAAATTTTGAAAACCAAAAATGAATTAAAAAATACATTTAAAATATTAATTAAATAGTAAATAATTTTTTATTTTAATTAAAATTTTTTAAATAAAAAATTAAAAAATAATTTAATGAATTATTAAAAATAAATAAAAATAATAATAATAATTAAAAAATAGAAAAAATAGATAAAAACACTCCTCTCTAATCTCTCTGCATTATTCTAATTTTCCATGTATACATGGACACCCTACTTCATATCCTCTACATCCTCCATCCATACTGACAAATAAGTAAATAGCATTTATATAATTGGTCTATCAGGACTGCATTTGAATTTATCCTTTGTACATTTTCCTGATCTTAGACTTCCTATCACTGGATAGTATAGCCAAGTAAAAATATACTCTGAAAATCACATTCTCTTTCTCTATTTCAATAACAAGGATTTATTCAATCACCAACTTCAAGGTAACACCTATAGTTTTCAATGAAAAGAACAAACACATGTGGCTCAATTCTTTCTAATTATTTATTTCACCCATCCTTTTCTTGGGATAAAAGCCTTTATTTCATTAATAGAATTGTAATAATTTATAGGTACCTTTCTTAATCTTCCACCCTTCCAGGAAAGACTAAACTATAATCCTTGGAAATAGTCATCAATCCATATTGTCACAATGTGCTTTCAAAAAAACCTTAGATCTTTATTATGCAATTCTTTGGATGGCTATCATTTACTCTCTCACTATCCTTCATGTATATTAGGCAATTGCAAAGTGTCAGGGTTACACATATTATTGGTTGAAAAAATTGATCATCAAAAAATGATATGTACTTTGTGTCTTTAGATTTAAAATCTAAGCTAAATTAAGAGGAAAATCAAGTAATATCTCATGGATAGTGGTATGGTGAAAATAGTACTGGAATTAAAGAAAGATGACAAGGTTTAAGATACCTAAGCATTTTCTCTGGTTATTCCCCATGTCTGGATTCCCTTCCCTCATCATTTCTTTCTCCTGGCTTTTCAGGCTACCTTCATGTCTTAGCAAAAACAAAGAACAAAAACAAACAAACAAAAAAAACTTTCCCAACTCCTCTTCATTCTAGTATAGTTTCTTTCCTAATTTGATCATTGCCTATTTGTCCTGTAAATGTTTTGTTCATACTTATTTGCTTTAATTTCTCCTCAATTAAAATGTGAATTACTTGAGGACAGGAACTTTTTTTTTGGTTTTCTTTTGTATCCCCAGCACTTAGCACAGTGCTTGGCACCTAGTAGGTACATAATAAAAGCTTATTTACCTTCTGACTTATTAACCAACTGAGCAAGTCCAGCATAAACCATCAGGCAATTTCTTCTTGAAGACATTCAGGAAGGAGAAACCACTCCATCTCAAACCCATTCCTCTTTAGCAAAGTTTTTATTGTTAGGAAACTGATGGTGGTGGTGGTGGTGGTGGTGGTCTGTGTGTGTATTTGTTTTTCTGACAATTTATGTTGGCCTCCTTGCCCCTTCAACCCATTGCTCCCCATTCTCCTAACTTGGCCTAACCAGAATGAGTATAATCCTTCCTCTACTTGACAGTCATTCAAGTATTTGAATAAAACCATTTTGATCCTCCTGAATTTTTTCCTTTGCAGGCTAAACATCCCTATGTTTTTCCATTGCTCCTTATGTTATATGAGGTAAAGGCCATTCACTAACCCAATTGTCCTCTTCTTTGCACTCTATAACTTATCAATGATGTTCTTAAAGTGTGAGGTCCAGAAATGAACTCAGCTAGATGAGGTCTCAGGGGAGTGAAATATAATTCCATTTTTCATGTAGCATAAAGCCCTTAATGTTTTTAAGCTGTCACATTACACTTGTTGCTCAAATTTAGATTTTATTCCATGAAAAGTCCCAAAACTTTTTTTCATAACAACTGCATATAACCATGGCAATTTGTATTGGAGATATTGATTATAAGTAAGCATAAGATTTCCTATTTGTCCTTATTGTATTTCATAGTACTGGATTTAGCCTCAAACTCTAGCCTCTGGAGATCTGAATTATATCACCCATTGTGTTATTCATTACTCTTATGTTTCTGTTATCTGCAAATTTGATTAGCATGCTATTTATACTTGTAGCAGCAAGCACCCCAAGCGTCCTCAGGGTTTGCTGCCAATACAGGTTCTTGGATCTGACAAAGGAAAGCAACTCAAAATGGGTTAACAAGCTTACTTTAATCAGTCAGACATATATCCTTTACCTCTTTCAGGAGAAAAAGGTCAGCACCCCGAACTTCAAAGTATACAGGCAGAATTATTAAGACAGAAACAGATCAAGTAGACAGCTTTCCAAACTGTCCAACCATTACATCCATACCAAACAACATCTGGGTTTCAACATCTGGGTTTTTCAAAGCTGGGGGGGGGGGCCCTCTGGACAAAGGCTTCCCAGAATCCAGATCAAATCACAGAACACTTCTCAAAGTGAGCCCCCAAAACAAAGCCTCACATCAGGGCTTATATAGCCTTCTCCTGGCTCAGAGAATGTAACAACCTTTTGGACCCACTGGTCAATCAAGAAGTATCTACTGAAAAACAAGCCTCCCACCCCAGGCTCCAGGTGCACTTTAGCCTAGGGGCAGGGAAGATCTTTAAATTTGCATTTCCATTACAATACTTTAATCCAAGTAACCCTTTTTTACAACCTAAGTGTAATCCTCAACTACTCATGTTCTCACTGCTCTCCTCCCCATATTCAAACTGTGGCAAGTCCTGTTGTTTCTGCATATGTAGTATCTCCCACACATGCTCACTTTTCTACTTTGACAATGATTCCACCTTGGAATCCACCTCATCACCTCAAACCTGCTCTACTGCAACAGCCTGCTGGCTGCTCATCCTGACTCAAATCTATCTCTATTCCAATCCATCCTCCACTCAACTGGCAAATTGATCCTCCTAAAACTCAGGAATGATTATGCTACTCCACCAGTCCATAAACCTTGGTTCTCTATTTTCTTTAGGACAAAATATAAAATTATCTGACTATTAAACCCCTTTATACTTTCTATACATACTTTTTTTGTCATTTTTACACCTTACTTTCCATGTCCTTTGCAACACAGTAACATTGGACTAAAGACTGTTTCTGTTTCATCTGTATGGATTCTGTATTTTCACTGATGACTTTGCATGCCTTGAATTCTCTGACTACTGGCCTCCCTGGATTTTTTTCAGGTGTCAACCCAAACCCCATCTTATGCAAATAAAATCCTTTCCCCATCCTTCTTAGGAAATTTAGTGCCTTCCTACTGAGATTACCCCCAATTAATCCCGTGTAAATTTTGCTTATAGATAGTTCTTTACATATTGTCTTTCATTATACTGTGAACTCGCTGAAACAGGGACTGTCTTTTACCTTTCTCTGAATCTCCAACATTTACTACAGTGCCTAGCCATAATGGTAATGGGGGTTTGAAGATCTTCACTGCCCCTTGTATTGGCAATCAAACAGGTACTTAGCACCCTGTTTCAAGTTCATGACTGTATCAAGTATTAAGATACAGAACTTGTGAATCCCACAGTAGGGGGAAATTGCTGATGTAACAGGAAGGAACAGAACAGGGAGGAGCTAATACCATATATAAGAAAAAGCCCAAGCTAGAGAGCCAGAATTGCTGAGAGAGAAAACTGCTACGATCCTGAGAACTTCTGAGAACTGCTACAAATTGAGAACAGAACTTATTGTGGCAGAATGGAGACCTGAGAACTAAAAACTGAACTGAGAACTGAGAAGAACTGAGAAGAGAATTGAGAAGAACTGAGAAATGAGAAGAGAGGAGAACTGGGACAAAGCATGGCTGTGGTGCTGATACTTTGTCATTCTGTTTTGATGTTGCTTGGTCAGATTCTTCTATTGATAGAGGATGTTGCTATTGTTACAGAAGCCCTGGGACCTTACTGCTGGTTCAGAAACCCTGAATGAGGATTTTCTTTGTTTTGGTTTTTCACTTTTTTTTGGAGGGCAATTGGGGTTAAGTGACTTACCCAAAGTCACACGGCTAGTAAGTGTTCAGTGTCTGAGTCCAGATTTGAATTCAGGTCTTCCTGACTCCAGGTATGGTGCTCTATTCACTGTACCACCTAGCCACCCCCTAATAAGCATTTTCTTGTCATATGTTTACAGAAATCCTGGAGGAGTATCTTACTGATGGTTTCAGAGGTCCTGGGGCTATACTGATGATTGGTGTTGATTTCTCAGACCTTGTTGTTGGGTCTATGTTGATTTCACAGGCAGAAAGTGAAGTGATGGGGATGCTGGCAATGTTTATGAATGTTATTGTGGCTTTGTTAAACTTTGTCTTCCCAGGAACAGAAACTGTGAAGGACTTGAGGTGGACCAAACGTTGTGAGCTTCAATATGCAATAGGAACTAGACAAGGAGCTAGAGAAGGAACTGAGAGTGGCCAGCTTTTGAACTCAGGTGAAAGTTGTATAGATTCAGACAGGAGCTGGTACCATGGAAGAGGAACCATGGAAGCTGAGAGCCAGCCTCGAATCAAGATGAAAAGATTGAGTACCTGAGCTGACTGAGAAGATTAAGATTTACTATGACTTAGGGATGGAAAACTTTGATCTCTGTACTTTGTGTCCCTTATGGAGGCAACTTCCTTAAGGATGATTGAATTAAAGACTTACTAAATGATTGAGTTACTGAATGAATATACTTTGTTTAAAATTGTGTGGCCACTTTGGTGAAAACTAAATGGCCATTTTAGTGATAAGTTGTTATGTAATAACATTGTGAATGCTGTACTTTGATTTCTGTGAATATTTTGTCTTAATTTGTTACTGAATAAATAGAGAGTTCAATGTAATCAGAACCTTGAAGTTGTTCACAAAAGCAATCCTGTGGAAAGCTGCTCATGCTTGCCTTTACATTACACCTAGTATGTCCTTAATAAATGTTAATTGACTGACTGATAAACATGATAATGAGGAAAGTCCCAGCATAGATACCTCAAATACTATATTGGCCCTATTATATTGATGTTATACTCTAAGGATCTATTCTTTGAGTATCACCATGCAAATTGTTCTAATATATTTTTATTTATTTTATTGTCATTTAGTTCATAATGTGAGGGATGATTTTTCAGAAGTCAAGCCTCCTCAAAAGTGTTAATAGTTTTCTATTATTGAAACACAGTTGGGGGCCAGGGGTCAGAGCTAAGATGGCAGAATAGAAACAGGACTTCCCCACAGCTCCAGGTTCCACCTCCTCAAATACATGTAAAAAAATTACTCTAAACAAATTTTAGAGCTACAGAACCCACAAAGTGACAGAGAGAAACAAATTTACCACTGAAGGCAGCCCAGAAGGCTGGAAAGAAGGGGCTATCACATGAAGTTGGGAGCTGAGTCCAGACCTTTGTGAGCCATGGTTTTGACCCCAACCAGCAGGAGCCATAACAGACTTCAGACTTCAGGAAAGTGAAGCACCATCACCTGTGGCAGTTTCCAGACTTCTGAAACCATAAACAACAAAGACAAAGGAAAAAGTCAGTGTGGAAATCTTTTGGAACAGGTGTGGATGGAAGAGTACAGTCCAGCCCCTGCCCCTGGGGCAAGAAGCTAAGGAGGTGCAGCAGGTGCACTGCATGTCTGCCTCAGAAGCTCTTGGCTTGCAGATTTTTAGGGGACCAAGCAACCATTCATAGGGTAATCACTCTTGCTTTGACCTTCTTAGATCTGGATAGCAGTCTTGCATGGACATCCTGGGGTGTGGCCAGGGGCCAGAGCCTGTGGGTGCTTAAGAGAAGGCACCTTCCTAATTGCTCCAGCAGCTGTGGAAACCCAAGCAATTTGGGAAAAGCTCACTCCATTCAGAAAGCAGAGCTCTACTTTGTCAAAGAGTTCAAAAGTCAAGTAATTGATTGGCAACATGAGCAAGCAGAGGAAACTCAATCCTATCATACACAGAATGGGAGGAAGACAACAAAGTCAGAACTCTTGCATCAAAAGCTCCCCAGAAAAATGAGAACTGATTATAGGCCATGGAGGAGCTCAGGAAAGATTTTGAAAACCCAGTAAAAGAAGTAGAGGGAAAATTGGGGAGAGAAATGAGAATTATGCAAGAAAATCAAGAAAAGCAAGGCAACAGCCTGACTGAAGAAAATAACACCTTAAAAAATAAACTAACTCAAATGGAAAAAAAGGCCCAAAAAACCAATGAGGAGAAGAATGCCATAAAAAGCTGAATTTGCCAGATGGAAAAGGAATTTCAAAAACTCACTGAAGAGAATAATTCCTTCAAAATTAGATTGGAGCAAATGGAAGCTAATGGAAAAATCACCGACCTGGAAAATAGATCCAGGAGTGACTATTTAAAAATTATTTCACTACCCGAAAGCCATGGTCAAAGAAAAGAGCCTAGACACCATCTTTCAAGAAATGATCAAGGAAAATTGTCCTGGTGTTTTAGAACCAGAAGGCAAAATAGAGGTTGAAAGAATTCACTCATTACCTCTTGAAAAAGACCCCAAAATGGGGAGGCTAGTTGGGGCAGAATAGAGCACCATCCCTGGAGTCAGGAGGACCTGAGTTTAAATCTGGCCTCAGACACTTAACACTTACTAGCTGTGTGACTTTGGGCAAGTCATTTTACCCCATTTGCCCTGCCTCCTCCCCTCCAAAAAGACAAAAAAAAAGTAAAAGATCCCAAAAAGAAAACTCCCAAGAATAGTATAGCCAAATTCCAGAGTTCCCAGGCCAAGGAGAAAATACTGCAAGAAGTCAGGAAGAAACAATTAGAGTATTATGTAAACACAATCAGAACAACACAAGACCCAGCAGCTTCTATGCTATGGGATTGAGGGGCTTGGAATATGATATTCCAGAGGTCAAAGGAGTTAGGATTAAAACCAAGAATCACCTACCTAGAAAAACTGAGTATAATGCTTCAGGGGAAAATATGGTCATTCAATCAAATAGAGGATTCTCATGCTTTCTTGATGAAAAAAAAAACAGGGCTGAAGAGAAAATTTGACTTTCAAGTACAAGAAGCAAGAGAAGCATGAGAAGTTAACCCAAATTCATAGTTCTTTATGTCTCTACTGAGATTAGTAAATTTGCCAACAAAAATAGATGACTTGAGCAATTGGTTGGGAATGAAGAAACTTCTAGAATTATCATGACAATCACCACCATTTTTATCATCATCATCATGAACATTTACCTACTGCATGAAGGTTGACAAGTCACTTTTCTGGTCCTACTAAGAAGATAATAAGATCAGAGACCTTAATATAGAAGTAATCATGAATGACATGTCATCCCATTCCTTCATTTTCATCTGTGGGAACTGATGTGTTAAAAATAATTTCTTGGTATGGGGAGATTAATTATTAAGTTACACATGGTACTTATGAGGAAACTTAGAAACTTAGAATTGTTCAGTGGCCCATCTATTGTTAGGAAAAGACTGTTGTTTATCTTTCCTTTCCAAAGAGGACCAATGACATCATGGGTTATGTCTTGATACATTTGTGAATTGTATTTTAATGAGGCAGAATTGCACAAAGTCATCTGCTTCACTCTCTTGCATAGACATTGAAGTCTACTGGCAGGACAAAAGTCAGGAGGACCAGCAATGACTTGGGATCCAGTGTGTGACCTTGGCATCTTTGATGTCTGACCAAGCTTTAAACACTCAGCAGCTCCTGCTTTGGTCACCTTCATGGCAATTGGAACAAATTGTTCTCATTCACTCATTCTGCTGGGGGAAGTATTCACATGCTTGGAAGTATTCACATTCTCTCCTAATTCACCCATGGGTTTGTGGCCCATCTGTTATCTCCTCCTGTTACATCAGCAAATTTGTTCCACTGTGGGATTCACTAGTTCTAGATCTTGATACCTGTCACAATCATGCACTTGAAACAAGGTGCTAAGTACCTGTTTGCTTGCCAATACAAGGGGTAAATCCTTCAAATCCTATTACCATTACATTTAGCCACAATTTGTAACACAACCTAAACTGTGCACTCTTGCAAACTCTTGCAAAAATTCCCCACTTTTCTTCTCCCTGGGCAAACTTGAATAACTGTCTTTGCTCTTTGTTGCTGGGGAAGATTCTTACAAATAGATCATGCCCCCTGAAGACTAGCCAATGGAATTAGGGGAAGGGGGTGAGGGTGGGCTCCCATTATGATAGAAAAGGACCTTGCTTCCTGGAATCAATTTGTAATTCCCTGGTCCCGGGCCATTAGAGCAACAAGTGGCAGTACCCTTTCTCATAAGAAAGCAAAACATTCATTTCTGCTTTCAGGTATCTAAGTCTTTGTGTTGATTTTTTGGTAGTGGTCTCTGTCCCACACCATACTTCTACACATTCTCCACAACAATATAATAGGCACATAATAAAAAATATTTACTTAAATGTAGTTCTGCTACATTTGTCCTTCCCCATATGGCATTATATAAATGTTTATTCTCCTTCCCTTCCCTCAGCTAGTAGTTTAGCAATCCTGTCAGAAGGGGGAATAAAGTTATCATCTTAATTTGTTCCTGATGAAGATATGCTGACTTTCTGTGAACTGATTTCCTTTTTCAAGGATTGCCAACCATCTCTTTAATGATCATTTAGAGCATTTTCCCAGGAATTAAAGAAAAGATCACTAAATGGCCTAACTAACCTTTTTTTTTATTATAATAGGGACATCTACCCTTCTCACATCCTGTGGTAAAGTTCCTGTTTTCCATTATCTTTCAAGATCATTGACAGTGGTTCATCAATAACATCTATTGTATTTCAGAGAATGCTGTTCATACCAGCCACATGATCTGAATTAATTAAAATTAGCTCACTGTTTTAATTATATACTTACATATCTTGAGCACAAACTTCCTATTAGACACTGATTATGTCATTTCCAGTACAAAGGTCATTCTTCTAGATAGAGACAACAAAAGCAAATTGGGAATTGGTTATCTAAGATTTCTCTATAAGGTTTGTCCTTTTTTTTAATCATCCCATCTACCTCAAGCAATGATTATCTCCCTTCTTTGATATTTTCCTTCTAGTATAGCTATAAAACAAAAAAAAATGACTTTTTTTTTTTTCCCCCTAGATTCTATCCCCATGTTCATCTCATTCTTGGCATTAGCATTCCTGACAAATTCCCCACACGTCTACACTGAATTGTGTCACACAGTAATATTTATCACATGTTGTCACTGACTTTGTTTCTTTTTTTTTGATCGGTAAAATTCTTTATTAATGTGTGTGATTACTTATAGTTTACAAGATTCAGTTCCACAATTCTTTGAGTTTCAAATTTTCTCCCCTGCCCTCTCCCCCCATGGTGGCATACAATCAAATATAAGATCTGCAAATACTTTTACATTAGACATTAGTCACATTGTAAAGAAAGATTCTAACCAATGGAATGAACAATGGGAAAGAGGAAAGAAAACCAAAGAAGAAAAAGAAAGAGAGCAGGTATTTTGCTTCAATCTGCATTCAAACTCTGTTCTTTCCAGTTCTTTCTCTGAATGTAGACATCTCCTTTCATAATGAGTCTTTTGGAATTATCTTATAACCTTGCATTGCTGAGAAGAGTCCAGTCTATCAAAGTTGGTCATCACACATATGTTGTGTCTCTAATTGTATACAAATTTCTCCCAGTTCTGCTCTTCTCACTCAGCATCAGTTTGTATGTCTCTCCAGTTAAATATGAAGTCTGCCTGCTCAATAGTATTCCATTACATTCATATACCACAACTTGTTTAGCCATTCCCCAATTGATGGGCATTCCCTTAATTTCCAATTATTTGCCACCACAAAGATAGCTGCTATAAATATTTGTGTACATATAAGTCTTCCTCCCACTTCCATGATCTTTTGGGATACAACCCTAGAAGTGGTATTGCTTGGTGAAAGTGTATGCAATTATTTACATCCCTTTGGACATAGTTCCAGATTGCTCTCCAGAATGGTTGAATCAGTTCACAAATCCACCAACAATGGATTAGTGTTTCAATTTTTCCACATCTTCTCCAGCAGTTGTCATTTTCCTGTTTTGTCATCTTAGCCAATCTGACCAGTGAGATGTGGTACTTCAGAGCTGTTTTGATTTGCATTTCTCTAATCAGTGGTGATTTAGAGCATTTTTTATATGCTTCTAAATATCTTTAATTTCTTCCTCTGAAAACTGCCTGTTCATATCTTTAGACCATTTATCAATTGGGGAGTGACTTGCATTCTTATAGATTTGCCTCAATTCTCTGTATATCTTAGAAATGAGGCTTTTATCAGAGATACTGGTTGTAAAAATTCTTTCCCAACTTCCTACTTCCCTCTTAATCTTGGTTGAATTGGCTTTGTTTGTACAGAAACTTTTCAATTTAATGTAATCAAAATTATGCATTTTGCATTTTATAATGCTCTCTAGCTCTTATTTAGTCATAAAGTCTTCCCTTCTCCATAAATCTGACAGGTAAACTACTTCTTGCTTTCCCAGATTGCTTACAGTATCATCCTTTATACCTAGATCATGTACCCATTTAGACTTGATTTTTGTTGCATCCCACAAATTGTGGCATGTTGTCTCATTCTTGTCATTCTCTTGAATGAAATTGCTGATCATTTCTACAATTTCTCATTCTTATCCTACTTAGAAGTAGTATATTTATACATCCTTATGATACTTATAAGTAGTATACTTATATTACTTATAAGTAGTATTCTTATACTACTCACTCATTCTTTAGGATTAAATTATTTAGTTTCCAATTAGTTTTTAGTCTATCTTTTCATGGCTCTTTCTTGCATATGATTTTTATTGCATCATGATCTGAGAAGGATGCATTTTATATTTCTGCCTTTCCTCACTGAATTGTGAGGTTTTATGCCCTAGTACATCATCAGTTTTTGCATTTGTTCCATGTTCTGCTGAGAAAAAGGTATATTCCTTTTCATCCCCATTCAGTTTTTACAGAGATCTATCATATCTAGTCTCTCTAAAATTCTATTCACTTCATTAACTTCTTTCCTTTTCAATTGAGGTTAGAATTATCAAGTTCAGAGAGGGGGAGATTGAAGTCCCCCACTAGTAGCATTTTGCTAGCTATTTCTTCCTTTAATTCCCTTAATATTTCTTCTTAGAATTTGGATGCTATACCACTTGGTGCATATATATTAAGTAATGATATTGCATCATTCTTGATGGTGCCTTTTAGCAGGATATAGTTTCCTTCCTTATCTCTTTTAATTAGGTCTATTTTTGCTTTTGCTTTATCTGAGATAAGGATTGCTACCACTGCTTTTTAACTTTAGCTGAAACATAATATATTCTACTCCAGCCTTTTACCTTTACCCTGTGCATATCGCCTTGTTGCAAATTTATTTCTTGTAGACAGCATATTGTAGGATTGTGCTTTTTAATCCATTCTGCTATCTGCCTGCATTTTATGGGAGAGTTCATCCCATTCACATTTATGATTACCATCTGTGTCTTTCCCTCAATCCTATTCCTTCCCTTGTTTATATTTTTGTTTCTTCCTTCTCCCTTCCCCCCCTTAAGAGTTTTCCTTTTGACTACCACCTCCCTCAGTATTCTCTCCCTGTGCCCCCAACTTTACTTATGTTTTCTCCTTACTACTATTTCCTCCCTTCTAACTATCCCTCTTATTTACCCCTGCCTTATCCTTCCTGTAGGGCACAATGGATTTTTATACTTACCAGAGTATGCTATTTCTTCCTTGAACCCAAACTGATGAGAGTAAATTTCATACAATGCTCCTCTCCCTCCTTTCCCTCTATTATAAGGAGTTTTTGTGTCTTTTCACATTAGAATCCTAAACTTAACTAATTATATTGATCCCTCTCTGAACCAGAACCAATGAAAATAAAGTTCATATGATGTTCATCTCCCTCCCTTCTTCCCCTCTACAATAGTATGGTTTTATGCCTCTTTGTGTGTCATAATTTACCTTTTTCTGCCTCATCCTTTCCTTTTCTCCCATTATGGTCCCTTTGTACCCCTTAATAAAGTTTTTTTATCATCAGATTAGTTCATTTATACCCATGTCCTACATCTATGTATATATCCCTTTTAAAAGTCATGATAATCATATAAATTACAATACTGACAGATATCAGCTTTTCATATAGGGATGTAAACAGTTTGCTCTTATTGAATCCCAAAATGTGTGCATATGTGTGTGTGCATGTGTGTGTGTTTTCCTTTTTTTTATCTTTTTATGTCTTTCTTGAGTCTTGTAATTGGAGATCACATTTTCCATTGAGCTCTCACTTTTTTCATCAGGAAAGTGTGGAATTATTTCATTAAATAGCCATATCCTTGCTTGAAAGATGATGCTCAGTTTTGCTGGGTAGTTGATCCTTGGTTGCAGTCCTAGCTCTTTTGCCTTACAAAATATCACATTCCAATCACTCTGATCTTTTAATGTAGAAGCTGCTAGGTCCTGTGTATTACTGACTGTAATTCCATGATATTTGAAATGTTTCTTTTTTGGTTCCTTGCCATATTTTCTCCTTGACCTTGTAATTCTGGAATTTGGGTACTATATTTCTTGGAGTTTTCAATTTGTAATTTCTTTCAGGAGTCCAGTGAATTTTTTCAATACTTATTTTACCCTCTGATTCTAGGACCGCAGGACGGTTTTCTTTGATAATTTCTTGGAGGATATTGTCCAGGCTGATTTTTTCATTGTGGCTTTCTGGTAGAGCAATAATTCTTAGATTATCTCTCCTGGATCTATTTTCCAGGTCTGTTGTTTTTCCAGTGAGATATTTTATGCTTTCTTCTAATTTTTCAATCTTCATGCTTTGTTTGATTGACTCTTGAGGCATCATAGAGTCCTTTGTTTCAATTTGACTGATTCTAATTTTTAGTGAATTATTTTCCTTGGTCAGTTTTTTAAGCTCCTTTTCCATATGTTCAGTTTTCATTTTTAGGGAGCTATTTTCTCCAGTTAGATTTTGAACCTCCCATCCCAGTTCACAAATTTTACTTTTTAAGGATTTGTTTTCTTCAGTGAGATTTTTTTTTTTCAAATTTGGTCATTGTAGATTTAAATTTATTTTATTTATTTTCTGTCTCTCTAATTTGGTTTTTTAAATCTTTATTGAGCTCCTCCAAGAATGCTTTTTGGGCTTGAGACCAGTTTATATTTCCTCCTGTGATCTCAGGTGTGAGTATAGGGTCCGTGTTGTCCTGTGTATTTGCCTGTTTTTGCTCACTATGATAAGATTGGATAGTTTTTACTTTCTTTTGATTTCTCAGCTTCCTTCTTACCCATTGTGATTGCCTATTTCCTGACTTTGCTTCTCAGGCTGTTGGCTAAGGGCCAGATTGTTGACTTTGTGTGCTGTAGCCTCTGGGTGTCTAGACTGAGGCCAAGGTCAGGACTCTCAGTGTTTCCCCTAAGTTACCCTGAGGGTCACAGAGTAACTTGTGGTGGACTGGTAGTCCGGCTACTTCAGTTTTCCACCTCTATGTCTCTGAGCTACAGCTCAGGCAGTCTCAGCAGCTAGAGGCAGGCAGTGTTAATGTCTACAGATTCCCCTGGTGGTTCTAAGGAACACCTGGGCTTATATTGTTAGAGCTTGCTGGTTACACCCTCTGGGCTTCTAGAGCTCCTGCTGGTGAGCTGAAGTGGTGCTTGTTGGGACACCTCCTGGCCTTCACTTCAGACTCTGTACTGCTTCAGTTACACCCTTCTTCAATGACTCCCAAGCCTGAAGCTGTTTCCATTATTTCAGTATTTTTTTTTAAAGCAATCGGGGTTAAGTAACTTGCTCAAGGTTACATGGCCAGTTATGTCTGGGTATGGTGCTGAGTATCTGAGCCCAGATTTGATCCAGGTCATCCCGACACTGGAGCCGGTGCTCTTACTCGCTGTGCTACCTGGCTGCCCTGATTATTTCAAGATTTTACTCTGGGTGAGACAGTTATCTCTGGGTTTTCTGGGTCAGGGAGGGGGGAATCAGAGCAGCTAGTATTTACTCCACCATCTTCGCTCCTGGAAGTTCTGGTAGGTGATTTTTAAACATCCAGCCTGTGGGCTGATAGCCCCAGGAGAAGCTGCTGCCACTGCTGTGGTCCCTGTGCTTTCTCTTACCCAGCTCTGACTGGTCCTCTGACCTGAAGTGAGACAGCTGCAAATCACCCTTGGGGTGGGTGAATCCGCTTGCTGGGGCTCCTTCTCACTCTGCTGTAGACTGCTTTCAGGTCCAAGCTGCTGCAAACCCCAAGTGCTCTGCACTCCGCCTGCCCAGATCTATGTGGGCATTTTCCTTGGATGGGAATCTGCCGCACTTGGTCTAGTAATGGATTCTTTCACTCTAAAATCTATTCTGATTCACTTTTTAAAGTTTAGTGAGGGAATTCATGAAGGAGCTTAGCAAAGTTCCTCCTTACATTCTGCCATCTTGGTTCTGCCTACTTCTTTTGTTTCTAACCTGTATATATATATATATATATATATATTTTTTTTTTTTTTTAATCTAAGTTGGTTGGTGAGTTTTCTAGGCATCCACATAGGTCCCTTAAAAAAACACATTCTAATGTTCATTTTATAAGATTTGTTTTCTTTGTTTCTTCAGAATTTTTTTAATTTTCCCCAAGTGACTTACTTCTTTTTTTTATTACATGTAAAATATTTTTAATTCTTAAGCTTTTCTTTCAAATTACAGAAGTTTGCACTATCAACTCCTCCCTGAGAGAGCAAAAATTGATATAGATTATAGATATGTGTAGTAATGAAAATAAACAAATTTCAGTATTAGCCATATTGTGAAATAGTAATAAAGGAAAGTATAAAAATAATAGATTTTGATCTGCATTCATATTCCATTCATTCTTTTTTCTGAAGGTGTATAGCACTTGTCATATGTCCTATACAATTATGTTGGATCATTGTATTACTGAGAATAGCTAAATAATTCACCTTGGCTGATACAATACAATATAATATTCCTGTTACTGTGTACAATGTTCTTCTGATTCTACTGACTTCACTCTGCATCACTTTATATAATTTTTCCAGGTTTTTCTGAAACCATCCTGATCAGCATTGCTTATATTTTATATTCCATTACAACAATGTATCCCAAATTGTTCAATCATTCCCCGATTGATGGACATTCCTTCAATTTCTGATTCTTTGCTACCGCAAAAAAGCTGCAATATAATTTTTTGTAATATATGTCTTCCCCCCCCTTTTTTTTTTTAAAGCAATTAGGGTTAAGTAACTTGCTCAAGGTTACACGGCCAGTTATTTCTGGGTGTGGTGCTGAATATCTGAACCCGGATTTGAGTCTTTTCCCTTTTTAAAAAAATCTTGGTATATAGAACTAGCAGTGTTACTGCTGGATCAAATGCTCTACACTGTTTTTATAACTCTTTGGGAATACTTCCAAATTACTCTGCAGAATGATTGGATCAGTTCACAATGCTACCAAAAGAACCTTAGTGACATTTCTTTTCATATGTCTTCCAACATTTGCCATTCTTCTTCTCTGCAATATTAGTCTAACTAATAGGTTCCTTCCTCCATCTGTGATTGTATCCCTCTTTCACAAGTTTTCTTTGCTATTTCCCCCATCTTCCCCTCCACTGTAAAACCTCTTTCACACCTCTTTTATGTGAGATAATTTATTCTATTCTACCTCTTCTTTTCACTTTCTCCCAATACAATCCTATGTTTCACTCTTTAATTTTCTTTTATATCAATCCATCCTCTTCAACTCACACCCATGCCCTCTGTCTATGTATACCTTCTAGCTGCCCTAATAATGAGAAAATTCTTATCTGTTGCAAGTATTATTTTTGCCCATGCAAGAATACTGTTTAACCTTATTGAAAACCTTGTAATTTACCTTTCCTGTTTACCTCTCTATGTTTCTCTTGAGTTGTGTGTTTGAGAGTCAAAATTTCAATTCAGCTCTGGTTTTTCCATCAGCTATGCTTGAAAGTCTTCTATTTAATTTTAAATTCATTTTTCCCTGAAGCATTGTACTCAGGTTTGCTGGGTAGGTGATTTGCGTTGTAATACTGGCTCCTTTGCCTTCTGTTATATCATATCCAAGTCCTCTACTCTTTTAATGTAGAAACTGCTAAATCTTCTGTTATTCTGAATCTGGTTCCACCATACTTGCATTGTTTCCTTTTGATTGCCTACAATATTTTCTCCTTGACCAGGGAGCTCTGGAATTTGGCTATAATGTAGCTGAAAGTTTTCATCCATGAATCTCTTTCAAGATGTACTTAGTGGGTCCTTTTTTAAACAGTTAACAAAAGAAAATCACTCAATCATAAGATAGAAATGTTATTCATCAAGGAAATTTAAGCACTTAGTGTGGGTACATATGACCCCTCTCACCTCCATATAGAAATATCTCTGGTCATCAGGGAAGGGGATGGGACTGGCATAGTAGTCTTGGAACAGGGCAGAAGATGACTTACCTAGTCATCTTGGGGCATTTCTATTTTACTCGCTGATTACAATATAACAGGACACATTTCCTTGTTAATATTTCAAAATACAATGCATAAGCCTTTTTTTATCCTAGTTTTCACCTAGTCCAATAATTCTCAAATTACCTCTCCTTCTGCAATTTTCCAAGTCAGTATTTTTTTTCCAGTGTGTCATTTCACATTTTATTTTATTTTTCATTCTTTGATTTTGTTTTACAGTTTCTTGATGTCCCACGGAATCCTTAGCTTCCACTTGCCCATTTCTACTTTTTAAGGAGCTCTTCTCTTCAGTGGATTTTTGTTTCTGTTTTTCCATTTGTCCAATATTGCTTTTAAGATATTTTCTTTAGTGTTCTTATTTCAGTGTTCTTATTCTCCTTTACAAAGCTAATAATCCTCTTTTCTTAATTTTCTTGTATCACTCTCATCTCTTTTCTTATTTTTTTCTACCTCTTTCTTTGATTTTTAAATTTATATATATATTTTTTATTTTAAGCTCTTTTAGGATTTCTTTTGGGTATGTGACCAATTCCCATGTTTTGGAAGCATTGCATGTAATTGTTTTGACTTTGTTGTCTTCTTCTGAGGTTCTATCTTGATCTTTCCTATTTCCATAGTTACTTTTCTTGGTCAGTTTCTTTTCTTGTTGTTTGCTCAATTTTGCAGCCTATTTTTTTTTAACATTTAACTCTATGGTAAAATTGGACTTTACTCCCAGATTGTAGGGGGTATTGTCTCAAGCCTCACCATTTTGTTTACACTATTTTCGCAGCTAATTCTGGGAACCTATAAGTTTTTTGTCCTTCTAAGGTTGTGTGGCCTAAGGAGAGGTTAGTGATCTCTACTCTCCATGTCTGTGCTCTGATCTGTAATTGACCATAAGCACTCTTTTCTACCCTTGAACTCTGAGACCACTTCCCTTGCACCCCTGCAGTTACAAATGTTTTTGCTCCATAAGGTCTTGGTATTATGAATCAGACTCCTGCTCTCCTGTGGTTGCAAGTTTCAGGGCACCTTTCTTCCTTGGACCTGAGACTAGGGTCCCTGGTCCCCCATGAGTGACTAAAAGTATTCTTCTTTGCCCTAGACCTGTGACCAGTTTCCCTGCTCCCCTGCAGCTGTAAGTGCTAGTGCTGTATTGCTCTTCCTTGACCTGGGCCTGTGACCTGGAACTGTATATGGGCAATGCAACAGAATCATGCACCTAATGCCAGCAAACAGTCCACTGCAATCTCCTTCTGACCAATTATCCAATCCCCTTACC
The DNA here is from genome assembly GCF_028583685.1 of Petaurus breviceps papuanus. Lineage (NCBI taxonomy): Eukaryota > Metazoa > Chordata > Mammalia > Diprotodontia > Petauridae > Petaurus > Petaurus breviceps. The sequence goes on along the minus strand of NW_027187419.1, from coordinate 16,629,705 downwards.
ATTTGTGAATTGAAGGCTCTTAAAGCTGTTGCTGCTGATGCAGTTTCTCCCATGCCCTGCTGTAGAATTGGAGGTGAGCCCTTCAGTTCAAACCTGACCAGCTCCTGGGTGAGATAGATCTTTCCTGTTGACCTCCTAATTTGTCATGGGGTAGAAAATTGCTTCAGCCCAAGCTTTTGTTGAATTCAATTTTAATATTTATTTCAAACTTGTTTGGAGGGGTGAGATCATGACCTTATTTTGTCCCCTTGCCTTTATCCTCCCCTAATCCTATAGGGACTTATTTGGTAGTATTTTAATATGAAAGATAATCTTCTGTAATCTTTGAAATTTACTTTCTTAAAATCTAGTGCACATTTCAGTCTCTTCTTTGATTCCCCCTCCTCTTTTCGTCTCAGAAAATATAAGAAGGACTAACCATTTATTGACAGACTTTGCACCACAGTAACAATTTCCACTTTATTAATAAAAATTAGATACAAAATATAATTCCTCTTTCTTTATCCTGTTATCATTCAAATGATAAAATTATCACTAAGTTTAATTAAAATGTTATCATTTGCACTAATTTTGGCACAGAGTTCCAGTAGATGTCTGGTTAATGACAGTTATTTGTTACCATTTTTATCAGGCTTCTGTCCCAGACTTATAATATATTTTACCAAATCTTCATACATTTCATTTCTCTGTCCTGGTGATCCACAGTATGCAAGGATGAAAATAAATCTATTTTTGCTTCCATCAATTGACTTTCAACCAAATGCTCTTCATTTTATTTTTCTAATCTACTGTCAAAATGAACTTCCTAAAACTTTTCTGACCATGTCACTCATTTACCCAATAAATTTCAGTCACTCACAATCACTTCTAGTATCAAATATAAAATCCTCTGTCATCCAAATACCTTATATAACCTGCCTACTACCTACATTTCCAATGTTCTTATTGCTACACATACCCACATGCCTTCCAATCCAGTGACATTAGCCTTCTTGCTGTTCCTTACACAAGAAACTTTATCTTCAGGGTAGTTAGGTGGTTCAGTGAGTAGAGCAGTGGCCCTGGAGTCAGAAGGACCTGGGTTCGGATCCAGCCTCAGACACTTGACACACACACAATAATTAGCTACGTGACCTTGGGCAAATTACTTAATCCCAATTGCCCTCTCCTCCCCTCTCTGAAAAGCTAAAAAAAGAGAGAAACTTCATCTTCTAACTCCCTATATTGTCACTGACTGTACCCCATGATTAGAATCCTCTTCCTCCTCATCTTTTGCTCCTGATTTTCCTTGACCTTTTACAAGTCATAGTTAAAATTGTACTTCGTACAAAGAGTCTTTCCCAATGCCATATAATTCTAGTGCTGACGTTTTGTCAATCATCTCCAAATTATCCTGAATATAGTTTGAACATTTGCATACCATCTCCCCAAATAGATTATAATCTCCTTGAGAGCATGAACCGTATTTTACCTTAGTTTGTATCCTCAGAGCTCCCTACACTGCCTAGCACATATTAGGTATTTAAGAAATATGTTTGTTGACTGGGTGAATTGATTTCCTCACTGAGTACAGTATCATTGTACAGTCCTATCTCACATTAATTTTTACCTATTCCATTTCTTTTGAATAGGGTATTGTCATCCAGAACAATAGTCCAGGCAAGGGGTTCATTCTAACCAAGTCTTAATGATATCTATGGAGTTAAGTGTGTCTCTTTGCAGTGGGAACTCTAGTTCCTTATTAGTTTTGATAATTTTGAGGAGATGTATAGAAATATCTGACAGCAACATATTTTATTACAATCTCTTTCTTGGATTTTAACGTACTTCTGATTAACTGCTTTTCATTCTTTCTTGAAGCTTCTTTTTTTTAAAAGAAATTGGGGTTAAGTAACTTGCTCAAGGTTACACGGCCAAGTGTTTCTGGGTGGGTGCTAAGTGTCTGAGCCTGGATTTGATTCCCAGGTCATCCCAACAGTGGGGCCGGTGTTTTTACTCGCTGTGCTACCTGGCCGCCCCATGAAGCTTTTTTTTTATGATACTTGACTTAGGGAACAAGCAAGAGCAGTCATCTCTCTCTGCCATCTTTTACATTTGCAAAAAAAATCAGCAAATACATTCTTACCAGCTTTTCTTAGGTAAGAATTATTTGTTCATATCTTTTGACCATGTATCTATTGGGGAATGATGATTAATCCTATTTCTCTGTCTCTATCTATGTAACTAAATCTAACTAATTGTAGAAAGTTAGATTTTAGTTGAGACCTAAATTAAGCTCAGGGGTGGGAAGGAGATGTGTGTGAGAATGAATATCCTAGGCATGGGAAACAACCCAAGAAAGTGGTCAGATCCAAGAGATGGAGTATCTTGTTCCCAGAATAGCAAGGATGCCTATGTCAATGAATTGACAAGTGCATGTGAGCATAACTTGTTATTTTTTGGGAGGGGGAAGGTATATGCTATAAGACAATTGGAAGGAATACAAGTAGGAAATGAAGAGCTCTGAATTCCAAATATTTTTTTTTCCTTGGCAGTGATAAAAAGCTTCTGGAGGTAATTGAGTATAAGGATGAAGGAATAAGGATCTATTGCACTTTGCATGTTGCAGGAACTGTAGTAACATGGTTGGATTATGCTTCAGGAAAATCACTTTTGTTGGCAATATTCTTTTGCAGTCCCATTTGGTTCCAATTTCTTCAGCAATTTGTTCAGTTATATATTTTACTCTTTTGCTTATCTTTCTCTTAGACTTATCTGAAACTGAGGGAGAAAGATTAAGATCTCCTGTCACTATTGTGTTACTAATCTATTCTCGTAGCTCAGTTTGTATTTCCTTTATGAATTTTGATGCCAAGGAATTTGGATTTCACATATTTAATAATATTAGATTTTGTCTGTAGTTCCTTTTAGCATAACGTAGTTTCTTTGCTTATCTCTTTTTAAAGAAGTGTTAAATGTGTGTTTTCTCTACCTATTATTATGAATGTAATTCCTGCAATCACCTCTTTGATTCACTATAACTTTTCCCCATCTCTTCAGTTCTCTGTTTCTTAAATGTGTTTCTTGCAAACAATATATTTTTGAGCATTTTTTCTTATCCAATCTGTCATTTATTTTAATGGACTGTTGATTCCATTCACATTTAAAATTATGAATTAGTTTTATATTTTCCTTCTTTTATGATTTTTCCTTGTTCCACCTTAAACAATAAAATTAAAAACTGCCATGCCTCTTCAGTTACTTTAGGTTAACTTTTTTTTAAGTAACTGGTTTTCTTTTTCACTGGTTCTCTTCCCCTCAGGACTGAAACTTCTTCCCATTTGTTACCATGTTCCCTTTTGATTATGGCTTATTGTTTCCTTTTCATTTCCAGATTTTATCTGATTATTTTATTGTTTTCTTCTTCTTTCACTCTCTATCCCCTTTCAACTACTCTTGTTCATGATTTTTAAAAAATTTCAGTTTTCTACCCATTTCCAAAGATAATTTTTTCCCTCACTTTCTTCACTTTCCATCCTCCATTTCTCTCTGACTTGATCTTAATTCAGTCTGGTTGATGACCAAACTAGCTTTTCTAGTCCTTCTCTATTCTTTATATTCCTGATGGAATTAAAATTACTGAGGTACCCCTTCTGGATCCTCCTCTCTAAGCACTTTCTGCCACTGTCTTGATGAGTTTGTGCCAACAACTAATTATGAATAAAAACTGAAAAATGAAAACAATTCAACACCCGATGAATCAGAATACCTTGTGTATTCTCAAGAGAGGAAAGAACCACAAAGTATTTTTCCTGGATGGTTTAAAAGACAAATGAGAATAGTGAAAGCAGGATTTTTGGCCTGTGCAGCTGAAATAATAAACAAAATAAATTAAAAACAAAAACAAACTGACTATCTGTAATGGCAAGGTTCACCAAAGAAATAAAAAGAGAAAATAAGTCATTATGAATGTAAATTGTGTGTTTAAAAATACATAAAAAACATAATATGTATATAGGAAAGAGTATGAAAAGTAGAAACAAAAAACAGTAACATTAGAAGAAAACATTCTCTATACAAGCAAAACATAATAATCTCAAACACTAGATACATACTAGAAAAAATGTCCAAAGGAGAATGCAGCCCAATGTGACCTATTCTGGACATGAGATTAACTGTAAATGGAAGATGGATTGATATTCAATAATGAAAATGATTTTGAAACATTATTAGGGAAAAAGAAAAAACAGGCACAATGCCAAAGTATATGGGGGGGGGGGATTAGTTGTTGGCACAAACTCATCAAGACAGTGGCAGAAAGGGCTTAGAGAGGAGGAACCAGAAGGGGTACCTCAGTAATTTTGATTCCATCAGGAATGTAAAAAATAGAAAAGGACTAGAAAAACTACTCTGGGACAGGATCAAAGTAGAGAATAGAACAAGTGGGAGGTGGGATAGGAGGAAGGCAATATAGTCAGTCTTGTGCAATATATCTATTATGTTATTGTTTTGCATTAGCCACACATGTACAACCTATACTGAACTGCTTATCTTCCCAGTAAGGGTGGGTGACAAGAGAGGAAGCGAATGAATCTGGAATTCAAAGATTTAAAATAAAATACTCAAACATGTATATATATATATATATATATATATATATATATATATATATATATATACTATTGTTAATACTATTTTACATGTAATTGGGAAATAAGAAATACAGACATTGGGGCATAGAGATCCACTGGAAAAGCCAAAAGGGGTATGGGAGAAAATATGGGAGAGAGCAAAGTGGAGGAGGGGATATCCTGTGGGACTGCTATTTTCGTGCAATGGGTAGGGGAAAAACAGGGAGAAAATTTGTAGCTCAAAATCTGGCAGAAATGAATGATGTAAAGCAGAAGTTAATAAAGCATTTGAAAAAAATTCTTTATTAATTTGTTTCCTTTTAGTTTACAAAAGTATCTCCTTTTTATTGTATATCACAAGATGAACAATTTTTTATTCTCCTATTTTTCATCAGTGTTATAGTCTTTTAGTAGATATATTGTAAAAGACTGACTATATTTCCCTCCCTCCTATCCCACCTCCCACTAGTTCTATTGTCTAATTTACTCCCATACCTTTTCAAAAGTGGGTGCTTCCAACTTCCCTCCCCCCTAGCCTGCCCTCCCTTCCATCATCCCCCCTCTCATCCCCTTCCCCCCCTACTCTCTTGGAGGGTGAGATACACTATTTAGTGTGTATTTCACTCCCTCCTCAAGCAAAATTCAATGGGAATAAGGTTGATCCATTCTCTTTTTCCTTCTTATTCTTCCCCTCCATTGTAACATTTTCCCTTGCCTCTTCTGTATGAGATAGTTTACCCCAATCTGTCTCTCCCAATCACCTTTCATTATATTCCTCTCACCTCTTAATTTCACCTTTTAAGTATCATCCCTTCCTGTTAAATTGGTCCTGTGCCCTCTATATATGTATACCTGTAAACATATATACACACATTTGCATATGTATTCATATGCCTGTATACCCTCATATATAGACATATATATATATATATATATATATATATATATATATATATATATAATCCCTTTACTGAGAAAAGTTTCATAAGTTACAATTATTGTATTTCCATGCAGGAATGTTAATAGTTCAACTTTGATAAGTTCCTTATGATTTCTTTTCCTTGTTTACCTTCTCATGCTTCTCTTGCTTCTTGTATCTGAATGTCAAATTTTCTATTCAACTCTGTTTTTTTTTCAGCAAGAATGCTTGAAAGTCCTCTATTCTACTGAATTTTCCCCTGAAACATGATACTCAGTTTTGCTGGGTAGGTGACTCTTGGTTTTAATCCCAGCTCCTTTGACCTCTGGAATATCATATTCCAATCCCTTCGATCCCTCAGTGTAGAAGCTACCAGATCCTGTGTTATCCTGATTGTGTTTCCACAATATTCAAATTGTTACTTCCTGTCTGCTTGTAATATTCTCTCCTTAATCTGGGAATTCCAGAACATGGCTATAATATTCCTAGGAGTTTTCTTTTTGGAATCTTTTTCAGGAGGTGATCGGTGGATCCTATCAACTTCTATTTTGCCCTCTGGTACTAAAACATCAGGGCAGTTTTCTTTGAGAACTTCCTGGAGGATGATTTCTAGGTTCTTACTTTGGTCATGGCATTCAGGTAGTCCAATAATTTTTAAATTATCTCTCCTGGATCTATTTTCCAGGTCAGTGGTTTTTCCCATGAGATATTTCACATTGCCTTCTATTCTTTCATTTGTTTGGATCTGTTCAACAGCATCTTGATTTTTCATAAAGTCATTAGCTTCCATTTGCTCCAATCTAATTCTGAAGCAATGATTCTCTTCATTGAGTTCTTGAGATTCTTTTTCCATCTGGCAAATTCAGCTTTTTAAGGCATTCTTCTCCTCATTGCCTTTTTGATCCTCCTTTGCCATTTGAATCAGTCTGTTTTTTAAGGTATTATTTTCCTCAGTCAGGCTGTTGACCCTCATTTCATAATTTTCTTGCATTGTTCTCATTTCTCTTCCCAATTTTTCCTCCACTTCTCTTATCTGCTTCTTAAGGTCCTCTATGGCCCATAACCAGCTTGTATTTTCCTTTGAAGCTTTTGGTGCAGGAGTTCTGACTTCACTGTTTTCCTCCTATTCCATGCTTTGCTCCATTTTGTCCCCAAAATTGGAGTGTAATGTTGGAATCTTCTGTCTGCTTTGTTTCCTTTGCCTGCTCATTTTTCCACTCAGTTACTTGACTTTTGGGCTTTTTGCCACAGTAAGAATCTGCCACCAGACAGGGGAGCTTTCGTCCCAAATGCTGGGGTTTTCTCAGCTGCCAGATTTATTAGATGGGTGCCTTCTCTGAGGTCTCCACACGCTCTGGCAAGCTGGACACACACCCCAGTACCTCCCCCTAGACTGCAATCCAGATCCAAACCGATTAAAGCAAGAGCAATTACCCCTCAGACTCGTGCTTGGTCCCCCTACCCTCTGCAGGCCAGGAGCTGAAGCTGCCACGTGGCACTAGCTGGCTGTGCTGGAGTCTCAGTGGCTTCTTGCCCCAGGGGTAAAAGCCATGCACTCCCACTTACTGGTCCCAAAGTCCAGACTGCACTGACCTCTCACTTTGTCCTTCACATCTATGTGTTGATAAATCTGGAAATGGCCACAGCTGCTGCTGATCTGGAGTCCCTCTGGCGGGTGGCTGGTCAGGCCCGCCCTAGGGCTAAAGCCTCAGGGTGGGGCTGGACTGGCCTTCCAGAGCACTCTGCTGGATTCCTCCTGGCCTGTTGGGCTGTCCTCAGTGGGAGGTTAGCTTCTTTGTGTCATTTTGTGGTTTCTGCAACTCCAAAGTTTGTTTGGAGTCCCCTGTTTATATGGATTGGGGAAGGTGGAAGCCAGAGTCGTGGGAAGGTCATGCTTCTACTCTGCCATCTTGGCTCCACCCAGTGTTATAGTCTTTTAAAAATGAAGTACCACCGAAAGAAAACAAAATCAAAATTCCTACATTTCCTTTTTTCTCTCCCTCACATTCTTTTTCTTTCATAGTAACACATAAATCAGTAAATAAGCCACCTTTTCTTATTCATGATGCATATCATAAACCCCTACCTGTGATTGTCCTTCAAGATCTGTCCTAGATCACCTAATTTTCTCTTTTCTACATACTCTCTCTTCAAGTCCTCATTAGCTCCCAAAGGTTCATCATCTCTGTACTGCTTACTCCCAAATCTATATATTTAGACCTGATCTGTCCCCTAAACTTCAATCCAAAATAAAAATTTACCCATTGGACATTACAAATGGAATATGTCAGTATAATGGGAATCAAATTTAAGATCTTCCCTGCCCCTCAGCCTTTTGATAGGCTTAAGTACACCTGGAGCCTGTGGGGGGAGGCTTATTTTTCAGGAGATACTTTGTGATTGGGCAGTGGGTCAAGAGGGTTGTGACATTCTCTGATCCAGGAGAAGGCTATATAAATCCTGTTGTGACACTTTGCTTTGGGGCTCACTTTGAGAAGTGTTGTGTGATTTGACCAGAGGAGACTCTAGGCAGCCTTTAAGAGCCCCGCCCCGCTGGCTTTGAAAACCCAGATTTTCATGCTTCCCTCTCTGGTAGCTGTGACTAGGTATGGGTGTATGTAATGGTCAAACAGTTGGAGGACTGTCTGGTTGAAATGTTTCTCTGTCTTCTTGTAACTTCTGTTTGTATACTCTGAAGTTTGGGGTGCTGACATTTTCCCCTGGACTAGGTAAATGATATGTTTGATTGATTATAGCAAGATTGTTGACCCATTTTGAGTTGCTTTCCTTTAGAAAAGCAGATCTAAGAACCTGTGTTGGCAGCCACCCTGGGGATGCTGGGGTGCTTGCTATCACAGGCAGAGACAACTCAAAATTAATATGTCTAAAATTTGATGTCAGGACATTGGCATAAAATAGCCTAGGAAGGAATAAATAAGTGCTTAAACTTGTGTGTAGATATTTTTTTTGAGTTCTTAGCTCTCTGGGTGTTGAAAAGGGGAAGGGACAACTGGTTATACTGTCCAGATTATCCTAGATATAGTAAGTTTACTGGTGATGTTTTAATTCTCCCACACAGCAATAATTAATGCAAAGTAGATAATGATAATAGATAGAATATTAGATCAAATACAATACGACTAATTTAGTTTGTGGTAATCCCAAAAGTGAATACCTAAGTAGTGAAGTAGGTGAAGGTTGAATTTGTATATATTGATTAGATCTGTAGTTACCATGAGTGGACCCTGTTGATAATTTATGAAGTACTTTTAGAGCAATTAGCAGCGAACTCAGAAGATTCTGTGAAGGTACTATTGATACTATTCTTTGAAGAACTTATTTTATTCATCTCTAACGAAATATTTTAGTTGAAATTATTTTATTCAGTTGCTCCTCAATTCTTTGAAATCTTGACCAATAGCTTTGCAACATAATGAATGGTTAATATGAAAGGTATCTTCTACATGCACAAAAAACCCATACAGCTTTTCAAATAATAGTTTAACTTCTTATAATTGGTTACTATTTTTTGCAATATTCTAAAATCCACCTTATTGTTCTGCTGTTGCAAAATTGATTTTGGTTTTCCTCTTAAAGGCTGAATATTTTATCTTTCAGATGTGAAAAATATAAAAAAAATAGCTATAAGGTTCATATGCCCTCTATAAAAAGTTGCTACCCAAAATTGGGCAACCTATGATTTCTTTTAGATACTCATTTCCTCTAATGTCCTCTAGACATAAGAGAGAAATGAAATATGGTGATGGTTTATAGAAGAGTTAGAGAGAATCAGTAGTCTAAGTTCAGTGTTTGAGATGATAGACAATATAGGGATGTAAAGTTGCAGTTTTGAAATTGGTATCAGAGGATGATACTTAATCTCTTCTACTATTTCATATTGATGTGACCTTTGGCAAGTCAATACATTGCTTCATTCCTTAGTTCCTCTTAAGCAAAATAAAGTGTCAATCTAAATTGTCACTAACATCACTCCAGATTAACCTTCTTACATGTTTTGTCTCCTCCAATTAAAATGTAAGGTTTGGGGGAGCATGAGTTGTCTGCTTTATGATTTGTATAACCAGAATTTAGCACAATTCTCACCTGTTTATAAATGTGTTTTCATTGGTTCATCCATTAGTCTAATAAACATTCCAGTTTATATTGATTCAACAACAACTAAGAAGTTTGGAAAGCCCCTGTCTTTATCAGAATGAATAAGTCTTAGAATAACATTTCCATTCATAGGTTACAAGTTGAAATGACATACGATTTTTGAGCATCAGAATGGAGACGGTGTGATTTTAGTATCCCCCACCTACAAATGAGCTAATAAAGAGCTTCCCATAATGCCTGTGAAAACATAGGAAAGGTACTGTATCAACAATGCCTGGAATCAGAAATTAATTTAATAGTTTTCACTCATCCCTTAGGAATTATCCTTGAACTGATAAAATGATGATAGGATGCTATGAAACAAGAGAGTGAAATGTTATAGGAAGCTCGAGAATATGTAAATAAAACAGAATCTTTCATTTGGACTTTTAAATAAAACAAAACAAAATCAGGTAATATACTTTTATCAGGAGGTAGGAATTAGGGATGCAAACTTCTTGGTATTTTACAACATTGTATGACTGAAAAAAGTGTTCAGATACTGAATTCACATAATTCCTGACTGCGTCCTGGTAGCTCCTTGCATTCTCTGCAGACTTTGACAATGCTGATCATCCACCATCTCCCCATTGATATTCTCTTCTGTATGTTTTCAGGACACCACTGTCTCCTGGTTCTCCTCCTACTCCTCTTCTGTCTCTTTTACCATATCTTCTTACAATCATGACTTCTAATCATCTGTGTCTTTCTGGGTTTCCTTCTGGGCCCTCTTCACTTCTCCATCTGTAGTACTTCACAGGGTAATCTAGGTGGCAATTATGCATTCAATTACCATCTCTGTATTGGCAGTTCCCAAGTCTATCTATCTTTCTCCAACTTATCAGTTGACCTCCCATGTCACATTTTCAACTACCTTTGAGACATCTCCAAATAGATGTTCAGTAAATATTTTAAACTCAACATGTCTAAAACCAAACTCATTATCTTTCTCTCTAAACTCTCCCTGATACCATTCTTATTAATTAGAGGGCAATACTATTCTTCCAGTCCCTCAGGCTCACAATCTAAAATTTATTCTGGACTCTTCACTATCTCTCATCTCCCAGTTTCAAACTGTTGCCAAGCAAGTTTTACTTAACATCCCTCAAATATAGCCCATTCTCCCAACTGTCACTGCCACCACTCTAATGAAGGCTATGTCAGCTCACATCTAAATTATTGAAATAGCTTTCTGGTAGGTCTGACTTCCTCAAGTCTCTCCCCAATCCAACATATCCTCAATTCAATCAACAAAGGGATTTTCCTAAAGCATGAGTCCTATATATGGCCACTCCCCTCAATTCAATTTTTTTTCATCTTCATTTTCATAGAATAAGAACACTACAGGGTGATATCTTGACTTGCCCATGAATTGGATAAGTGAGGTATATTTGCACAAAAATTTCTACCTCACTTTCTCTTTCAGAGTAAATCCTTAGCACTTGTAGGATCAAATACAAAATACTCTTGTTTGGCATTCAAAGTCATTCGATATAGCACCCTCCAACATTTCCATTTTTTTTTAGTCTATCTTATTCTCTACCACATAATTTTTTTTTATTCACTGACAATGAACTACGATGAAATATTAAAGCACTATTCAACATTCAAAATGCTTCATAACCTAGTTAGTTCCTTTCTGTCTTTCTAATCTTCCTACACTTTGCTCTCCAATATGTATTCTATGATTCAGTGACATTGAACTTTTTGCTCTTCCATGAATAGAATTCTCCATCTGTTGGCTCTGGGCATTTTCTCTGGCTGTCCTCCATCCCTAGAACTGTTTTCTTTTTCAACTCCATCAATTGCCTTCTCTAGATTCTCTAATTTAAAAACAATAAGATCCAACATTTATTTGAATTATTCCATTAATTCTAGTAATAGTGTCTGTTATGTTTGCTACTTTTTGAAGTTATTATATATAAAGCTGTCCAAATTTTGAGATTGAGATAATATGTAAACAAGTTGATGCATGAGGTAAGAGAATAATTTGTATTGTATAAGTTACTAGATATAAATTGAATATACATTTTTAGTTTGAGTAAAGAAAAAACACATAATGATATTGACCATAGTTTAGAGAAACATTTTAACTTTAAAAATTTGCATTTCAAAATAATGACTTTTACTTAACATTAAATTCTTAGTACCAAAATGTAAAAACTCAAGCAAGAGTTTGTCTTAAACCCATTAGCTACATATATTAAAATGTTAGCAGCATGTTTCAAAATTGAAAAACATCTTTATGAGAATTTAGAAATCAATAAAAAATGACAGAATAAAAAAAAGAACTTCAAAATTGCCAAAAGTAACAAAAATAAAGTCCCAGTTTTTCCCAAACCACATGAAGTTATGAAGATCAAGATTGCCCTCAGAGAATAGATGAGATAAACCATTCTTTTTTTCATGATTGGGGGATATGTGGTATTTTGCAAATATTGTTAGATTTCATTGACATTTTTGGTGATTGGCTTTACTGAATTGTTTCTCTTTTTCCCCCTTATAAGGGATGGGTCATAGTGAATGGAAAGAGGAAGAAAACTCACAGAATATATACATGATTTTTAAGACTGAGCTTCTTCTTGTCCTTTCATCTTACCTACCTGAAACAGAAGAAATTGTGTAGAGCCTTTTGACCATAACACCAGAATTCATAGACCTTAGTTTTAATAACTATAGAGGTAAGGTAAGGCAGCATCCATCTCTAAAGAGTAATATCCTCTCTCAACCATCTTTACATAAATACTCTCCATAGAGGTCTCTGAAACTCCCCAAAATTCTTCCCAAGAACTTTCTACCCAACAACACAGTCTGACAGATCCTCTATTCATCAGACTTTGTGCTTCCAGGATGTCTTATGCAGTAATTTGTGACCATGAGGATGCCAACTGGGGTATTTCTTTGTGATCATGGAGGGTGTGTGTTTGTGTGTGTGTGTGTGTGTATTTAATATGGAAAATTTATTTCATCATATGATTACACAAGGGAATAAAGAGAGAGTCTTTGACTAACTGATTCACCATTATCTTTTTTTTTTCTAAAGTGGGAAATCCTTTCCTTCTTGCTGGATAGTCCAAACATACAGAGACATTCTTTGTCTTCATCTGCTAGTAACTTCTTCTCTGAGGAAAAATAGGAAATATTTTTTAAAAAGGTTGAATTGAGAAAGTATGTATACAGCAACGCAGCAACAGATCAATATTTCACATATTTTGTATCTAAACATCTGTTTTCAACTTCTAATATTGAATTTTGGGGAAAGAAAGTGATGAAGAAAGCAAGAAAAAGGAGAAGGAATTTAGTGGATTTAGACAATGGCAATAATTTAGGGGCTTGGAGAAGTTTGTACTAGTGATATATGTCTGAAGGTTTATTTGAGAAAGAGAAATATGATGAAACTATATAGAAAATAAGGAAAATTTGAAGTAGAATATCTAGGCCTGGATACCAAATCCAGATTCTCCTTCTTAAATAGAAACAGAATGATGATCAAGGACAAATAAGTAGCACATAAAATGAAGATGGGTGGGTCCATAGAGTTGTTGAGACTAAGTGAAAGGAAGGTAAATAGGGTCATGAAATTACTGAGAATTTAGAAATTATTATAAATGTTTTAACTAGGTGCTTAACAATGAAGCATAAATATCTATTTTTAAAATTGTAGATGAATCCCTTAACCAGAATGGAAAGCAAAGGAAATTATATAGAGCCATTCATTTAAAGAGTCATATTTCTATTGCTGCTGTATATGGATAAGTAATAACCCTGTTTAAAATGTAAGGTATCCCTCACTCCATAGAGAAAAAGGTGAAGGTGCTTTAAGAATAACTCTCCACACTCTAGTTTAGTAGGAAGAAGTAAATGATTCTAAATGAAAAATAAATGAGAATTACCCAAAGAACAAAAAAAAAGACATAAAACAAAAGAATGATGACCTGACCCATCCAAGGATACTGTGGAATGAAAAAGTTACACAGAGGAAAAAGGGAAATAACAAGATAAATGTAAAACTATATCTTAAAAGTAAATTTAATACTCTTCCAAAAAAAGAAAAAGAAAACAAAGGAAGTGCTTTGCCATTTGTTGAATAGAATGATGTGGGCAAGCCACTGAAGTCACCCAATAGATGTCAGTAGTATTAGAGAAAAGCAGTAGTTAACTAGTGATTTCTTGCTCAGCAATACTGAAGTAGTTATTTGTCAACCTGATAAAAAAAGGTATGTGTCTATTGATTTCTAGGGCATATATCTTCCTGTTAGAGTGTGAGCTCTGCAAGGACAGGGACTTAATATATGTCTGTATTTGTACATACATATACATAAGCACATACACACAAACATAGACATACACATATACATATACATATACACCTATTTCCAGCACTTAACACCGCAATATCTGGCACAAAGTAGGAGCTAAGTAAATGCTTATTGACTGACTGACAATCTAGAACTTTACAAGACAAAATGAATAAAAACTACTTTGGGTAATTCATGTTGTGGTTTCTGTCACAGGGGTCAGGAGGAATCTGATAAGCAATTTGTTCCTAGATGTGATAGAATTTTTTATAATTAAAATTTCTTATATAGTGTTAATTGATTACAGTTGATTAGCTGGAAATAGTGAATCTCATAATATGAAATGCTTTCAATAAATAGTCTTTGTGTGAAATATAATAGTAAATAAATGAAATTATAAAGTAAGGTTCTTTATGATATTGTTTGGAAAATAGATTCACATGTTTACTATTACTGTTATTATCACTATCATCATTGTTATTAAACTATATGGGTCAGGAAGTGTGATAGTAAACAAAGCTACCCCAATTAATGTGATTTAATAATGCGTTAAAGAAAAAAGCCCAACATTGATTTGATCATTTATTGGAAAAGAAATATTATTAGAAATGTGAACTCTAATTCTTTTTGGTCATGAATTTAATTGTTAAAATACTGATGTAAACATGTAAAAATAAGCAGTAGCAAATTAATAATTGAATTAGGGTCCCCGAGTTTTGAAATTTCACAGTCTAGCTCTTTGCTTAGATGGCTAAAGTGCAGTGATTTCACTTCAGTTAGGAACTAAACATTGCAAAGGAAAATATTTTTAGAAATAATTCTTTAACCAGTCCAAGAGTAAGGTTACATAATCATCTGGTTAATTATGTCCACCTACCTCCCAGGATAAATCTTTAGGAAGCACTTATTAAATCTAAAACCACACAAATGTTGGTTGTGGTAAAAGTATTAGTTATTGTGATCTGTGATTATTTTATAAAATCTTAATGTTTCCTACTACTGTTCAATTATTAAATTATTATTAAATTCAACTATTTAAATTACTAACTCTGAAAGCTCTTGAAGGTTTCTGCCTGGGGAAATTGCTACACCTTGCCATCGTTAAATCCAATTCCTTAGGTCTCTTCTTTGCCTGGGCCAAAAGCTGCAGTTCAAGTTAGAATCTAATAATATTTTAGCCCAACACACTTTAAGCAAACCTAATAATAATCGGTATCAATTTGAGTTATTTGTAAAACTTTATATATTTCCTAACATGTGCAGCTTGAAGTTCTTAGGAGGATAGAAGGGAGGGCATACTCAGGGAAGGGGAAATCAGAATGCACACCATCTTGGAGGTGAGGGAGGGGAAGGATAAGAAGAAAATTTGGAATTCAAAATCTTGTAGAGGTGGATGTTGAAAAGTAAAAAGAAATTAAAAAAAAGAAATTTATTAGCTGTGTGTCTCCAGAAAAGTCATCTTATGTCTATTTACCTCTGGTTGCTGATTTGTAAGGGGATAATAATAACTCCCAACTCCCAGGGTGTCATGAGGATCACATGACTGCAAAGTGTATAACCGTGCTTAGCATAGGGTAAGCACCATATGACTTTTAAATGTTTTTATTATTTCCTTAATTAGATATAATTGCTTTATACTTGATAACTTTATATATTTTTAGATGTAATCAGTATATAATGTCAATGGCGATGCGATGAATCTGTATAAGATAAACTAAAAATGAATTCACTAAATTGAGGCCACCTGATTGCTAATGGGTTTTGTTTAAAGTTTTAAATACATTGTATTCTTCATTTTATTTCTATGTTTCTAAATTTTCTTATATTGTATAATCAGGTAGATTATTAGCAATCTTTTTATAATCTAGAAGTAGCTAGATCTAAAATTATGATGGGGAGATGCTGATGAGGTATGGGCTCTGGGAGCCCCCTTGACCTCTCCTTGCGTTCTTGAGGTACAGGTTGTAGGAACCTCCCTTGGTCTCTTGATTAAATTGTTTCATTTGATGATGCATTTGCATGAGGCAGTAACCTTACATTGTGACTGGGCCCAGACCTCTAGCCTAGTTACTAACTGCTAACTAGTAGCCTATTTACTAGCCTAGCCCTCCATTGTTCATTTACTTCCCACCCTTAAGCCTATCAAAATATCAATACACTCTTGAACTGGCCTAGCCCACCATTGCCTGTAGCCTCCAGCTACCTCCCACCCTTAATCACTCATTGACCTCATTAACTCCTCCTGAAGACCCTCCCCAAACTCCTCCTCTAGACCACCCCTAGATTCCTCCCACAGCCTTCTGTATATAAGACCCCATCTCACACCATGTGGTGTAAGAGTGCCATAGAATGCCATAGAATAGTGAGCGCCATAAGATAGTGAGAGTGCCATAGAATGACCTAGCATAGACTTACTCTGTGTCTAATGCAAGTGTACTTTTAATAAATTTTACTTTTCTTTGGCTGAGAAGACTTGAGTCAAATTATTTGGCAGTACCCTGTGTGTTGGTATTTTGGGGTCTCCAGAGCATCCCTAACCTCTTAGTTGGTAACCTATTCAATGGGACCTTTACACCTGAAAGGGAAAAGGCTATGCCTTTTAAGGCAACCTAGTCCCTGAATTTTCTCATACATTTCAGTAGTCCAGTTGCCTGGTGCCTCAGCCCACTTAGATCACATAATTGGCTTCTGAACAGTTCTTTCACTGTTGCTCTTGGCCTACAACAGGCTACTTAATATTCCTTTCACAATTGTACCTTGTCCACCCCAAAATACTTACCAGCCCTTAATCCTTTCCAAATCCTTTCTCTGTCCCTTCTTTTTATATAACCATCAGCCTTACCCCCATTAAGTTGTAGATTCCCTAAGAATCTCACCAACACTATTGGTCTTATAATAAACCATGCGTCTTTGACTGGAAGAAGGTTCAAATGCATGACTTCTTTTCAGGTGGGCATTGCCTTATACTCTGACATTTTGGGGTGAACAGCAACCCCAAAATGCATCAATATTACTATTTAAAAAAAAGTGAAATGGGTTAGAATGCCCTGCTAGCCACATGCTGTAATATTCAGGAGTATTTTACTTTAAGAACCTAAACTTCTAAATTTTGTCTGTATTTAAGAGGAAGTTTCACCTAAAATTATTTGGTTACCACTTATGAAAATAATTAGATCGTTACTTAAATTATTTGCAATGATTGATACAATGTTAAAACCTGTCAAGTATCTACATAAGTATTTTAAAAGGATAATTGGCAATTGTACAAAGAAAAGAACTTGTAAAATTTCTCAGTAAACTTATAAGGATTCTTGGAACCATCTAGTCAATTCTTATCAACTCTGTGCAAGAGTTTTCTGTGTAATGGAATTCCTACTTGGTAAATGGGAATCCTTTCAAAATATGGGGATATGATTTTTAAGTCTGCTTATAATGTAGAGAGTTTCATCTAAGGGTGTTTGTGTGCATGCATGTGCATGTGTGCATGTGTGTGTGTGTGTGTATGTGTTAATCGGGAGGTTTAATGCAATTGACCAGGGTTGGTTTTTTCTTTCTTTTTTTTTTTAAACAATCGGGGTTAAGAAACTTGCTGAAGGTTACAAGGCCAGTTATTTCTGGGTGTGGTGCTGAGTATCTGAGCCCAGATTCGATCCCCGGGTCATCCTGACACTGGAGCTGGTGATCTTACTCGCTGTGCTACGTGGCCACCCCTAGGGTTGGTTTTTTTCTAGAGGTTTAAGTGAACTTTCACATATTCACTTTCTATGTGGGATTCTGGAATGTAACTATTTTCTTATTTTCTAGTGATATATTTTCTAGTGGTTTGATTTTATAGTCTAGGAGAAGAAAAAAAGGAAGAAAAAGGTATTGGGTAAATTTATTAAAAATTTGGTAAACTTTATTATTATGATAAAGCTAGTTTAATTGTATGTATATGTAGTATGATATATGTAAGTGTATGTTTGTTTATATATTGTATGTATATGTGTATGTGTGTGTTGGCTTGGAAATACTTTTTGACTAGAGGATATCCTACTTCAGAATTTTTGATGATTAAAATTTTATTTTGTTTTTAAGACTAGGGATTTATTTATGATACTTAAAGACATTTTACACCAACTTTGTTTGGATAAATTTCAATTTTAAGGATTCATTTTTGCTTTAAAGTTAAATAAGAGATATCAGTAAGTTTAGAGTTCTCACTAACTTACTTCATGAAAGTAGCTAGAAAGACTCTGTCTTTAAAATTAATGTGACTGAGAAGTTTGCTCTGTTTCTGTCACATTTTCTGACTTGCACACTTTCCTGGGCATGCCTTCCTGCTGTGTCCTAAAGGTAAAGATCACAGTTTACTCTCACTGTGGGAGTCACAAACTGAAATGACCTTGCAAGTGTGGAAGTTCTCAAGTCCCCTCTTCTACTCTGACTCAGAGAAATGGGCCTGGGGCCTCTGCTAAGCATTGTTTTCTCTTTCTCTTCACCCTATCACCATCATATTCTTCTTCCTGCTTTTTCCCATTCTTCTTCTAAGATCACAATACATAAAAGAACTTCAAATAGGTCTTGTCTACTTCTACTCCCACTATGACCTTTGATGATGATAGGGTTCAGAGGGGACATATGCATTATATCTTTGTACTAGAATATAAAATGTTGGGCAGAGTCAAGATGGCAGAGTAGAAACAGGACGTCCTCAGGACTCTGGCTTCCACCTCCCCCAGTTCATGTAAAAAGAGGACTCTGAAACAATTTGAAGCTACAGAAACCACAAAATGACACAGAGATGCTAACTTCCCACTAAGGACAGCTTAGTAGGACAGTAGGAATAGGACAGGCAGCACTCTGGGAGCTGAACCCAGCCCCACATGAGCCAGAGGTTTTAGCCCCAGGGCGGGCCTGACCAACCACCTGCTGGAAGGACTTTAGATCACCAGCAGCTGTGGTGGTTTCCAGAATTATCAACACATAGATGCAAAGGACAAAGTGAGAGGTCAGTGCAGTTTGGACATTGGGATCCAAAATTGTCCCAAATTGCTGGGGGGTTTTCAGCTGCTGAAGCTATTAATTGGCTGTCCTCTCTGAACCCTCCACAAGCTCTGGCAAACTGGTCACACATCCCAGGACCTCCACCCTAGACAGTGATACAGATCCAAGAAAGTTAAAGCAAGAGAGATTACCCCCTCAGACTACTTGCTTGGTCCCACTACAATCTGCAGGCCAAGGCTCAGAAGCAGTCACATGGTGGTCCTGGCTGCATGGCCACCACGCCTCAGCCACTTCTCCCTCCAGGGAGCAAAGGAAGCAAAGCAAGAGCAGCGGTCCAAATTTAGATTCCTATTTTGGGTACAAAAAGATTCAAAGCATGGAACAGGAGGAAGGCAATGCACTCAGAACTCCTGCACCAAAAGCTTCCAAGAAAAAATATGAGTTGGTTACAGGCCATAGAGGAGTTTAAGAATGATTTTGAAAACCAAATAAGAGAAGTGGAGGAAAAATTGGGAAGAGTAATGAGAATGATGTGAAAAAATTATGAAATGAGAGTCAAAAACCTGACTGAAGAAAATAATATCTTAAAAAATAGACTAGCTCAAATGGAAAAAGAGGCTCAAAAATCCAATGAAGAGAAGAATTCCTTAAAAAGCTGATTTTGCCAGATGGAAAAAGAATCTCAAAAGCTCACTGAAGAGAATCATTCCTTCAGAATTAGTTTGGAGCAAATGGAAGCTAGGGACTGTATGAGAAATCAAGATAGTATTAAACAGATTTAAAAGAATGAAAAAGTAGAAGACAATGTGAGATATCTCTTTGGAAAAACAACTGACCTGGAAAATAGATCCAGCAGAGATAATATAAAAATTATTGAACAACTTGAAAGCCATCATAAAAAAAAGAACTTAGAAAACATTCTTCAATATATTCTCAAGGAAAATTGCCCTGATGTTTTAGAACCAGAGGGCAAAATAGAGGTTGAAAGAATCCACCTATCACCTCCTGAAAAAGATCCCAAAAAGAAAACTCCTAGGAATATTATGGCTAGGTTCTGGAGTTCCCAGATCAAGGAGAAAATATTATGAGCAGTCAAGAAGAAACAATTTGAATATTGTGGAACACAATAATGGTAACACAGTATGTGGCAGCTTCTACACTGAGGGATTGAAAAGCTTGGAATATGATATTGTGGATGTTAAAGGAGCTGGCATTGAAACCAAGATTCACCTACCCAGCAAAACTGAGTATCATATTTCAGAGGAAAATATGGTCATTCAATGGAATAGAGGACTTTCAAGCATTTTTCATGAAAAAAGCAGTGTTGGATAGAAAATTTGACATTCAGCTATAAGAAGCAAGAGAAGAATGAGAAGAAAATCATAAGGAACTTATCAAAGTTGAACTACTTACATTCCTACATGGGAAAATGATAACTATAACTTATGAAACATTTCTCAGTATGAGAATAGTTGAAGGGAATATAAATGTGTGTGTATACACATACATACATATATATGTCTTTATAGGAGGGTTTTTGGGCAGATGGATACATATGTGAGTGTGTGTATATATGTGTACAGGTATACATAGTCAGAGGGCACAATTTAATAGGAAGGGATGATACTTAAAATGTGAAATTAAGAGGTGAGAAAGTAATATAATGAGAAGAGATGGGGAGAGACAGAATGGGGAAAATTATCTCATATAGAAGAGGCAAGGGAAAACTATTATTATGTAAGGGAAGAATAGGGAGGCAAAATGGAATGAGTCAACCTTATTCTTCTTGAATTTGGCTTAAGGAGGGAATGACATTCACACTAAATAGGATATCTCACCCTACAGAAGAGTAGGGGAGAAGGGGATGAGAGGGAGGGATGATGGAAGGGAGGGCAGGTTGGGGGGGAAGGGAAGTTGGAAACACCCACTTATGAAAAGGGACAGGATCAAAATAGAGAATGGAACAAGTGGGGGCAGGATAGGATGCAGTGAAATATAGTTAGTCTTTCACAATATTTCCACTATGGAAATGTGTTGCATAGCTACATATGTACAACCTATATTTAATTTCTTATCTTCCCAGTAAGGGTGGGTGACAAGGGAGGAAGGGAAAGAATGTGGAATTCAAACTTTAAAATCAAATGTTTAAAATATATGTGTGTGTATACACACATTATTAATAGTGTTTTACATGTAACTGGGAAATAAGATATATAGGCCCTGGGGCATAGAGATCCACCTTGACCTACAGAAAATTTGGAGGGGGGATGGGGAAAATATAAGAAAAAGCAGATTGGTGGAGGGGATATTCAGTGGGATCGCTGTTTTGGGATGGTGGGTAGAGGAAAAATGGGGAGAAAATTTGTAACTCAAAATCTGGTGGAAATGAATGATGTAAACTAAAAATAAACATAAAATTTAATTGAAAAAAAATAGTCAGTAGGGAATTCTGTTTTTCCTGGGTGAGAGAATAGCAATGTCTGGCCTCTATCCCCGTTGTGAGAGATGGTGGTGGCATGGTGGCTGTAACTACTGCTGCATGGCTGCCTCCAGAGCTGGTGGTCTGAAGATTATAGGGGGATTAAACAACTATTCAGAGGGTAAACTCTATTTCTTTGACCTGCTTGGATCTTGGTTGCAGTGTTGGGTGGTGGTCCTGAGATGAGGAAAGCCAGTGTTCCAGTGTTTGTGGTGGCTGTGAGAGGGTGCCTTCCTTATAGTTCTGACAAGACCTCTGAGAACTGCAAAAACCCCAGCCATTTGGGGCAAATCTCTCTCCACTCTTGAAGCAGAGTTTTGTCATGGCAAAGAGCTCAAAAGTCAAGTAAATGGCTGGCAAGATGAGCAAACAAAGGAAGGGCAATCAGACTATAGAATCCTATTTTGGTGACAAAGAGGAACAAAACATAGAAACAGAAGAAGACAGTAAAATCACAACTCCTGCATCAAAAGCTTTGAAGAAAAATATGAACTGGTCACAGGCTATAGAGGAACTCAATGAGGATTTTGAAAACCAAGTAAGAGAAGTGGAGTAAAAATTGGGAAGAGAAATGAATATGATACAAGAAAATCATGAAAAGTGAGTGAATAGCTTGACTGAAGAAAATAACACATTAAAAAATAGACTAGCTCAAACGGCAAAAGTGGCCCAAAAAGTCAATAAGGAGAAGAATGCCTTAAAAAGCCCAATTGCCAAGAGAAAAAGGAATTTCAAAAACTCAATGGAGACAATAATTCCTTCAAAATTAGATTGGAGCAAATGTAAGCTACTGACTTTATGAGAAATCAATATACTATAAAACAGATCCAAACAAATTAAAAAATAGAAGGCAATGTGAAATATCTCATTGGAAAAAACACTGAACTGGAAAATAGATACAGGAGAGACAATTTAAAAAAATATTGGACTACATGAAAGCCATGATCACAAAAGAGCCTCAAAATTATACTTCAAGAAATTATCAAGGAAATTTGCCCTCATATTCTAGAACCAGAGGGCAAAATAGAAATTGAAAGAATTCACTAATCACCTCTTGAAAAAGATCCCAAAAAGAAAACTCCTAAGAATATTATAGCTGAATTCCAGAACTCCCAAATCAAGGAGAAAATATTACAGACAGTCAGAAAGAAAAATTTTGAGTATTGTGGAAACACAATCAAGATAACACAAGAACTAGCTGCTTCTACATTAAGGGATCAAAGGTCTTGGAATATGATATTCTGTAGGTCAAAGGGTCTAGGATTAAAACAAAAAAAATCACCTTTCCAGAAAAACTGATTATAATGCTTCAGGGGACAATATGGTCATTTGATGAAATAGAGGACTTTCAAGCATTATTGATGAAAAAATCCAGAACTGAACAGAAAATTACTTTCAAATACAAGAAGCAAGAGAAGCACGAGAAGGTAAACAGGGAAAAGAAACTATAAGGAACTTATTAAAGTTGAACTATTTACATTACTAAATGGAAAAATGATAATTGTAACTCATTAGACTTTTTGCAGTATGAGGATAATTGAAGGGAATATATGTGTATTCATACATATATGTATGTATAGGAGGTTGCATGTTTGTATAAATATATGAGTGTGCTTATATGTGTGTACATGTATACATAGACAGGGGACACAGGATCAGTTAAATATGAAGGGATGATATATAAAAAATAAATTTAAGAGATGAGAGAAGAATATATTGGAAGGAGAAAGGGAGAGATAGAATAGGTAAATTGTCTCATATAAAAGAGGCAAGAGAAAGCTGTTCCAATGGAGGGGAAGAGCAGGAAGGTAAAAAGGAATGGGTCAACCTTACTCTCACTGAATTTGGCTTAAGGAGGGAATAAAATACATACTCAATTGGGTATTTTACCCTAACCTAAAGGAAAGTAGGGGGAAGGGGATAAGAGATTGGATGATAAGAAGGGAGGGCAGTTTGGAGGAGGGAGTAATTAGAAGCAAATACTCTGGATAAGGGACCGGGTCAAAGTATAAATTTGAATAAGTGGAGGGCAGGATAGGATGGAAGGAAATATAGTTAGTCTTTCACAATATAACTATTATGGAAGTGTTTTCATAACTACATATGTAAAAGCTATATTGAACTATTTGTCTTCCCAGTTGGGTGGGTGGGGAGGGAAGAAGGGGAAGAATCTGGAAATCAAAGTTTCTTTAAAAATGTTAATTTTTTTACATGCAACTAGGAAAGAAGGTATATAGGCACTGGGGCATGGAAAAATCTTGCCCTACTACAAAGTTGGGGAGGTGTGGGGGAGGATATAGGAAAGAACAGATTTGGGGAAGTGGCATTCAGAAGACCCACTATCTTGGAGTAGGGGTAGGGGAAATATGGGGAGAAAACTTTTACCTCCAAATCTTGTGGAAATGAATGCTGAAAACTAAAAAAAATAAATAAATTGAAAAAAAGAGAAATTATTGATCTCTTTTCCAAAGGGATGAACATTTTCAAAACTACAAATTGCCCAGATTAACAGAAGAGGAACTAGATTTCTTAAGTGTTTCTATTATAGAAAAATAAATAAATTGAATAAGCAATAAATGAGCACTTTAGGAAAAATCCCCAGTACCATTTAATTAGAAGTGAATTCTACCAAATATGTAAATGACAATTAATTTCATTTATATTCTGTCTGTTTGAAAAACATAGATGAAGGAATTCTACCTACTTCCTCCTATGTCACAAATGTGATTTTAATACCATCGAGAAAAAAAGGAACAGAAAACCAATTTCCCTCATGAATATTAATGAAAATATTTAGAATAAAATACTATTAAAATTATATTAATATATCACAGAGATCTTACATAATGAAGAAGTTGGAATTTTTTAGTAAGTATGTAGTACTATTTCAATACTAGGAAAAATATAAACATAATTTTTCATTTGCTTATATTCAATCATTTTAGTTGTACCTGAGTTTTTGTGACCCCATTTGGGGATTTCATGACAATAATACTGATGTGGTTTTTATATTCCTTATATAGCTCATTTCACACAAGAGAAACTGAGGAAAACATGGTTAATTGAATTGCTCAGGTTGACACAGCTAGTAAATATCTGAGAATAGATTTGAACTCATGAAATTGAGTCTTCCTGAATCCAAGTCCCACGCTCTACCTGCTTTGCCACCTGGCTACCCTACAATACTTTATCATATCAATAATAAAAACAACAAAAATCATATGATTATGCCAATAGTTATAGAAAACATTTTTGACGAAACACCCATTCTTACTATAAAATACATTAGAAAACACAGGAATAAACATAACTTTTCTTCAAATTAAAAACCACTCTTATCTAAAGCCAAGAGGAAGCACTTCTGTATCAACAATGCCATATTCACAATGCCTATGGAAATTACAGATATGCTGATATAATTATCCATCACAAAATACATCATGCTTGCCATATGGGGAAATAAACTAGAAAATTTATTAAGATACCAAAAGACTGAGTCCCAAAACCAGAAAGTGAAAGCCATCAGAGTAGTTATGAAATTGCCACAGGTAGATAAAGTAGAAAGCACCCACATTCTCAAGCCTTTAAAACAGAACAGGCTATCTCAGGCAAAGGTCCTCCTCTTCCCACTCACAGCAACCACCCAGCGTCCGAGAAGCGCACTCCCAGCAGCTCCGGCCCCTGGCAGTCCTCAGCAGGAGTCCTTAGAAGAAATTCTGGCTGACTCAAAAAGGGCTTCTCGCTGCCGCTGCCTCTGTTGCTGCTGCCACCGTTGTCGCCACTGATAGCCACCGCAGGAACTCTAGCTTGGCTTCCACTTCCTCTTGCTCTGCCCCTTCCTGCTACGTCAGCAAGTCCAATGGGGCATGGAAGATCTTTAAATCCCATAACCCTTACATTCAGCCCCAAGATCTTTCATGTCCCTTACTTGGCAAAAATACAGTAGGAATAACTGGTGTCAACAAAATTTCACAACAATATAACAAGAATAGCACACAATAAACACAGAAAACCATATTTTAGGATGGGGCTTGAGCACAAGCTCCCCATCATTCCCCCCACCCCAAAGAAATGGGGCCCCAAAATCTTGTGGTAAGGGGTGAAGGTCTCTTCTTCCATGGCTACTTGCTGCTGAAATCGGATGTAGAGCTGTCCCTGTCCTAAGGGGTCCCATTTGAGAGGTCAGTTCTTAATATGCTTGATGCCAGGTCCAAGGGTGACACATCACAGTTGCAGACAGGGGGGTGACATCCAGCTTAAGCTATCAGGGATCTACAGGTGGAGGGTACCAAGCCTATGGAAACAAATCTAGCAAACAAGGTGAATAGACAAAAAAAATCAAGAAGAAGCAAAGAGACAATAACCAGACTATTGTAGCCTCACTCACGGTAGAATAAATGAGTTAAGGGTACAATTTTGTAATCATCTTCTCCAGAATAAACAATAGTTACAGTGTTATCCCTCCCATGTGCTATAATCTCTGCAGTCCTTGGAACATCATCTGGCTTAAGTTTTACCCATACTTTAGCTCCTGATTTTATTCTATCAGTAGAACCAAATCCTTCAGTTCCTGTGACAGTTATTTTGGAAGGAGGGTCAGTTTTTACAAGTGGTATTGTTTTACAAGGAATGATAATGACTTGAACTATCCTATCATTTTTGTGAATCTGTATGGGCGCTTCACCTAAATTCTGGAGTGTTACAACAATTTCTCCTTGATAATTAGAATCTATTACTCCAGCCAAAACATGTATTCCTTGAGCTGCTAATCCTGACTTGGGTAAAATCTGTCCAAAGTGATTTTTAGGGATTCTTATGCATATCCCAGTGGAGATTTTTCTTATTTCTTTTCTGTCCAACCAAAAGTCCTCTAAGCAATGTAAATCATACCCCACTGGACCAGATGGTCCTGGGTATGGTGCTGGGACATCTGGCCTCAAGGTCCAATACTCAATATTTGGGATCTTATGTGTTTGTTGTTTTCTAATTTGAAAATTGGGGGTCATCATTCTGGCTAGAGGTGTACTTCCTCCCAGTGGTCTATTATTCAAATTACATAAAGCCATGAACAAATTATCCTTCCAACGTTGATATGAATTATTGGAACTTAACTTCCTCAACTGTCCTTTCAGTAATCCATTCATTCTTTCAATCAACCCAGATGCTTCTGGATAATATGGAATATGATATATCCATTCTATATTGTTTAGTATACAATACTTCTTCATTTCATTGCCTTTGAAATGTGACCCGTTTTCTCTTTGAATCTGCATTGGGGTTCCATAATATAGACTTATGAGATCTAGAGTTTTACAAGTCTTTTTCTGGGTTGCATTCTTATAATGACAAGCTACTAGTACACCTGAATAGGTATCAACACAAGTACATATAAATCTGCATCCTTTATCCAGTGGTAGTGGACCAATACAATCTATTTGCCAGATTTAGGCTGGGACTTTTCCTCTTGCTATCTCTCCAGTTACTATCCGAGGAACAGTTCACTCCTTTTCCAATTGACATATATGACATTCTTCTGCTATCTGTTTTAACAGTGAATGAGAGATACTAATACCTCGATCTTGTGCCCACTGGTGTGTGGCCTGGACCCCCAAATGGCCTGCTGTTTGGTGGACCCATTTTGCTAATACCGGATCATCAGTTGTTGTCAAAGTAGGGACAATATGTTCAGTAGCAATCTTTGCCAGTCGATCAGCATGAGCATTGTACTCATGTTCTGGTGTGGTGGGGGCCACGTGAGCATCTACATGAAAAACTGACAAGTCAGTGACCAAAGACATGTTCCAGATATCTTCCCATAATTCTTTGCCCCAGACTTGTTTGCCATGAATTTCCCAATTTTCATTTTTCCACATGGGCATCCATGTAGCTAACCCATTAGCTACCGCCCATGAATCAGTGAATATATGACACTGTCCTCCTTGTTCTATTTTGATGGCTTGATATACGGCCATAAGTTCAGCATATTGGCTACTTGCACCTATCCCAGTACTTTCCAAAGTCCTTCTAGTACATGGGTTATAGGCCACTGCTTTCCAATGTCTTTTTTGCCCCAAATATTTTGCTGTCCCATCAGTAAACCATGCATGTCTCTTTTGTTCCTCAGTTAATACATCATATCCCTCATTCCATTTTACAGTGGATTGTACCAACTGTTGCTTTGGCTCAGGGGGTGTGTCATTCCTCTCAATTTCTATGTTTGCCACAGATTCATGTAGAGCAGAGACTCCGCTTTTGCCTGTTTTCGCTCTATTTTGAATATACCACTTCCATTTGATTATACTAGCCTCTTGGGCATGTCCAATTCTGTGAGAAGCTGGGGTACTCATTACCCAGGTCATAATTGGGATTCTAGGTCTTAATATCACTTCATGGCCCAGAGTCAATTGTTCAGTCTCCACCAAAGCCCAATATGCAGCTAACAACTGCTTTTCAAAAGGTGTATACTGGACTCCAGATGAAGGGAGCTTCCTACACCAAAATGTACCCAAAGGTACATTTCGGCTTTGTTGTTTTTGCCATAAGCTCCAGTTTGCATAATCATCTTGTACAGTCACTTGAAATTCCACTGGACCATTTTGCATGGGCCACAAATCTAGGGCCAATTGTATGGCAGCCTTAGCTTCTTCAAAAGCTTTATTCTGCTCAAGTCCCCAATAGAATTCATATTTCTTCCGTATGACTCTATATAAAGGTTTTAAAATCTGTCCCAAATGTGGAATGTGGTGCCTCCAGTATCCAAACAATCCTATGAACTTTTGGGCCTCCTTCTTATTGGTAGGGGTAGGAAAATCCTGAATCTTTTGTCGGGCTTGAGGAAGAATCTCTCGTAGCCCCTTGTTCCATTGTATACCCCAAAATTTCACATTTTGAGCTGGTCCTTGAACCTTTGCAGGGTTAATTTCCCACCCTTTACTTTTCATATGCTCAATTAGAAGGGTCAAACTCCTTTCCACTTCTTTCGCATCTTTTCCCTGTATCATGATATCATCAATGTAGTGGGTAAGCTGTACACCAGGTAGCTTTAAGTCATCCAATTGTTCAGCCACAATACTGTGACAAATAGTGGAGCTATGTATGTACCCTTGTGGAAAGTGGGTGAAAGTATATTGTCTACCCTGCCAAGTGAAAGCGAATTGCTCCCATTGTTTAGGGTCTATTGGGATGCTAAAGAAGGCATTTGCCAAGTCAATAACTGCATACCAAGTCCCATCATATTTCTGGATCCTTTCTATTAAGGTGATGGTATCTGGAACAGCAGCATACAAAGAAGGAGTCACCTTATTCAACTGTCTATAATCCACAGTCATTCTCCATGTCCCATCTGATTTTCTTACTGGCCAGACAGGATTATTCCATCTTGTGGTTGTAGGGACTAACACTCCTGCTTCAACATATTCCTTTATAGTAGTGGTAATTTCATCTTGCCCACCTAGCACACGATACTGTTTTAAAGTAATTACTTCAGAAGGTTCAGGTAAAGTGATTGGGTCCATTTTTAGTTTTCCCACTAAAACTGTATTAATTCCTATCTTCCTCACAGCAAATAGGTATCTTCCTTCATGTAAATTCAGAGTCATGCCTCTCAATACATCTACTCCAATGATGTATTCAGGAATGGGTACAACAACCACAGTATATTCTTTCTTAGGTAACAGCCCAATTTTCATTGTTATTTTAACTTGTCTGGCTGATATTTCAGCCCCTCCTAGACCTGTGATGGTAATAGGAGTTCCATGTTTAAACTTATCAGGGTTTCCATAGATAAGTGTGGCCTCAGCCCCAGTATCAAGCAGTGCCCTAGTCACAGTAGTTGATCCATTCTTCCAATATATTGTTAAACCAATATGGGGTCTGCAATCTCTTCTGCATATTCTTTTTATCTGGGCTGGGGCTTGGCCTATCTCTTATTCCCCCTGAAGGTGGGGCAAACTTGGATACAAAGATTCAGATTCAGAAATACCTGTGGGGGTGGTTCCTGCTTCCCTGTTCATTCTAATGCTAAGTACCTTTTCTTGGTACAGCTTATGCAGCTCTTCAGTTGGAATACCATCTATTCTTCTAAAGTCCACTCTAGCTCTTAATAGAGCAGTAAAAAGTTCCCTTCTTGTCGGTCTATTTTGTCTCTGAATCCTCTGGCTCTTTACTCTTCTCTCTTGAGGCAATTTGTCTTTTTCCCATTCCCCTAAATGGCTGAATTGTGAAATCTTATCTAGCACCTCTGAAAGAGGGTGCCCTATTTCTCCAATTAACAGAGTCAGAATTAGGTGCTTATATGCAGGAGGAGCTGTCTTCACTATGATATTTCTATGAGGAACTACTAGGGGCGTATCATAATATGCATTTGCATCTCCAATCAGGATAGCAGTTTTCATTACCTCCTCCTTTAGCTTTCTCATACAGTCTCTAAGTGAGTACCAGGGTCTGTCTCCCCTAGGCCACATAGATTCAGTAGGATATTGCTTTTTGCATCCTTCTGCAGCTAAAGCTAGAAGATTAGTCTTGTTATTTCCTCCTTGCATATGGTGATCCCTAAAAGCCTGGTGTACGAAAGGATTCTGACTGATACTTATGAATTTTAAACAGTTCTCACTGTCCAGTGTTATTCCTCCTGCGCCTTCATCAGTGATTCTTACTATCCAAGACACTAAAGACTCCCCCATTCTTTGGGTAATTCTACTCAATATATCAGTGACCTGTTGAGTGAAATCCTCAATTATCTCCCTGGACTCTGTTTTGCCTCAGTGGTTCTCCTCTTCTTCTTCGTATGGAGAGAGCTTCTACATTAGAAGACTCCTCATCTAACCTTGCTCCATGCTCCTCACACACATTCTCCTGGAAGCTGTCAGGGCAATTCTGCCCAGCCTGTACAAAAGCTGCATGCACATTCGTTCTGCTAGTTTTTTGCTTCCTTTTAGCTACATGAACAGTAGCTTGCTCCTGGACCACATGAGTCCCTCCAGTTTGCTCTTCTGAGTGCTGTGTCACAGAAGAATCCTCAGGCAAACCAGCTGACTCCCTAGCCATCCGAGCTCTTTCCTCCAGCAGCTTATCCCTACTTTTACACATAAGTCGATAACTTGTTAGCAGCACCCAGCCTCTCCTGCACACTCCTGCCAGTTCTTTGCCTGGTTCTATGGGTATTGCTTTCAAACATCTTTCCAAATCTCCGGGTTCTCCCTCTTTTAGCCTTGGTTCCCAGTTTTCACAGGGCCCTGTGCTTTTAGCCCATTCTCTGGCTAGAGAGGAATAAGGCAAATCCTCCCAACCTGGAATAGCCATTTCTCCCTCTAAAGCCCCACTGCTTCCAAATAGAGGCCTGACATTTTGTGATCCCATCCTGGTCGCCAAATGTATCAGCAATGCCATATTCACAATGCCTATGGAAATTACAGATATGCTGATATAATTATCCATCACAAAATACATCATGCTTACCATATGGGGGAATAAGCTAGAAAATTTATTAAGATACCAAAAGACTGAGTCCCAAAACCAGAAAGTGAAAGCCATCAGAGTAGTTATGAAATTGGCACAGGTAGATAAAGTAGAAAGCACCCACATTATCAAGCCTTTAAAACAGAACAGGCTACCTCAGGCAAAGGTCCTCCTCTCCCCACTCACAGTAACCACCCAGCATCCCGGAAGAGCGCTCCCAGCAGCTCCGGCCCGTGGCAGTCCTCAGTAGGAGTCCTTAGAAGAAATTCTGGCTGACTCAAAAAGGGCTTCTCGCTGCCGCTTCCTCTGCTGCTGCTGCCACCATCGCCACCACTGATAGCCACCGCAGGAACTCTAGCTTGGCTTCCACTTCCTCTTGCTCCACCCCTTCCTGCTATGTCAGCAAGTCCAATGGGGCATGGAAGATCTTTAAATCCCATAACCCTTACAACTTCCTCTAATGAGGATATACTTTCCAATTAGATGAGGAGTTAGCCAAGGATGTTTATGAAAAATGAAATGCATATAACTGTGAAAAAAATGTATGCAATATTGTAATGGTAATGAACTGTGGAAGATAGCTAATTTTATCTATACAACAATTCATAGAAATACCAAAAGACCCATGATTAAAAAAATCTATGCACCTCTATTGAGAAAACTGAAAGATTCTCAGTGCAGATTGAATGCCACACACATAAATCTTTCTGCATATATATGTATATATACATATATTATATGTGTATGTATGTTTTTACTTTTTTCACGTCATGACTAATGTGAAAATTTTTCAATAACATTGTTATGCACAATAAGTATCATATTTCTTTCTTTTTCAATATGTACTTGGAGAGTGGAGGCTGAAAGGAGGGAGAAAATTTGGAAATGACAATAAAAAAATTAAAGAAAGAAAAATGTCAATGACTTCTCTGTTCTTAGTTCTTATATTTGTTTCTCTTTCTTGTATTTCTTTATTCTATTGTCTTTGAGAAGCAAATAATTTGCTTAGATCTATTTTTCTTTCTGAAACTATCTCCAATAACTCTTTTTAATTAAATATGCATATTTATTTCATTAATGGTTAAGTTCAGGTTTATAAGGTACATCACCTTGGTGTACATTGTTAAATTTCAATATTACACACACACACACACATGTTTGTGTTTGTATGTATCTTGGTATTACATATCTCTTGTGGATCATATTATATTTTATGTGAGTGTGTGTGTTTGTACTTAACATACCTCTGCTGCCATGTTTTTGTATTTTTTTAAAAAAACAATTTTTGTATTCATTCTATAGATATCTTGTTTTCTATATTCATATTTATCTAGACACTTTTACTATTTCTTGCATTGTAAGTTCCAAGATTTTTTTTGACTTGTTTTATTCTGTGAGTTATACTTAATTTTTAATGTTTTTTTCTTCTTTTTTGTCTTTATTAATTTATTTACTTTTAGTTTACAAGATTCAGCTCCACAGTCCCTTGAATTTCAAATTTTCTCCTCCTCCTCTCCTGCCACCCCCCCCCCCATGGCCATATGTAATCAAGTATAGGATCTGCAAATACATTCACATTAGAAATTAATCAGGTTGCCAAGAAGGATTGTAACCAATGGAATGAACAATGGGAAGAAGGAAACAAAACGAAACAAGATAAAGAAAGAGAGCAGGTAATTTGCTTCAGTGTGCATTCAAACTCCGTTCTTTCTAGTTCTTTTTCTGAACATAGACATCTCCTTCCATCATGAGTCTTTTGGGGTTGTCTTATAACCTTACATTGCTGAGAAGGGTCCAGTCTTTCAAAGTTGGTCATCATGCATACATTATGTATGTAATTGTGTACAAGTTTCTCCTGGTTCTTCTCAGCATAAGTTTGTATAAGTCTCTCCAGGTAAATATGAAGTCTATCTGCTCCTTATTTCTTATAACATATTAGCATTCCATTACATCCATATACCACAACTTGTTTAGCCATTCCCCAATTGATCGGCATCCCCTTAATTTCCTAATCTTTGTCACCACACAAAAAGCTGCAATATTTTTGTACATATGGGTCTTCCTCCCACTTCTATGATGTCTTTGGGATACAATGCTAGAAGTGGTGTTACTGGGTCAACGTGTATTCAATTATTTATAGCCCTTTGGGCATAGTTCCAGATTGCTCTCCAGAATGGTTGAATCAGTTCACGGAGAGTTATAATACTTAAGTAGACTCTACACACATACACCTTGATATAAATACATTTTGCTTATATAGAGATCATACATGTAGGTTTTATTCCATGTATTTTATTCATTTTCACATTATTTTGTTTTTTTATGTTAATTTCACTTTTCTTTTTCCAGACTTTTTTTTTTTAGCTCTCTATATTTGCATTTTGAATCACTTTTTCTTTCTTTTCTCTTTTTGGTGAGATTTGCCACCATGAATTCAAAATATTCCCTCCTACAAATGATTTCTGTTGTGCAGAGCATAGATTCTGCTTTTACAAATTACTAGTTCTCTTTCAGATAATTCAGGAACACCATGGTGCAATTCTATGATCTCTTAGGATTTTGAATAGTTCTTGGGCTCATTTTTTGTTGATTTTCTTTGATATTGAGTCAATCTAGAAATAATATTCTTTGTTGTTATTGTTCATTTTTTTGCTTGTGATCAAGGTCTTTAACTGAGTTTTCTTTCTCCTGGGTTCTTTGCTCATTTCAGTATTTTTTCCCCTTGTATCACCTTATTGATCCATTTTTGACAACTACTTTCTGTATTTGTTCCCTAAGAGGTGGTTCTCAAAGATGTCTCAGTCCCCTGCCATGATAGGAAATTCACATTTCCCAAGCACTGTGTGACTCTTGGGTCTATAGAACTGGTTCTAGGTAGGTGGTGGGCTTTTGAGAATTGATAGAGTACCATACAGCCACCAACATGCATACACATCCTACCCCAGTTCCCTCTGTTCTTTAATTTTCTGACAAAGATTTATTACCACAAAGAGCACTGCCTTGTTGCTCACCTACAAGTTCTGGCTTTTTTATTTTCCATGCTACTGGATTGAGAAAGAAATAGATTTGACTTTTCTTGTAAATGTTTGTGGTGCTGAATTTGTGTGATGAGAAGTGGGGTAGAGCTTGCTGAATGAGCATTTAGAAGTAAGGAGATTCACCTCCTCTCCTATTCAACATACCATGAGGGGGTTTGGTGTCTTAAACTAAGGAAACAGGTAAAATTATATTTTCTCTTGTGTATAATTTCTATTTTGGAAAAGCCTGAGAAAATTGAGAGGATCAGAAGAAATATTTAGGCCTTCAGCTTGTTGGTCCCACGTGACCAAATCCCCAAAAATATTTCTTTATTGATGCACTTTATCACTCTCTTCTCCTTTTCTTTTAATTTTCATGTCTTTCTTCTCTTTTTTAAAGAAGTTTTGCCTGCACTCTACTTATTCTTCTGCCACTGGAATTTATGTGCTACAATGTTTGTCAGAGGTGTGAGAAAGGATGAGAATTCTCTATGTATATGTACATGAGTACAAAGTGTGAAAAATCAAAAAGTCCAAGAGATGTATTTTCTAGGTAATTAAACATTTTACTAATTATGGATAGTGAATAATTAATAAAAGGATAATCATTTGTCTTTCTCTTCTAAAGCAAAGGCCCTTAATGGAGGCCTCTTGATGCTTATATACCCTTGGAATAGATGGTATTCCCAACAGGCAGAAATCAACTCTGGTTAACAATTAAGGACTGAATGACCCACAGGGGCTTATTTATGAGTGAGGAAATAGAAAAGGGAAAATCTTAAACTCAATTAGTAATTGTTTATTAATTTAAGAGAAAATTGTCATTTGCCTTAAAAGTTCACATGCCATTTCTATCCATCTGTGCATGAAATGAATGAATGGATGAATGATTTTAAAAACATTTGTTAAATGCTTATTATGTTCCTAGAATCTAAATAATCAAAGGAAATATAAATATAAGAACCATCATGTACCATTTCATCAGGGAACTTACATTGTAATATGAAGAAATAACTAATATAAGCTATTTATTGCCATGAAGAGATATTATGGTTTTGAAAATTGTAGCAGACATATGTAAAGCATTGTCAAAAACTTCATCAGGATCAAAGAAAGAGTTGATATAGTTTTCAAAATTTGAATGGAGAGAAAGATAGGGGTTAACCATGGAATGACATAGTGACAATGGAAATGTCCAGAAATTGAAGTCATTCTGAAACTTTGTCTTAGATATAGTTGTTTTTTAAAAAAATACCAATCAACACAGTGCAGCCATGCAACAAGAGTTGAGACATGAAATAGTTAAATGTTCCAGGGCATATCTATGGAAATAAAAGAAGTTACTAAAGTTTCATGTAAAAGATTAGAATATTGATGACATATTACCTGGATTAAATTTTATTGCTATTTAGTAGAGGGTCAATCTTTCAACTAGTTTTGGTCTTTCTTCCTATGTAAACTTTGCCATGTGGATCATTCACACAGATGCTGAGGCAATCCTTAAAACATCTTCTCCTTGTATTCTGTAATTGTGGAGATTCATTTCTACTTCATAAAATCTAAGCACCAACACAGCTCTATCCTTGTCCTTGTGATCAGCTTCCAAATTCATAAGACCATAATTCTTTTAACAAAGTTATGAATGAAGACAGAGAAGGTATGCTTATTAAGTTTGTGGATGACTCCATTTAGAGAGAAATAGATAATAAAACAAATGGAACATTTAGGATCATTGCCTAGAAAAAGAAAATGAAAAAAAAAACATAGGAATAGTTGTAAAATCTTCACTTGACATCCTCTGATCCAAGAAATTTATACCAAAGTAATCAAGGACTTCAAGAGGAATATATGATCATGATTGAAAAAAAATACATAGGAAAATGCCTTTGTGCAGTCACAAGGTTGTCTTACTCTTCAAAAGGAGAGTAGGAAGGTACTGGATATGGAAAGCATTAGGCATGACAAAAATGAAATTGAATATATTTTAAATGATGTGAATTTGGTTATTGATGTAAAAGTCATTACAGAATCATCGCTGTGTTTACAATAAAGACCATAGGATAGAGAACTAGCAAAAAAAAATTAATGAGAAGAAAGGGTGAATACAATAAGACTAAATAAAATTGAGCTCAAACATGATCTCATTTAAATTTTTTTGAAAAATATTAAATAGATGAAGGTAAAGACATTGACCCTCGTTGTCCATATTCCTTAGAAAATGTTGATTGATGTTAAAACAGTTGCTTCAATGAAGAGATGAAAGGAGCACAGAAACTACCTCTTCAAGGAAACCATTTATCTCCTTGAAAAGTAAAGACTTCTAGAAGACAAACTTAATATAGTTTTATGGCATATATTCATTTGGATAACATTATAGAAATAGTATAAGCTTGTGTTTAGTATCAACTCAGAAAACTGTGAAGTTGCGGAAGAAGAAATGAAATTGCCAAAGTGTGATTCAAATAGTCAAGTCAAGTTAATAATTATTTTATTGACACTTATGTTTTAGACAGCATGTTAAGCACTGTCAATGAAAATGTCAAGCATAAGGACAGCCCCTTGCCTTCTAGCTTTAATTCCAATGTGGGTAGAGAATGCATATATAAAAACTGAAATTAAGGGATGGAAGAAGGTAAAGAAAGTCTGGAGAATTGAGAAAAGTTTGTAGAGGAATAAATACATGGATTACCCAGACATCCATCTTTAATTAAAAGTTCTGTGAGGAAGCCAACAATAAAAGGAAAGGGCTGAAGGGGTAAAGGGTACTTCTAATAGGTCAGGTCTAGTGGTAGTAGTTGTAGCAGCTAGGTTTCACAGTGAATAAAAGACCAGATCTGGAGTCAGGAAGACCTGAGTTCTAATCTGATCTCAGACAATTACTATCTGTGTGACCCAAGACAAGTCACTATTTTCCTCAGTTTCCTCATTTGTAAAATGAGCTGGAAAAGGAAATGGCAAAAGACTAAAGTTCTTTGCCAAGAAAATCTCAATTTGGGGATCATAAAGAGTCAAAAAACAGCTGAAATTACTCAAAAATAAAAACAATAGTGGTAAAATTAACTTTCAGATTGAGGAGGTTTGTGTCCCATGATAGAGAAATTATCTTGAGTAGTTATAGATAAAATTTGGAGGAGGAAAACAAATGGAAGAAAATGAAATAGATTCCTAGAGTTTCTTTAGTGATAGATTCATTATTAATGACAAAAAATGACAATATTCTATTTCTACCCTAATATGTCAGTACCTGATATGAAAAAGTAGAAATGATATTTCAAATAAGGTCAAGAAGCATTATGGACACTTCCATGTGGGAATTGTTTTGCTTATCTATTCATATTTGTAAAACTACAGAGTAAAACATTATATTGAAATTCATGTATCCTGATACATCTAGTTCTTCTCATATCACACTGCATAAGTTTGGAAGGAGGAGACAGTAACACGAGGCATATGAATGATTAGAGATGAGAAAGTAGAAAGAAAAGGGGGCTCTCAGAAAATAGATTCATTTTTTTCTATAAAGTATGAGGCAAAGTTCTCCACTGAGAGAAGGGGAATCATGGGAGGTTTGCAAAGGGATGAAAAGTTTTGGAAGAACTGCTCTGCAGAGCAGAATAGTGAGTTGAGACTGGAAGTATATTAGGCTTTTCTAGCAAGAGTGGGTGTCCCATGGGGCAGCTAGGTGGTGCAGTGAATAGAACACTGGCCCTGGAGTCAGGAAGACCTGAGTTCAAATCCAGCTTCAGACACATAACACACACACACACACACACACACAAAACTAGCCATATGACCTTGGGCAAGTTACTTATCTCCAACTGCCCTTCCTCCCCCTCCAAAAAACAAAAACAAACAACAAGAGTGGGAGTCCCATTGAGGTTGTACAGCATAAAGGTGGAACCAATCAGAATGTTATTATTTTCTCTACATTATTTCTGAAGAATGTATGTAGCAATGAAGGTAGCAGATGGCATGATCCAATGCTGAGACTTGGCAGGGTACCATTGTTTATATGATAAGGGGTATAGAAACTCAAGTGAAAAGGACAGTGTTGCATTGAACTGTTTCACCAACTTATTTCATCAAGATGCAGAAAGAGAGAAGAAGGTAGCTTTTGCTAGAGAGATGACTTGGCAGAAAACTGAGGGATTGAGGAGCACTATGTAGATAAGGAATCATGTTTGTTAAAAGAAGGTAGTACATTTGTGGGTGATGACAAGATCAAGAGTATCACTATCTTTGCATGGAGGATAAATTATTAAAAGAATAAGGTAAGGAGAGAACCTGGCAGTGACAATTGGAAGCAAATAGTTTCACAATTCTCCTGTCTCAACCAGTGGGATGTGATGAAAGAAGTAAGGTGGAGTTAATTCTGGAAATAGTGACTAGGAGTTTATGTCATCAGGGAGGAGCCAGGTTTCAGTGACAGCTAGAAGATATAAGGAGTATAGAGATGAAAATATTTAGGATAAAGGTGTTTGTTGTAATATGTTGTAAAACCACAGTGGAAGGGCTGGCTGGGTGGTATTTGGTTGGTGAGAGGATTGCGGGGAATGGGGATAAGGAATTAATATTGAAGTTTAGGGAATGGGGTGTGGATGAAGAAAAACAGAGGGTTAGTATCGCTGTAATGTGTGATGACTCACTGTAAGACTGTTCTTCATTGAATGTATGGCAGCATTCCTTTTCCCATAGGAGACTTGAGCGGGGCTGGAGAGAAGTGAAGGAAGAGATGGGAAGCACACAATCAGGTCAAATTGGTAGATCCTGTTTCCCTATTTCTTTTTTCCCTCTGAAGGCTGGAAAGTAGGCAGGAAATTTTACAGCAGGAAATAGAAAACAAATCTGGATTGCTGTAGGTGGAAGTTTCATTCCCCACTGGCATTTCTCTTCTTATTTCCTCAAGGGACAGACAGAGAAGGAGATGGAAGGCTTGAGTTCAAAGGGAAAGCTGATCCTTTTTGCACTGGACCTTCTTCATGTTGTGTTTGGGAGATCAGGCAGGTAACCAGCCTTGTACTGGCACAGATAGAAGTCACTGCACAGGCCTTGGACCACCTTCCATCAGTGAATATGTGTGATAGGAGATGAGAAGCACCTGACAAAGGGAGTTCTCAAGCTCCTTCTCACCTGATGCTGAAGAGCAGCCCAGCACTAAAGGAAATGAGTTCTTACTAAAATAATTCAATGTCAACTTGGAAGGTCTCAGGTGGAGTACTCCTGGAATTTCTGCTTGGGCTTGTGTGGTTTAACATTTTTGTCAATGATATATAATGATATGAATGGCAAACTTCTCAAATTTACATGTTACACAAAAAGCTTGGTGTAATAGCTATACGGAATTTTATGGAAAGCATAATTTTCTCATGTTTCAAAGGATACATGGCTTCATACCTCTGGGTACATCTATACCAATACTAATCAACATCCCTCCTTACCTTAATAGACTCTTCTGATAAGCAAAAGCATTTAAGATTAGTCTTAGGATAAGGATAATACATTATTTAGGATAAGGCCAACATATTACTTAATGGTCAACCTATAACCTTGCTGAACTTAGCTAGGCTGGTCCTTAGACCTGCAAATAAAGCTGATCACTGAACTCACAATCAAAGTTATTTTTGTTTTGTTCTTCCCACCTTAGCGGAGTTTAAACACTATTGGCACAGCTTTCAATAATGCAGGGTCATATTAAAACCATGATCAGGGATTGAATGAACACTCAAGTTTTACACACTATTATATATTTAGGATAAATTTGCTAAATCTGAGCCAGAAAGTTACAAAGATGAGAAAAGTCATAAAATGTTTCAACTGATTTCAATTTTTTATTATTATTTTTTATTATTTGCAGGAAGAAATGCATTCCTCCCATTTTGCCTCATGTTACTAGAATAGAAAGAATGACACTACCCAGGTTAATATTTCATAGAAGAGAATGTAGGAGACTAATTCACAAAGAGGAGACCAGATTATTATTCCATCAATAGGGATTGAGAGCCTCTCATAATCAACTTAAATTAAAATTCAACTGTAGAAAGGAAGTGGTCATAAAATATTTACCAAGTTGGTAAATTATGGAGTAAGCAGTGCTTCTGAAATTGTCCAGTCTCCCCAATCTAGAGTCATACAAAAATAAGTAAATTGCAATACATATGAGATTTTAACTATTGAAGATTAAAGTTGTACTTCACATTCCCAGCCTTCTTGGAAATAGAAAGGGTCAATGATTAGTATGTTCCATTTACTCTCTTCTCTCATGGTCAGAAAATATTTTTAAGACTATCTGTACCAAATAATTAAAGAGTTTCAAATAATTTGACTGGTGATGCAATACAGGAACAAAAAATACAATGGAGAGTCAAATGAAATACATGATTTTACTTTTTCTCATGTAAAATCAGTCCAGACAGAAAAAAATGGTTATTCATGACAAAGTACACAGATTAAATGTAATGAAGAAAACTTGTTCACATTTTTATGGTGCTTTAAGTTTGAAAACCACTTTTTATATACATTTTCTCACTTTACTCCCACAACAACCCTATGAGGTAAACACTATTACTACCCTCAGTTTATAGTTGAAGAATCTAAGGTTAAGGAAGGTAAAGTCAATATTCCCAGTTAACACATTTAGCAAGTGGCTGAAAAGGGAATCAAACTCAATTCCTCCTGACTCTAGGTCCAGTATTTCTTCACAACTGACCAATGAAGAATCTGAGTACTAAAGAAATAAAGTGATTTGCACTTGTTCTCACAGGTAAAATGTTTCAAAGCTGGAATTTAAATCCAAGTCTTTACTGACTCCAAGTCAAGAATATTGTCTGTTAAAGAAAATATTTGTAAGTACTATCTACCAAAGTATAAAGTATTATCTACTTTTGGCAATAGAGAATCCATTAAAGAAATCACCTATTTTAAAATGTCAAGGGTGTGTTTTGTGTATGTGTAAATATCAAGGGTGTGTTTTGTGTATCTGTAATTTTGGCATGGATGCAACCCTTACTTATTATATAGGCTATACCAGCAGCATATGGTTTCTTCCAGGTATCCAAAAGAATTCAAGTATGGATCCAGTGATGGTCTGTTGAACTGCTGGAGGACTAGCCAAGTTGGGAGCAAATTCTGCTTTATCAAAATTTATTTTCCAGATAGAGAATTTCACAAGAAAATAGATTGTAATAGAGTAGTGTTGTGGTTATGGGACTTAAAGATCTTCCATGCCCTTTGAATTTGCTAATGTAGCAGGAAGGGGTGGGGCCAAGCTGGAGTGTGTGCCTTGACTGGAAGACTGGTGGCAGCAGCAGCAGCAGCAGTAGGTGGTGGCACAGTGAACTCCTGTTTTTGAGCTAATCAGAATTTCTGCTAAGGACTCCTGCTGAGGACTGCCAGGGACAGGAACTCTCAGGGGCCAGAGCTGCTTGGAGCAAAATTTGTGGACACTGAGCAGTTGCCATGAGTCAGGAGAGGAGGCTCTTTGCTTGAGGTAGCCTGTTCTGTTTTGAAGGCTTGAGAATGTGGGTTTTTACTACATTAACTACATGTGACAACTTCATAATTACTGTGATGGCCTTGACTTTTTGCTTTTGGGACTCAGTTTTCTGGTATTTCAATAAATATTCTAGCTTTATTCCCCATGTAGAGAGCCTGGCATATTATGTGATTAATAACCATATCAGCATATTTATAGTTACCGTAGGCATTGTGAATACTGCATTATTGATACAAGTAGTACCTACATATTGAAATAATGATTTTATAGATCCTTCATTTATTGAAATATAAAAGTATATATCCACTAACACACACAAACAAGCACATGCATGTATATACATTAAAGCCATGGATATATATGAAACCCACACATTGCAGTGTGGTATAGGAAAGGAAGGATGTAATACCCAAGTTCTGATATATGCTGCAAACCTACACAATAATTTCTTCAATAGAAAGGACATCAATTACTCAAAAGTTTGTAACTGTAACTAAGCAGTGTGAGATTACTAGTGTTTGAAACTGGCCCACTGCATTAGAACAAAGACAGAATACAAAGGAATATACTTTGGGAATATTAAGTGCCAGAGTGATTGGGAAATTGTCTTTTATTACAGAGGATGCTATCATAATAGTATCAAGGAGTTCATTGTTCACACCCTCTGTGTAAGTGCTTTGAAATTCTTGTGAAGTTCAGTTCAGTTCCACCACTAATGTTAGTCTAATTGTATGGGAGTGATCAAAGGGAAGAAAAAATAACATTATAACTATTAAAATTGCCACCTAATTAGAAAAACATAACAAATAGTTCCCCACCCCTTCCATCTGATAGATATAGCATACCCAAATATGTGAGTATATAGCTATATATCTAATCTTATTTGGATACATATATATATATATATATGTATATGTATATGTTGGAGAGAGACAGATAGATGGACACAGAGAGAGAAACTGAGACAGACAGAAAGTGAGAGACAAACAGAGATGGAAAGACAGACAGACAGAGAGAGAGAGTGAGAAAGAGAGAGACAGAGAGAGAGAGAGACAAAGACAGAGAGAGAGACAAAGACAGACAGACAGAGAGAGAGAGAGAGAGACAAAGACAGAGAGAGAGAGAGAGAGAGAGAGAGAGAGAGAGAGAGAGAGAGAGACAAAGACAGAGAGAGAATTTCCTATTAGGAATATAGATGACAAAGCATTATTCTGAGGTTTTACCTATTTTTGCCAATGTGATCCATGACAGAAAATAAATGGTTAAGAACACCTACCATAGGGAAATCACTAAAACTAAGACAAAATGAATTTGCTGTTGTCCGCAATAATAAGATAACATTTCAAGGGATATTTAATTTGAACTTTGGATAATAGCATATGTTTGCTTGTTCATGTGATTGGAAGCAACAGACTGGATCATCAATCTGCCATGTAATCAGTAGAAAAGAAAAAGCAAAAATTGCCTGTCCATTTTCTGTATTCTGTACCTATTCAGACAATAATTGAATATTTTCCATTGAATTTTTTTGTCACAGACTTGGAATAAAACAGTTGGTGTTGGGTACATTAATATGTGAATCAATTTCTTCTATAGCTCAATTCCTAATAAGTCAGAATCTCTTGATTTGAGGAAATAGTGAACATATTGGGTATTCTTGGTATATTAGATGTGCTGAGGACTATATAGTACTTTCTTTTCAT
Source organism: Petaurus breviceps papuanus (assembly GCF_028583685.1). Classification (NCBI taxonomy): domain Eukaryota; kingdom Metazoa; phylum Chordata; class Mammalia; order Diprotodontia; family Petauridae; genus Petaurus; species Petaurus breviceps. The sequence continues at coordinate 16,586,590 of NW_027187419.1, read as the reverse complement.
GAAGAGTAGCTGTCATTCCTCCTTGAGAATCCTTAAGCATGATTTCTTTACCTAGCTTCCAATATAAAATGGATTCACTTTACCTCTTTGGCATCTCTTGATTTTCTCAAGGTTCATTTGATGTGAGATGGGAAACCTTTCCTAATCTTCCCTGTTAGTCTTGTTTGAGTCCTCAAATTATTTTGTTTGCTAATCTTCCTTTACAAACTACCCTCTACCTATCTGGTTGTTAGTTGTCTCATCACATAGTAGGTAATTGATAAATGCTTATTGAGTGAATTAATGAGTGACAAAGTCAAAAGTTTCATCTAAAATCCTCTTCATTAGACCCCAAGCTTTCAAGCTCTCCCCTCTCTAGTCCACTCTCAAAACTACTTCCAAGATCACCTTCCTAAAGGATTAGACAGACCATACTGAACCCTTGATTCAGAAGCTTTTGTAGCTCCCTCTTGACTCTGAAGTAAAATACTAAAATCTCCTCTATGTCAGTCTTTCACTATGTACTTCCAGTCTACTTTTCCAGAGTAACTTCATATTTTTTCCTGCTTTATTCCTTTCACACACTGTTTTACCAGTCAAAGTGACCTATCTGTCATTGTCTGGGTATAACATTCCACCCTCTGCCTCCATAACTTTGGATAGAATAATATCTTTCAATTTTTTTTATGGTTCTACTGATGTTCCATCTCCCAATGAGAATCTTTCTTTATATTTGTTATTATTATGTTTCAATATAATCTTCATATTTGTTAAGTACTTGACAATAAAATTATACACCCCTCACACACATGTGTGTGCAGATGTAGAGATATATCTATTTCTGCTGCCTACTAAAACATTAGTTACTTGAGATATTTGTTTTACTCTCCTGTGTGTCCAGCATGGAGACTTATAAAACATATTTGCTTAATTAATTCTAATTGGAGGGGATAGTATTGGAATGAATGGGCTCTTCCTCATTAGTTTTAGCTCAATTCAACAAATATTTATCAAGGCCCTACTCTAATTAAAGTATTGTCTGTCATTGCAAATACAAAAAAAATCTCTCCTAAATTATGCTGTAGTGTTGGGGCAAGTAAGGAGCAGAGCTAAGAGAGGATAGAGGCTGCACTAGGTACAAGAGGGTAGAAGGATGCAGAGATCAATCAAAAAGTACCTGTCCTCAAGGTGCTTATATTTTATTGAGGAGATGCAAAATGTACAGACATAAAATAATACAAGTCAAGTTTAAAGAGGGTAAAGTAGAGATCAACCAGAAGTACCTAGAGAAATTTGAGGTAGGAAAAACACTAATAATTATGAAAACTAGAAAAATTCCAGCAGATTGCAAGCAATCTGAGCCTTGAAAAATATATAAGGTTTCTGAAATTTATAACGTGAAAGAGAATGAGGATTGAGAAATGATCCACAAGATTTAGCAGTTAAAAATCATTGGCGATAGAAGAAAAAAAAACATTATATTCTGGTTACATTATCAATAAGTTGGAGGACTAGACATGTTCTACATCTACCAATATCTCCTTAAAAATTTCCAAAGGGGAGCTAGGTGATGAAATGAATAGAGTACTAACCCTGGAATCAGGAGGACCTGAGTTCAAATCCTGCTTCAGACACTTAACAGAAAAACTAGCCAGGTGATTTTGGACAAGTCACTTAGCCCCAATTTCCCTCTAAAAAGCAAAAAAAAAAATTCCAAAAGAGAAATTACTTATCACAGGTAAGCAATTATAGGAATTGCCACAGTGTTAGGATGAAGAAGCCAAATAAATCTTACAAAGTAGAGAAAACTCATCCTTAATGCCTTGATACATCAAACTAACTTGGTCTTTTTTTTTGGTAATCGCCACATGATTTGCCTTCTGATGCAGTCTCTAACAAACTCCCTAACTTTATTCTTCTCATAAGTCCTGTTGCAGCAAGCAGAGAACCTTAATTCTGTTCAACTGTGGAAAGGTGGAGAGGAAAAGGAAGGTAGAACTATGATTTTCTTCTATTTGAAGTGAAGTGGGTCCTAGATTAAGATCCCTAATTAGGTGGATCTTTCTTGAACAAATGCCTTTAAATGAATATAGTAATACAAAAGAAGTTGAAACAATATATGAGGGATATAGAACCATGTGGATTCACAATAAAACATGAAACCACAGAAAGATTTTCTTGAATATTTCAGGAGAAACTTAAACTTTCTTTTTGGCCTGCGTAGAACTTTTTTTTTTTTAATACATGGGCAGCTGGAATGGGCAGGACACATCAAGAGTCCTTTGGGAGGCCAGTGGTGGGGGCCAGAGGCAGATGGTTAATGGTATACTTAGAAGAGTTGGAGCACCAGCAGGGCCCCTTGGCAGGTACTGTTGGATCCTAAAAGGGCAGAGGTCCCCCCACCCATCCCACTTCCCAGACTAGGGAGACTTCTTTAATGCCCTAAGACCCAAGAGGGTGGATGTTGGGTGGAGCTGTATAGCTGGGAGGTGTCAGCTGCTTAGACATGAGCCAGGATCATTGGGCCAGGGTCCCATGATGCTAAAGGGGCTGGGAGGAGGGTGTCCAGTCATTCGAAGCTTCTGGCTCAGGAGTGATCTCTTCACTTATTCTTCTGGGGATGAATCATGCCTGCCTTGGTTGGGAGACTCATAAGGGAGCTGAGGAGCAACCTGGGAGGTCAGCACTGTCCGACTGTGAGCCAAGGCCTGGAGGACTTCCCAGGTCAGATGGGCTGCTGTGTCTAGGGCTCATCCACTCAGGTCAGTCACCAGGCTGTCCATGGAAGCCTAGTGCCTCAGGAAGATGGGATGGATCACACGATGGTACAGAATCTGGGAGCCATTGCAGGCCACTGGAAGCATGCAACATAGCAAGAAGGTGCACTTTCCTGCATAGTAGAAGGGGAACCAGAAAAGGAAGATGTCAGAGAAAAACTCAAGCCAGGCCAAATATGCCATATACCACCCAGTAGGTTAGCCAGATGGTATCATCATCTTTGTTGGGGCTTTCAGTGGCCTTGATGGAGGCATATGCTGGGTAGATGAATCTGATGAGATTGCAGAGCAGGGAGGCACCATAGCCAAAGATGAGATAGAGGGCCATGAAAGCAATGGAACCTATAGCCAGGTAGTACATTTTTATACCAGTGACATCCTCCAGCTTCCCCAGGATATTGGTGACAATGTTTTTCTGCTCCAGAAACTTCTGGAAGTGCTGCCTCAAGCTACCTGTGGGTCCTGGGACTGACGGGGAAGGAGAGGGGAGGGAGGATGACTGGACCCCAACCTCCAGGGCTCCCCAGCTGCTCTGCAGCGGTGTTGTTGGCGTCTGCCTTTCCTCACTCCTCCTGTCCGTGGGTCCCTCCCCTTCCTTCCCTCCCACTTCGTGGTCCTGCAACTGCTGGAGAAACTTAAATCTTGACAGAAAGAGTTATAAGGGGAAAATGGCCTGTGGATTTTCCAAAGTTGAAAGAGAGAACAGAAAATTGGGAGTACAAATATACTGAATTTAAATAAAATCTGGAAGAAAAGCAGAAGCATTCATAATAATACTAAAACAACTGATCTCTGTATATAAACAAAAGCATAGATCTTTTTTTGGGGGGAGGGCAATTGCAGGGCAATTGGGGTTAAGTGACTTGCCCAAGGCCACATGGTTATTAAGTGTTAAGTGACTGAAGTTTAAAGTCAGGTCCTCCTGACTCCAGGGCCAGTCATCTATTCATTGTACCACCTAGCTTCCCCAAAAGCATTGATCTTGAAAACAAGTTTCATACAGACAAGTTGAGCACCATGGGCTTCCCAGAAAAAAAATGTGACAAAATTAAAAAAAATACTGAACATCAGAAAGAAAGAAATAATAAAAGGAAACTACCCACAACCATTAAATAAATTTAGCTATTTAGAGAATACAGAGATTGGCTCCAGGGAAAAATATTTTTAGACTCCAAATATATATTGGTTAAAGAAAACAATTCAAAGATAAAAAACAAATTATGCAAGAGATTAGGAGAAAGACAAATATAAATATTAGAATATCTGAAAATAATGTATGATTTTTAAGAGATTACTTTCAGTAGACATGGTGAGAAAATTAAATTAAAGGGTTTGAGAAAAGAATGACTGGTGAAGATGTGGAGCCAATAGATGTAGATTATTAATATCAGAAGTTTAGTAGTGAGAGAAAATGAGGTATCAGAAGATAATTTAAAGGAGTGGCCAGGTCAATATTTTTATTAGATAAGAAAGGTCTGGAATTTTTGTATGCAATGGAAAAAGAATGAAGAAAGGGAGATTAAAAGTGAGAGGAAGAAAGAGGGTGGATTGGTGGTCAATTAAGCAATTTCCTAAATTAGATAGGAAGTGGAAGTGAAAATGGTATATTTCACCTTAACAAAGAGAAATACCACTTCCATCCTCTTAGACGAGAATGAAAGAGGAAACCATCTTTGAAGATATAGAGAGGGTTTGAGGAGGGATTAGTAGAGATTAGAGAGCTCAAGGATTATATCCCCAATATTATCTGTAAAGTAGGAAGTGAAATTATGTAATAAAAGAAAAACAGCTGTGAAGTGACTTCTGCCAGTTTTGTTCAGGTTCAAGCCAACTATGCTTGGCAGTAGAAGAGAAAGCAGAAAGGGAGACTGAAGGGAAAAGATTGGTATTTTGTGGTTATCAAAATGACATAGGTCCAAGGGAATCAAAGGTGAAACATAGTGAATTATCAAACTGGTTAACTGAGTAGCAACAGGTGTTTCAATTTTGTCTTTAAATGTGCAGCATTTAGTACAGTTTGTGACACAAACATAATTAGGTCTAGGGTCTCATCTCTGTGGATATTCCATTAAATAGTAGGAATTGCCACTTTTATTTGTATTTTATTTTTATCACCACTGAAGGAAATAAGGGAATGTAATCTATAGTTCTAAATTGTATCCTTCTTCCTTGGGCATATTCTCATGGTCTCAAAAGAGAAATTGGGTACTGGCAATAGCCCTGATAGCTATTGTATAGAAATCTAGTGAAAATTAGTCAGTGCATATGTAGCAACCTTTTGGGGAAGCATAATAAGTAGTTCCATTTAATTCAAGCACTCCATGTGGAATTCTGAAGTTCAAGGTCTTTGAGAGCAGCTATACTGAGTTTCTAAAACTTTTTGATTTATTCACTAGAGGACTTTGAGTTTACAAAGTCTAAGGACTTATTCATCTCTTTCTCAGTATCAGGCCCACTTCAGACGTTGTCCTCTAAAAGAGGATTTTTTTTTTAAACAGGACATGTCATTGTTATCAAATTTGTGAGATCAGAGCCTCTCACCCCACCTGACCCCAACCTTGGCAGTCAGTCTTTGAATGTGGAGGCAAAGATTCTTAATTTATTTTGATGAATGGTTGAGTATATTTAAGGTTTTATTTTGTCTTTCTCCATTAATAGTTGACTTAGAGAGGTATGTGAAGATGATTCTCATAAAAAAATATTTTCTAAGAAATTGGGTACATATGTTGCTAGTTAATTGAGACTGCTTTATTCACCATTTTTTATTAAAATTTGATTTTTTTCTGAAAATGTGCTGTCTTTCCTTCCTTCAAATATATTGTGAATCATTAAATCAATACTCACACAGTTACGTTTTTACCTCAAATACAGATATCCTTACTGTATATTTGGCCTAATCTGGATATTTCCCCCATCTTTTAATCTAGATAAGAATCTTTCCTATATCAACAATAAACATATATAGGTCTGTGATATTACAGTCTGTTGGGTAACTTTAATTGTGAAAATAACTCATGAAAATTATTTGTTGTTCTTTTACATTTTTCTTTTATTTGTTATCTTTACTTTTTCTTCTATAAATTCCCTTAGGAAGATTTTGCTTAATTGGGTCTCTTTTTAAATCTTTCATTGTACTAGCTTTCTGCTCTACTGCTTGTTTCTGCTTTGTGAGTTGATTCTACTCTTAAGCTCCCATCACTCTTCTTCCTAAGATTTTGCAGACCAGTTTATACTCTATATCTCTCTTTTTAAATTTTATTTTAATCTCATTCTATTTAACAAGAAAGTTAAGTGCTTTCTCACTTAGGTATATTTTAAAGATTCTTTTGACCTACTTTTTGGGGTAAATTTTCTAAACTGGTTAAATTGTTATATTATTTTTTTAATTAGTGATAGTTTCCTTTCTTTATATGTTAGCTAATGTTTATTATAGATAGCTTATCTGAATATTTCATTGAACTTTGCATTCTAATTTATATATATATATATATATATATATATATATATATATATATATACACTCACACACATTTACACACATTCATTCTAACAAGTCAATGTTCTGATTATACATAAACTACTGATTCAGAAATAATTGAATTTGTAGTGAGAATGTCAGGAACGATTAGACTCAACTCATCCAGTAACATGTCTACTTTATCACTGAATGATTATCTCATGTTTAGAGCAATAACTATCAAATTAAAGTTTATAAAGAGGTTAAAAACAAATTATTAGAATCCTTTGCTCTCTTTTATATCAACCTGTCATCAGCATGGCAACAGCAGGAGATCACATTGGGGTAAACATCATTTTGCATTTTCTTCTTTTTAAGGGGTGCTATAGTTAGGAAATTATGTGACCAAATGTTAGTCTGCTGCTTATGAGACTATCCAATACCATATCACTACACGTATATATGTGTAGTGAGTATATATACACACACACAAAACTTTTCACCCACATCCCAATTAAAAATGTATATGTTTCTGTGCATATGTATGTGCATATGTGTGTAGGCACACATATATAGCAGTTCTTTTTTTTGTCTTTCCTTTCTAAGTTCATGTTATTTAGATTTAAGTCTCCTTAGAATTATAATATGCTATAGATTTGTTCATGATCCTTTCAATCAAAATGAATGCTAAGCAAAGAAGATTTTGTTTGGGATGAGGTGGGTAAAGATGACAGGGAGGGCTTATATGAATATTTTCAATAACAGTGATTGAAAGTTTATATACATTTCAGGACTAATTCAAGGGTCTCTGCTTTCTTCCATTTAACAAAATTATATTCTAAATGGTTGAAAGGGAGTATGGTGTTATAGAATGATATCATCTCCTGAATTCAGGGAAAAACAAAAGAAATAAAACAGGGGTTCTGCCTCTGATATATCTTGACTGTGTAATGGTGGACAAGTCATTTAACCACTCAGGACTCCCCAGGCAAGGCTCTGATTCAAATTGATGGAGAGAGTTTCTACAACAAGCAATTTCCCACACTGAAGAAATCATAGGTCTAGAAACCTTCTCCTAAGGGGGTAGGAGGAAGTCACATGACCACTTGCAAGCAAAGTTAGTATTTTAGAATGTAGGGAGAAAGAGAAATATGAGTATATTTTTCCACATTTCCTTTATGTAGGCTATGATCCAAACAAATGAGGACATTAACCAAAGGGTGCCTAAGTACTCTGAAATTTGAGTCTCTTACAAAAAGGTTACATGTGAGAGAAGTTATAATTTTCCCATTATATTAATAACCAATTATTAAATTAGGATTAATTTTCTTTCTTTCTTCCTTTTTCATGATTTAGGGACCAGCCCTTGAAAATCATTCAACCAGTCTCTGAAGAACAAGACTGATAGAGAGATTGGTCTAATCCTTCAGGTACATGCTCCACAATCTTGGGCAGACTTCACTGAGCTAATGAACCTTACTTCTTTTTAGAGCAATCTACATAATCTAATCTATGTGCATTCCATACGCTTGTACCCCTTCCATTGCAGTCTAAGGGAACTCAGCTTGTGAAGGAGAAAATCAACCAGAGTGGTCTGGGTAGAGATATATTCCTTTGACCAGTTTGCTGAAGGTGGCTGAGTCTCTTGATCAAGTCATGTTCTCAGCATGAGGAAACTTCCCCAAAATTCTCACTTCCCCAAAATTATGTCCACCCCATCATTAATTGTTCATCAATCAGAATTGATTTTTACCTGTCAGAGGCATATACTTTGCAAAGGTATTTAAGCACTAAGGGATCTCCATGGTTTAAATTTGGTGACCAAGAGAGACAACTAACCACCAACTTATTGATTATGGGTCAGCTTAATTAATAAATTGATTTTTAATTACCCACTAACTCTGCCTCTTCAGATTTTTATTCTTCTTCTAAGTTATATAAGGAAAAAATACACACATGTGATCTATTTTATGAACAATTGCAATAATAATAGGCTATTTTAATCTCATTTTTTCAAACTGAGTTCAGATAAAAGCAGTCCCAGAAAAACAAATTTTCTATTATTCTTTTATACATAATATTTTACTGACTATTGAATAGATAGATACAAATGCTTTTAAATTTTGAATAAAAATATTAGTATATAAGCACATCTGTAAGTTTACTGTGAAAGCATGACCTGTACAACTGCTACATTCAGGCAGGATGAAGTAAATTATATGTACCTCATATTATTTCCATTTGGTTTTCCTCTTGATTGATTCCTTCTTGCTAGTTGTCTACATTTTTCCCTTATGATTTCTTTTCCGTGTTTGCCTTCTCATGCTTCTCTTGCTTCTTGTATTTGAAAGTAAAATTTTCTGTTCAGCTCTGGTTTTTTCATCAAGAATGCTTGAAAATCTTCTGTTTCATTGAATGACCATATTTTCCCCTGAAGCATTATATTCAGTTTTGGTGGGTAATAATCCTAGCTTCTTTGACCTCAGGAATATCATACTCCATGTCCTTCAATCCCTTAGTGTAGAAGCTGCTAGGTCTTGTGTTATCCTGATGGTGTTTACACAATACTCACATTGTTTCTTCCTGACTGCTTTGCAGTGTTTTCACCTTGACCTGGAAACTCAGGAATTTGGCTATAATATTCCTAGGAGTTTTCTTTTGGGGATCTTTTTCAAGAGGTGATGAGCAAATTCTATCAATTTCTATTTTGCCCTCTGGTTCTAGAATATCAGGGCAATTTAGCTTGATCATTTCTTGAAAAATGGTGTCTAAGCTCTTTTTTAGATCATGGCTTTCAGGTAGTCCAATAGTTTTTAAGTTATCTCTCCTGGATCTATTTTCCAGGTCAGCGGTTTTTCCAATGAGATATTTCACATTGCCTTCTATTCTTCTATTTGTTTGGATCTGTTTTATAGTATCTTGATTTCTCATAAAGTCATTACCTTCTCTTCCATCCTCCCCTGTTCCAACAGAGTTCTACACTGATCTTTTACTTTGTCTTTGGCATTTATGGGTTGAGAAATATGGAAACCACCACAGGGGCTTGTGCTTTACTCTCCTGAAGTCTGTTCCGGCAGTTGCTGGTCGGGGTTGCCCTGGGGCCAAAACCACACAACTGGAGGGCAAAATAGAAATAGAAACAGAAGCTTGGCCCCCAGATTGGTGTAATAGATCCTTCCTGCCAGCCTGCTGGCCTGCCTTCAGCAGATTTGTTTCTCTCTGTCTTTTTGTGAGTTCTGTAGCTCTAAAATTGGTTTAGAGTCATGTTTCACATGTATTGGAGGAGGTCAAAGCCAGAGCCACAGGGAAGTCCTGTTTTATTCCACCATCTTGGCTCTCCCTAGTCTCTATATTTTGAAAGCTTTTTATTTCATATGTTAAAATGTTATTCTTAATGATTTTTTATCATTCTTGTTATAGCTGTATTTTTGTTGGCAACAGTTCTGTTTATATTAATAATGCAATTGCAGTAGAGTTGATTTGTTGATTTTTTAAGGTAATACCAATGTGTGTACAGTGAATTCCCAATTTGTAAATACCCTAATCCCATGAAGGGGTCACATGTATTCAAATTCATAGCATAGAGACTCTTTCACTTCTGTTTAATTTGGTTTTATCCTTTGCTCCCAGTTCTCTGAAAAAGTTACTCTCTCTTTTCTTTGGGGATGTGGCAAAATCATCTCCTGCCTATTGTTGAATGAAGGAATTTTCAGGCTGAGATACTGATTTCTCACAGGTGGACCTTAAAGTTAAAATACAGAAGGAGTACACATCAGTTGTGGAGTATGTTATATATTTTGATGAGACATAAAGTTACATGTTAAGAAGTGATATAACTGACGTGGGATGCATCAGAATAATTCCTGAGAATGAGATCAAGGTTGGTGGATCCCATGAACTCATGAGTTTGAATGGCAATAGGGTTAAAGATAATTTGGTATCTACAGAAAGTCAAGCACCATTATGGTGAGTTCCTAGACATGCATTATCTTCATTTTGCTTAAGAAGAAACAAATTAATCCAGGTCAAAAATAGAAGTCATCAGAACTGCAATGTTTATAAGCAGTGGAATTGGGCTTCTAAGAGTCTGCTACTTTTCCAGCCTGAGCAAAATATATTTTATATAATATTTGAAAATCAAATATTTAGACACATAAGGCTTATTTAAATGAAACAGTTGAAATAAAAAAAAGATAGGGGCCTGAAATAAGTGAACTACAGTTACAGGTATAATTTTTTCCTGCTTGTTTTTATAAAGACCATGAGCTAAAAATATTTTAAATAAAGTTTAAAAGGAATAACATTTCTTCTTAAAGTATATAAAAATATTACCTCACTAGGTAGATTTAACCCTTGGGCTACATAGTTTGCCAACCCCTGAATGGATTGTAATCAAGTGTACCAAGATGTGATTTTAAATTTATGGATATATTGAAATATTATTGAAAACTTCTTGGAGGATGTGAAATTTTAGACAGGGCTTGTAGGATGAGTATATTTAATATGGCTTTACAAGATTTGTGGAAATGTGTATGCAAAAATGTAGAAATTAGGATAAACATTTTGTGGGGAAAGCATTATAATGATTAAAGGATGGCAAAATAAAGTTCTGTGAAAGGAACTGTCCTTCTGGTATAGCCAAGTATTTCAGGACTACTCAACATATTTCCTAGATTAAAAAGAAAGAAGGGAACAATAAGAAAGTGTGGTACAAGGGGAAATCATGACACAGGCACAGTATTAGTTAAAATATAGGCCTTTATAAAAGCATGATAATGAACATTTGAAATAGTAATGAAGATAATAAATCAATTAATATAAGCAATATGTTAGCAGCACTTATATTTCTCCAAAATAAGATTGTGAAATAGGCCTCACCATTCTAAAGCAAGGACCATTTTACATGTTAGTTCGCTGGATCACAAGTCATAATTGTGAATTTAAGTATTGAGAAGCTCCCCTGGATGACAAATTGACTTAAAA
>NW_027187419.1:16555394-16570394 GCF_028583685.1 Petaurus breviceps papuanus | reverse complement strand
CTCATATATAATACAAAAGAGCAATTGGTGCTACCCAAAGTATTTCATTTTAGGGTTATGGAAGCATTACCTAAAACCTTCAGACACACAGATCAATAGAGTGTACTTAAGCTAGTAACAAGCAGACTTTAATGATTCTGAATAGTAGTAAATGTCTATAAAAATGAAGTTTGTCCTTTATATGATCAAAGGAAAGTCCTGCAAAGAGAGTACAAGTACCAGAAAGACTTTAAAGCCTACTTGATTAAACTTTTTGTTTTAAGGAAATAGAATACATTAGTAATGTATTAGGGCATTTTAGTGGCAGCAGACTTTGGTTCAGCCAACAAGGAATCATAGAATATTTTTATTTGCTAAGGTAATGTGAAAGAAGTATTCTTATGTTTGTGACTTCCCTAACAATGTCTACTCAGACATTTTGAAAATATTCTATTGAAGAAAGTGTTAAACTTGGCATAAATCAAATTTAATTCTCAAAATTATTCATAGCCCAAGTGATTACACCACACATTGCTGAACTGAGAAACTTGCCCAGGATACTGAAGTGAGGCTTGAACAGAATCCTCAGTTAATATGTAACATTTTTTTTATTTGGACATACAATGCTTTCAGGAATGATGACATGGGCCCTACTCCACACCTGGTGATTTTTCTGGGAGGACCATGTTTGTCCATGGACTCAATGGCATATGTTTTTAGTCTCTGATTATATGAAAGATATAGATACTTATAACTATTATGAGTCTCAGATTCATGATCCACTAAAGGAAATCCTCCCTCTACCCAAGATCAAAGCTCAGAATATCTCTGATAAAACAAGCTTTAGCATGAGCTCAAGTCTACTTTCTTTTTTTAACACTTTGTTTATTTTTAGTTTTCAACATCCATTTCCAAAAGATTTTGAATTACAAATTTTCACCCTGTCTTTCCCTACCCCTTCCCCAAATAGTGTGATCCTACTGAATACCCCTTACCCAAAACTGTTCTCTCTTACATCCTCCTCCATCACCCCTCTGACTTTCTAGTAGGGCAAGATGGATTTTTATACCCAGAGCCTGTATATCTTATTTCCCAGGTGCATGTAAAAAACAAATATTATTTTTACATTTGTTTTTACAACTTTGATTTCCAGATTCTTTCGCTTCTTCCCTCATCACTGACCCCCCCCCCCCCACTGGAAAGATAAGTGGTTCAATATAGGTTGTACAAGTATAGTTACACAAAACATTTTCATAGTAGATATCTTGTGAAAAACTAACTATAATTCCCTCCATCCTATCCCACCCCCACACATTCTATTTTCTACATTGACCATGTCCCTTTTCAAAAGTGTGTGCTTCTAACTCCCTTCCATTCTGCCCTCCCTTTTATCATCTCCACTCTTATCCTCTTCACCCCTACTTTCTTGTAGGGTAAGACACCCATTTGAGCATGTATGTTTTCCCTCCTTAAGCCAAATTCAATGAGAGTAAGGTTGACCCATTCCTTTTTGCCTTCCTGTTCTTCCCCTTCATTGGAAGTTTCCTCTTGCTTCTTTTACATGAGATAATTTACCTTATTCTATCTCTCCCTATCTTCTCTCATTATATTCCTCTCTCACCCCCTAATTTTATTTTTAGATATCAATCCTTGCTATTCAACTAATCCTGAGCATAACATTTCAGACAAGGAGATGGACATTCAATGAAATAAGGGGCATACAGACCTTCCTGATGAAAAGGCCAGAGCTCAATGGAAAATTTGACCTTAAAATACAAGACTCAAGAGAGGCATTAGGGGAAGCTAGGTGGCACAGTGAATAGAGCACTGGTCCTAGAGTCAGGAGGACCTGAGTTCAAATCCACCCTCAGACACTTAACTAAAAAAACTAGCCATGTGACCTTGGGCAAGTCACTTAACCCCAATTACCCTCCAAAAGGCAATAAATGAATAAATAAACAAATAAATAAATAGGTAAATAAAATGAGGAGACTAATCATTTCCCCCCCCCTTTTTTTTAAAAAGAGGCATTAAAAGTTAAGCAATAAAAAAGAGGAAAAAATATTATTTAATAAGGTCTAATTGTCTATATGCCTATGTGGGAGGATGGTATTTGTTAATCTTGAGAATGGTATATTTATTCTGATTTTTAAAAGGCATATACATAGAGGGTGTGGGTATAAATTATCTGATGTGTTGATAAAAACCTAATTAAGGGATGCAAAAGAATTGTAATGGTAGAAGAGGAAAGATGGAGACAGGAAATCATAAATTATATCACATGAAGAGGCATAAAACCTTCCTATAATAGAGGGAAAGAAGAGAGGGAGAAGAGCATTGTTTGAGATTTAAGCTCATCCAATTTGGTTCAAGAAGGGAATAACATACTCTTTTAAGTATAGAAATCTAACATGTCCTAAAGGCAGTAGGACGGGAAAGTGGAAAGAAAAGGGGCTTAGTTAGAAAGGAGGGAGGAAGTAGTAAGGGAAAAGGGTAAGAAAAGGGAGCAGGGCTGATAGAGAGGGGATATTGAAGGAGGTGGTGGTCAAAAGGAAAACTTAAGGAGGGGAAAGGGGGAGGGAATAGGATGGAAAGACACAGATAGCAATCATAAATGTGAATATTAATGGTTTGAAGCTTCCCATAAAACAGGAGCAGATAGCAGAATGGATAAAAAATCATAATCATACAATATATTTTTTAGAAGAAACACTTTTGAAAGAGAGGGATACACACAGGGTAAAGGTAAAAGCCTGGAGTAGAACATATTATGCTTCAGCTAAAGGGGGAAAAAAAAGCAGGGGTAGCAATCTTAATCTCAGACAAAACAAAAACAAAAATATATCTCATTAAAAGAGATAAGGAAAGAAAGTATATTCTACTAAAAGGCACCACAGACAACGAAGTAATATCATTACTAAATATATATACACCAAGTGATAAAGAAGACAAATTCTTAGAGGAAAAATTAAGGGAGTTACAGGAATAAATAGACAGCAAAATTATGTTACTGTGGGAACTCAACATTCCCCCTCTCTGAATATGATAGATAGATCTAAATAAACAAGAAAGAAGTTAAGGAGGTGAACAGAATTATAGAAACAGAAATAGTAGGTATGATAGAACTCTGAAGAAAATTGAACGGGGGTAAAAAGGAATATACCTTCTTCTCAGTGGTACATGGCACATACACAAAAAAATAACCATGAACTAGGACATAAAAACCTCACAATCCAGTGCAGAAAGGCATAAACATTAAATGAATCCTTTTCAGGTCATGATGCAATAAAAATTATATGTAATAAAGGGCCATGGAAAGAAAGATGAAAAATTCATTGAAAACTAATCTAATCCTAAAGAATGAGTGGGTCCAACATCAAATCATAGAAACAATTAATAAGTTCATTCAAGAGAATGAGAATAATGAGACATTATACCAAAACTCATGGGATACAGAGAAAGTGGTTCTTAGGGGAAGTCTTATATGTCTGAATGCTTACATGAATAAAATAAAGAAAAAGGAGATCAATGAATTGGGTATGCAAATGAACAAAATCTAGAAAAGGTACAAATTGAAAATATCCAATTAAATACCAAGTTAGAAATACTGAAAACCATAGGAGAGATAAATAAAATTGAAATTAGGGACAGCTGGTGGTGCAGTGAATAGAGCACCAGCCCTGGAGTCAAGAGAACCTGAGTTCAAATTTAGCCTCAGATACTTAACACTTACTAGTTGTGTGACTTTGGGTAAATCGCTTAATCCCAATTACCCCACCTTCCCCTCCAAAAAAAAAAGACACCCACCCCCAAAATAAAACAGAAATAAAGAAAAATATTGAACTAGTAAATAAACTAACAACTGGTTTTATGAAAAACAATGTCCCCCCCACCTCCACCCCCCAAAAAAGACTCCAGCTTCTGGGATAAGAACTCACTATTTGACAAAACGTGCTGTGAAAACTAGAAAAAAGTATGGCAGAAACTGGGCATAAACAAATATCTTACACGATATACCAAAATAAATTCTAAATGGATACGCGATCTAGGTATAAAGGCTGATAGTATAAGCAATCTGGGAGAGCAAAGAATAGTTTACCTGTCAGATTTATGAAGGAAGGAAGAATTTGTTACCAAATAACAAAATGGACAATTTTGATTCCATTAAACTGAAATGCTTTTGTACAAACAAAGCAATGCAACCAAGATTAGGAGGGAAGTAGAAAACTGGGAAAGAATTTTTACAACCAGTGACTCTGATAAAGGATTCATTTCTAAAAGATACAGAGTCAAATTTATAAGAATGCAAGTATTCTTCTATGGATAAGTAGTCAAAGGATATGAACAAGCAGTTTTCAGAGGAAGAAATTAAAGATATTTTTAATCTTATGAAAAATACTCTGAATGAGATCAAAACATTTCACCTATCAGAATGGCTAACATCACAAAACAGGAAAATTATAAATGCTGGTGAAGATGTGGGAAAATTGGAATACTAATGCATTGTTGTTCAAATTGTAAACTAATCCAACCATTCTGAATAACTATTTCAAATTATGCCCAAAGGGCTATAAAAATGTGCATACCCTTTGACCCAGCAATGCCACTTCTAGGGCTTTATCCCAAAGAGATCACAAAATGGGAAAAAGACCTGTATGTACAGTAATATTTAAACATCTCTTTTTGTTGTGGCAAAGAATTGGAAATCAATGTAATGCCCATTATTTTTCAAATGACTAAACAGGTTGTGGTATTTGAATGGAATGGAGTACTATTGTGCTATAAGAAAGGAGGAGCAGAAGGACTTCATAATAACCCAAAAAGACTTATATGAACTGATGCTGAGTGAGGGGAGCAGAATCAGAAAACGTTGTACACAGTTACAGACACATTGAATCTGTGAGGAGTAACTGATAGACATGGCTCTTTCTGCAATGCAAGGTTCTAAGACACTTCCTAAAGACTCATGTTGGAAAAGGCTGTCCACATCCAGCACATCCAGCAAAAGAATTTTGGGGTCTGAATGCAGATTAAAGTAAACTAATCATTCTCTGTCTCTCTCTCTCTGTCTCTCTGTCTCTCTCTGTCTCTCTCTGTCTCTCTGTCTCTCTGTCTCTCTGTCTCTCTCTCTCTCTCTCTCTCTCTCTCTCTCTCTCTCTCTCTGTCTCAGTCTCTCTCTCTCTCTGTCTCTCTCTCTGTCTCTGTCTCTGTCTCTGTCTCTCTCTCTGTCTCTCTCTCTGTCTCTGTCTCTCTCTCTGTCTCTCTCTCTCTGTCTCTCTCTCTCTCTCTCTCTGTGTCTCTCTCTGTCTCTGTCTGTCTGTCTGTCTGTCTGTCTCTCTCTCTTGTTTCTTCTTTCTCATGGTTCATTCCATTGGTAAAAATTCTTCTTTACAATTTGACTATTGTGAAAATATGTTTAGGGGGACGGAGTCAAGATGGCAGAGAAGAAACAGATTTCCTTGTGGCTCCTGCTTCCACCCACTCCAATTCATCTAAAAATGACTCTAAAAAAACTTTGGGGATACAAAACCCACAAAATGACAGAGAGTAGCTAACTTCCCACTGAAGGCAGCCTGGCAGGCTGGCAGGAAGGCATTAGTGCAGTGCTCCAGGAGCCAAACCCAGCCCCGCATGAACCTGAGGTTTTAGCCTCTGTGTGGCCACAATGAGCCCCAGGCTGGAGGATCTTAAGATCACCAGCAGCTGTGGCAATTTCCTGAACTCTCTTGCTAAGGACAAAGTGAGTGGTTAGTGCAGTGTGGACTTTGGAAATTAGGAGTCTGTGAGGGAATCTGGGAGTTTGGTCCAACCTTTGCCCCCTGGAGGGAGAAACAGCTGAGGCATGGTGGCCATGCAGGCACTACCACCACATGGCTGATTCAGAGCTCCTGGCATGCAGAATGTAAGGGTACCAAGCAACCAGTATGAGGGGTAATAACTCTTGCTTTAACCTTCTTGGAACTGGATTGCTGTCTCGGGTGGGGGTCCTGGGGTGCATGACCAGTTTGCAAGAGGGCAGCCAACTAATAGCTCCACCAGCTGAGAAAACCCCAGTGAATGGAACAAAGCTCCCCTTCCTGGTAGCAGGGTTCTACTGTGGCATAAAGCTCAAAAGTCAAGTAATTAACTGGCAACATGAGCAAGCAAGGAAGCAAAGCAAGCACAGCAATCCAACTTTAGATTCCAATTTTGGGCACAAAAAGGTTCAAAGCATGGAACAGGAGGAAGACAATGCAGTCAGAACTTGTGCACTAAGAGCTTCCAAGAAAATATATATATGAACTAGTTATGAGCCATAGAGGAGATTAAGAAGGATTTTTGAAAACAAAATAAGAGAATTGGAGGAAAAATTGGGAAGAGAATTGAGAATGATGCAAGAAAATTATGAAATAAGTTTCAACAACCTGACTAAAGAAAATAAGACCTTAAAAAATAGACTAACTCAAATGGCAAAAGAGGCTCAAAAAGCCAATGAGGAGAAGAGTGCCTGAAAAAGCCTAATTTGCCAGATGGAAAAAGAATCTCAAAAGCTCACTGAAGAGAATCATTCCTTCAAAATTAGATTGGAGCAAATGGAAGCTAGTGACTTTGTGATAAGTCAAGATACTATTAGACAAATCTAAACAAATAAAAAAAAAATAGAAGGCAATGTGAAATGTCTCGCTGGAAACACCACTGACCTGGAAAATAGATCTAGGAGAGATAATTTAAAAATTATTGGAGTACCTGAAAGCCATGATAAAACAAAGAACCTAGAAATCATCCTTCAAGAAATTCTCAAGGAAAACTGCCCTGATGTTTTAGAAGCAGAGGAAAAAAATAGAGGTTGAAAGAATCCACTGATAACCTCCTGAAAAAGTTCCCAGAAAGAAAACTCCTAGGAATATTATAGCTAGGTTCTGGAGTTCCCAGATAAAGGAGAAAATGTTACAAGCAGCCAGGAAGAAACAATTTGAATATTGTGGAAACACAATCAGGATAACACAGGATGTGGCAGCTCTACACTGAGGGATCAAAGGGCTGGGAATATGATATTCCAGAGGTCAAAGGAGCTGGGATTAAAACCAAGAATCACCTACCCAGCAAAACTGAGTATCATGTTTCAGGGTTAAATATGGTCATTCAATGGAATAAAGGCCTGTCAAGCATTCATGATGAAAAAACCAGAGTTGAACAGAAAATTTGACAACCAGATACAACAAGCAAGAGAAGCATGAGAAAGTAAACAGGGAATAGAAATCATAAGGAACTTATCAGATTTGAATTATTTACATTTCTACATGGAAAAATGATAATTGTAACTTATAAAACTTTTCTCAGTATGGGAATAGTTATGCATATATGCATATATGTATGTTTGTATATATCCATATACATTTCTATATAGGAATGTGCATGGGTTTATGAATACATCTTTGAGTGTGTGTATATATGTGTACAGGTATGCATAGACAGAGGGCATAGGAACAATTGAATAGGAAGGGATGATACTTAAAAAGTGAAATTAAGAAGTGGGAGAGTAATATAATGATAGAAGATGGGGAGAGACAGAATGGGGAAAATTATCTCATATAGAAGAGGCAAGGGAAAACTGTTACAATGGAGGGGAATAACAGGAAGGCAAAAGGGAAGGAGTCAACCTTATTCTCATTGAATTTGGCTTGGGAAGGGAATGAAATACACACCAAATAGGGTATCTCACCCTATAGGACAGTAGAGGGGAAGGGGAAGAGAGGGGGGATGATACAAGGGAGGGCAGGCTTGGGGGAGGGAAGTTGAAGCACCCACTTTTGAAAAGGGACAGGTTCAAAGTTGAGAATAGAACAAGTGGGGGAGTGGGATAGGATCGAGGGAAATATAGTCAGTCTTTCACCACAAAACCACTATGGAAATGTTTTGCATAGCTACACATGTACAACCTATATTGAATTACTTATCTTCCCAGTAAGGGTGGGTGATGAGGGAGAAAGGGAAAGAATCTGGACTTCAAAGTTTTAAAATCAAATGTTTAAAAATATATAAAAAAAGATAATATGTTTAATGTGAAGGTATATGTAGAACCTATATTGCATTACATGCCATATTGGGTATGGAAGGAGAGTTAGGGGGAGAAAATTTGGGCCTTAAAAATTTGTGGAACTGAATGTTTAAACCAACAGTAAATAAATTTAAAAGGATAAAAAAAGATTGCCTTGGTGCGAGTGAACCTGAAGTTATATATTCCATGAAATGTTTGAACATCCATTTTAATTTGATCCTTTTCTTGGTTCTAAAACTATATACCGTTGCATACCATCTGATTGTCTTTGAGCTGGCTTCAAGTTGTTACGTCTACATGATGAGATACAATATTGATAGAACAGATTTTAGATAGAACAGATTCAGAGAAGTGACAAGCATTGCCAGTAGATGGCGCCTTTAGAAACATTATGATGGGATAAAGATATCCTGAATGTATGTTTTAGGTCATGAAATTAATACTACCCCCTAGAGGCATGAAGAGCTAATGGTATAGAACAGTGCCCACTCCTTGATAACCTCAGAGCATTTGGTACTTCCTTGGAGGTAGCTCTAGGGTGCAATATAGCCAGTAACCACCAAATATCCCAGGACCTGATACATACATTATTTAAAATAAGATTATGGCAAAGAATTCCATCTAGTAGTCTTATATCTTAGAGAGACTGTAAATAATAATCAAGCAAGAACTTGACTAAAACACTTATTAGAATGTTCTTTTTTTCCCCACTCCATAAACTTATTAGGTAAGAATTTTCACTCCACACATTACAACTATCCCCAAAATGCTCACGATCATTACCATCCCTTTTTCTAATGCTAGATACTAACAACTGACCAAGGACATCTACATTTACTGATGTTATGTCATTGTTGCTGTTGTTGCGTTTGCTATGTGGTTCTTTTAACTCTTAAATGTTAAAATACACACATGCATTTGAAGAAGGAAATTCGCTAAGATGGAAAATATCCAAAGGAAGATAACATGGATGAGAAAGGGCCACAATCATGACATAAGTTTTGTTTGAAGGAATTGAAAATGTTTAGCTTGATGTAATGGTAATGGGAATTTGAAGATCTTCCCTGCACCTTAATAGGCCTAAGGAAATTCAAAATCTTCCCTGCTCTGAAGATCTTCCCAGCCCTCTAATAGGCTGAATGTAATCACATGCACCCTGTGGTAGCAGTAGTTTGCCAAATGTGTGGAGCAGAGCCCAGAGGAATCTGAGAGTCAGAGCAGTTAGAAAAGAGGAAGGAGAGAGGATGCTGGTAAAGAGACAGATAGGCTTGTGAGTATTTGTTTGTGGGAAGACTATGGGAGGGTGTTGCTCTCTGCTGTGTTATGGTGTATTAACTTCTTTGTTAATGATGCATTTGGTTTTCTGGTGTTGGCATTTGACTTTTTGGTGTCTGAATAACTGTTTTGCTTCTGTCTTCTATATGGAGTCTGTTATGTTTTGTGATTCAGAACTATGATGGCATATTCATAGTTACCACTGGTGCTGTAAATATTGCATTGCTGTTACACCTGAATAACAAAAGCTCAGGGTAGGAACTTGTGGGTAGGGAGCATGATAACTGTCTTCATTATTTACAGGATGTTAGAAAAATTTGGTTTATTTTAATGGGCTCTTTAATAAAGAACTAGGAGTAATGATTGGAAGTTAAAAAGAGGAAAAATTAGTTGGGTATAAGAAAAACAAACAAGCAAAAAACTTGTGTGGAGCTGTCAAAAAGTGGGATGGGTCTATCAGAAGGTAATGGTTTCCCTACATTAGAGTTTTTTAAATGCTGGGTGTTGTAGAAGGGCCTCTTTTTTTCAGTCATGGATTGAGCAGACAGCACCTTAGGTTTCTTCCCAGTTAGAAATTCCTTTATTCTGTTCAATTGTTTTGTCTGTGGTTTTTCTTCTTTTTTCTCAATGGTTTTATGTGATTCAACAGCCTTATCTTTACCATCATCACGGTTCTATTGGTTTGGGAAGTCCCCTTTTTATCAACAAGGCAGCAAGAAAATGGGCACTAAAATACCAAGGGCATTAGATTGTAATCCTCCATATAATCTAGTCTCCCATTATAATAGAGACATGAATTTTCTGATTGGGCAAAAGAAAGAGTGTTTAAGGTCAGTGTATGAATACTAGCCAAAGAATTGTAAGTTCCCTTCTGGGAAGCCACTTACATGGAGCTGTAGAGCGAAAACAAACAAAGTCCTTCTCCACATGGACTATTCTAGTAGCATCCGTTGAAAAAATATTTTTTTCATCTTTGCAGGATTGGACACAACTGCCTGATGAAGCTGCCACTGCACCTTGTTGTGAAACCATTCCTGGGTCATCTGGGCAAAAATGATGTTAATTGTCTTGGTCATAGTACCATTACAATAATTACTAAAGTAGTGCATTATCCTTGGAAGCATACTTTACAGATAATATGCATACACATGCTTGCACATTCACAGGCACAAATGTCATCTCTTTTTACCATTGTGAAGGAACATATTGATTTGGAATGAAGAAAAATACGAACTCAAGGATGAATCTCTGTTGGACATATCACAAATTACCAGTAAGTTAGAAAAGTTCTCAATATGTGAGGGAACTTTGTAACTCAGTGATTCTTCTAAGGCATGATAAATATATTTATGGCTAGATAGTTGCTTATTTCTCACTGGGATAGAATAGACAAACCTTCAAAGTTGCACATAAATTGCTGGCCGTATTTAAGCATAATAAATAACCCCAAAACTCACCTACTTGGCATCCATGAATAATGATAACTTTTGGTTTATGTCTCAGTCTGTAACAGTTACTACTGTTGAAAATTTCAAAGATGGTATCGTTGGCCAGGACATCTGGGTCTTCCTGTTTATGCTTTATCCCAAAGATTCCATCATTGGTGCCATGAGACATGAACACGAGGAAGGTGCTGTCTGAGGACTGGTGCTCTGGGCGGCGAGCAAACTCCTTCAACACTGATTTCATTTCCTGAGAGATACTCAAAAATTATTGACTGAAGGGCTAGTGTAAGTAAATCACATGATATGAATGAGTATTATTGACAAAAGAATTTGCATGGAAGAAATAACAACAAAAACAATACATAGCATTGACATAGCGCCTATGTGCCAAACAATACTTTAAACACTTTACAAATATAATCTCCTTTGCTGATCACAATAATCCTGGAAAGTAGGTAGAATTATTGTTCCCCTCCCCATTTTACAATGGAGAAAACTGAGGAAAGTAGTAGTTAAGTAACTTGCCCAATGTAGCACTGCTATAAGTGTCTAAGGCTGGATTTAAACTCAGGTTCTGTCTATAGGTACTAAACTCTAACTCCTGTACTACCTAACTTTCATATAAGTTGGAAAAAATACAAGGAGATGAGATGGCTTTCCCCAGGTGCACATACTGGTGACTTATTTACTTTTGGGAAAAGGAAAGGTATGGTCAATGATGCTGTGGCCTTGAGGACCTTACCAATGATGTGCAGTTTTCTTTGATATCCGGATTATATCCCAGGTCCTTAAGTAGCTCCATCATTCTCTGGATGTCAAATCGAGCCACATTTCGTTCATTTAGGTGGTCAAATTCAGTGTTAGAGATGATGAGGGCCAGGCGTGTACGGTTTCCCTTTTCCATGACTTCATATATCTGTAAAAAATTATATCTATTTATTTATTTGTTTTTTTATAGAATGACCTGACCACATCTTTTTTGCATTTTCACCTCCACAAACTACACTGTTTTGCTTCCCTAAATGATCCTAAGAAATGACAATAAGATGTCTGCCTGATTTATTACATAGGAAAACTGCAAGAAGGGGGTGAATTTCAATGGCCATTGCTCTACTTTCGTTGTTCAGTCATGTGCAACTCTTTATTACTTCATTTGGGGTTTTCTTGACAGTGATACTAGAGTGGTTTTCTATTTCCTTTTCCAAATTATTTTATGGATGTGGAGACTGATGTCAACAAGTTTTAATGACATGCTCAGCTAGTAAGTATTTGAGACCAAATTTGAACTCAGAAAGATGAATCTTTGTTCCTTTCTTACTCCAGGGTCAGCCCTCTATCCAGTGCACAACCTATCTACCCATTACTCTACTACGTATAATCTAATACTACCAATGTGATTTAATATTCCTAATATATCAGACTACTGATTTCCCCTGTTTAGAAGGCTTCACTTCACCCTTTCCATTCCCCTCATTTTCCCTAAATGTCAAATTTCTATCAATCCACTCCTTCCTCAAAAGATGTTAAAGCTAAAAAGAGAACTTGATTTTTACATAGTTCAACCCCCTTATATTTCATTTAATTTTAAATGTTTTATCTTTAAATCATCATTGCTTCTACATACACCTCTGCTTTCCCTCAACCCCACTGAGCCTTGCCTTATAAGAGAGACCAAAAAAAAAAGAAAAGAAAAACCAATCCATCCAGAAACTACATGTAATAATAGTCATATCATTAGCTTACTCAACTCTACAATGAAAGGGATGTGATACATTTCTTTACATCTTATTCAGTGCCAAGATTATTGATTATAATTACAAATATTTGGCTTTATGTAATTATTTCACTGACATGAATAGCTAGCATTACATTACATTTTAATGTTTAACCCTTAACAAATGTCATCTTTTATCTCACAACATCCATGTATAGTAGGGGCTGTCATCTCCTATTTCATAGTTGAGTAAATTTTATCATAGTTATAGTTTTATATTTTTTCCCGTTCCACTCACAATAGTATCTATCAGTTCATACAAGTCTTCCCATAGGGTTTGTGCTGAAAAATGTTAGAAAAACACTCAGATCTCTTAGGAGTATACGTACCCTGAGGAAGAAATGTATTTCATTGAGTTCTAGAGAATCAACAAGTTATTGCTTATCTTACCTAGTAAGAAGAAGTCTAGATTCTGAATACACATTATGGTCACTCTTTGAGTCCACTCATGCACCTATGCCTTAATCAGTTTAAGTGTATCATCTATCCCATCTATCATTTTTTCTTTAATACTATGATATATTTCATGCATAACTTTGTATGATTATGATTGTGTCATTTTGGGCCTACAATATTTTCTTCATCTACTGACTTAGAAACCATATTAAAAAAAAGACTGGTTTGTTCTTGTATAAGCTTTTTTTTATGACTATGCTGGCTTTTAGTGATTTCTATTTTCTTTTCCCCTGTGGTCACCATCTACTGAAAAATAGATTCTAGAATTATGTTAAGAACTAAAATCTAGCTGCAATTGACCTATGGTTTGTACTCTACCTTTATGCTTTTTTTAGAAATGATAGATGATATGCACTTCTCTATTCCTACCGTATTTCTCTTCTCCACTGTCATTCAAAGATCACCAGTAATGACCCAGTCATCATATTTCCTTACTCCATGACATAAATCATCTATGCAAGGCAACATGAATTTATAAAAGACAATAAATGTTTGTATATTATTCCCACATTTATATTTTCTATTAACTTCCTGCTAGACTTTTTAATGTTTCTTTTAGCCCAAAGATAATTTTCCTTTGCAAAAACAAATAAACAAAAAACCTGCTTATGTAAAAATTGAGCAGGGATGTCTTCTTTCCACCATATAGGTTCATCATGCCATCTACTTCTATTAGTGATCTTATTTTTAATACTCCTTCTCTTGGCCTCTCTTTTTGTTGTTATTATTCTCATATGAGCCTATTATTTAATAAGTGGTTCATGAAATCCATTCATATTGTGTCCCTTTAGAATAGTGCCAGTTTATTGGCAGCTAGTATGGCCTCACTTTCATTTTTTTTTCAATTTGCTACTTCCAAGAACCTTCTCACAGTCCTTATCTCCTCCATTCATGGTTCAGTTCAAGTTTCCCTCTTACATTTTCTCCCAGTTATTCATACTCAACATTATGTACTCTGTGTTGAAAACAACTTCTTTGAGGGTAAGAATTTTATCTTTGTATCCCTAGAACTTTACACAGTGTGGAACTGAGTTGAATCTTTGCCTTCTATAAACACAATCGTTTTCCTATTGTATGTTCTATGTAGCAATCACCATAGCCTGCCTTGTAGGACAACTAGATGAATCTTTTTTCTGATTTTCTCCAAATAGATAAACTTTTTAAAACAAACAATATAATTAATTTTCTGTTCGTACTTAGAAGATGGTCACACAGTAGACACATTATATCTTTTAAACGGCAGGAGAGAAGCAGGGCCCTAGACTGAGAACAAGGGTCAGACTTAGAATTTTTACTTGAGAAACAGAAAGGGAACACACAGATGTATATCAGAGGTAGGAACTGAAATAAATTGGAAATCCTGGGCATGGACACCAATAGATTAGGAAACTCTCCATAGTATTTGTATTCCCTGCAGACATTTCTAGACAATAGAAAGCAACCACTACAATTTCTTCAACCCTTATTCTTGGGGAGGATTATTTATTCTCCTTTTACACTCATTCATCCAAAATAGTACCTCTTCTTCTTTTGCTTCCTTCAGTTGATGGTAGAAATCTGTAGAGACGAACTTGAACTTGTGTAGGGGTTCAGCTGCCTGGATAGCCTGAGTTTCTACAAGGGCAAGAAAACAAATCCTATTAATCCAGGTTATCATTTGACCTTGTACTTTTTATTAGAACGTACTGTCCTTCTGAGAAAATGCCTCTGAAAATGACAAACATGTCCACACGAATAAAAGAAAACAGAGCAGGAGAGGAAACTATTTTGAAAAAAAATTCTTTTGAATAAGATTGGATGTTACACTTTGAATACTTAAAACTCATGATCTCTTTTTACCAGTCTCTTCCCATTCTTTACTTGGTGAAACTACCCTCTCCTGATTCTGTTCTAATATGTCCGGTTATTCATTTTCAGACTCCTTTATTGGCCCATCATCCATATCATTCCCTCTAAGTGTCAGTGTACAAACTCTGTCCTAGGCATTCTCTCTCTCTCTCTCTCTCTCTCTCTCTCTCTCTCTCTCTCTCTCT
>NW_027187419.1:16547317-16555384 GCF_028583685.1 Petaurus breviceps papuanus | reverse complement strand
TCTCTCTCTCTCTCTCTCTCTCTCTCTCTCTCTCTCTCTCTCTCTCTTTCTCTGTCTCTCTGTGTCTCTGACTCTGTCTCTTTTTCTCTGGGTGTGTGTGTCTCTGTCTCTCTCTCTTTGTGTCTCACGTCTCTCTTCCCCCTCATCAGTTACCATGGGTTCAATTACTATCTTGGTGTAGATGACTCCTATATCTATAAATGCAGTACAATCAAGTTTCTCTCCTGATTTACATTTACAAATCAATAATAAATCAGTCAATAAAAATTTCTTTTTTTTGCTTTTTGGAGGGGGGAAGGCAGGGCAATTCGGGTTGAGTGACTTGCCCAAGGTCACATGGCTAGTAAGCATTAAGTGTCTGAGTCCAGATTTGAACTCAGGTCCTCCTGATTCCAGGGCCAATGCTCTATTCACTGCACCACCCAACCACCCCCAATAAATATGTCTTAAGTACATTCTGTGTTCTAGGCAACATACCAAGTGTTGGGAATTTTTGAAAAAGGCAAATTGTACCTTTTGCTCTCAAGAAGCTCACAATCTAAAAGACATTTTAATTGCTCAACATTTTGAAGTAGATATATCATAGGTATATCAAACTCAAGATCATCAGAGTTGAAATCACTATGTTTTCTTCAAAACCTATTCCTCTTCTGAATTTCTCTGTTATCATTGAGGACACTGACATCCTTGTGCAATTTTGGTGCTATTCTATCTCACCTTCCACATCCATACCATAAGTTGTCAAATCTATCTCCATGGCATATCTTCAATTTGACCCCTGCTCTCCAACTATACTTAAACAGTCATTGTCCCATCTTTATGCCTTTATCCCTTCATTCCTTGACAATTATATTAGCCTTCTATTTCATCATCCTGACTCACATCTCTGCCTTCTCTAATTGAATCTTCAACTCAGTCATCAAAGTGATTTTCCCAAAGCATAGGTCTAACCATGTTGTATACTGATCAGTAGACTCCAGTGACTCCCTATTGCCTCTCATTTCACAAATAAAATATTTAAACATTCAAATTTTTTCACATTTTTCCCCATTTCTAACTTAAACTTTACTCTTCTCACTCTCTGATCCAGTACCCCAAGATGGCCTTTTGTTCTGATAGGGACTAATAGCACTAATACACTATCTTCTTACCTATAGCTCTTAGAATCCATGGTTTCTATTAAGACTTAATTCAAACAGCACTTTCAAAATAAAATCCTTCTTGACTCTCCAGGTAGTACCCTTCATGCCAAAATTACCTTGTGTACATTTCTATATATACTTATATGTGGTCATGATGTCCCTCCCATTAGAATGAAAGTGCCTACTGGGCAGAAGCAGTGTCACTTTTGTTCATTATATTTCCATCACTTAGTACAGAATGTAGTAAGTACTTAGTAAATGTTAGTTTGAATGCTTCATTAAATTAAGATCATAAATAATGGTGAGAATGCCAAAAATTATTATTTTGCCTAAATTTTTTAAAATGGCAAAAAGAGAGTTTAAATTCATAATAAGCCAGGATCTTGTAAGACAGCATTTATGTGCCCTCAAAGTCGTAAGTTAGGAGACCAAGGAATGTTAAATTCTAGGGTTCTAGAGGACTTGGTAAGGACTGATTCCTGTTCTTTTAGTAATCCTTGAAATTTCTCAATGAATAGGATATAAGTTACCTGGATATAAGATTGGAAAAGGACAAATGTTATGCTGATTTAAAAATAATAATAAAATAGACCTTTAACAAAGTAGAGTATATAATAAAGCTTGTGGCTAAAGATAAAAAAGAAGATTGGTTGGTTAAAAGAGAATGGTGCACAATGTAATGGAAAGAACATTGAGTTTATAGTCGTAAGACCTGCATTTGAATTCCAGCTATAGTAATTACTTCTTATACATTACTGAACATGTTTTTTTCTCTTCAGTGGGCTTCAATTGCCTTGTTTATAAAATTAATGGGTTATACTAGATTTTAAAGTCCCTTCTAGCTTTAAATTCTATAAAAACTGGATATTTCTTAAATAATATCTAAAATACAGGCAGCACAAAACTGAAGAAATCAAAATTAAAGAAATCAATCAGGTCAAAACAAGTACAATAAGATGATATGAAGCACATGGAAGTAGGAATTTCTCAGATCCATCCCCTAGGCTCTGTGTCATATGAACTCATCTCACTCTAGAATGAGGTGGGAAGATTTTTTAAAGGACTGTTTGGAGTGAATTGAACCATTTAAAAACAACACAAAAGTTGGTAGTAGAGTAATGGATAATCTCTTATGTTTATACTGTATTATGTATGTATAATATTATGTAGGGGGAAGTAAAGTGGCACAGTAGATAGAGTGCCAGGCCTGAAGCTAGGAAGACTACTTTCCTGAATTCAAATCTGGCCTCAGACAATTACTAGCTGAGTGGCCCTAGGCATGTCACTTAACCCTTAACTTGCCTCAACTTCCTCAACTGTAAAATTAGCTGGAAAAGAAATGGCAAACTGCTCTAATATCTTTGCCAAGAAAAACCAAGGGTCACAAAGAGTAAGACATGACTAAAAACCAATGAAAAACACCAATTTGTAGGCATAAGAATAATTCTCAATTCATTATTTTATTTGGTCTTCCCAATGATATTGAAAGAATTCAGATTCAAAATGACTAGCTCTGTTTTTAGGTGAAGCAATTGAGACTGAATTATTTTAAATCATAAACATGAATACACTCTACAAATAAATAAAAAAGCCTTAACTTTAACCCAGGTCTTCTGTTTTCTATCCCCAAACTGTTTCCTTTTTATCACACCACTTATGTGAGGACAACTTTGCTTAGTACTTCATCCCTCTAAATTCATTCACAGTTTAAGAAGGAGAGGAACAGAAATGGGTTACAATGTCATTTCTTGCTTTGGAGACATAGTTACCTGATAAAAGGGAAGCCACTGCCTGTGACATCCCTGCATTTTCTACTGGCTCCAAATTTTCATCTTCTGCTTGGTTTCCTTAAACAAATAATAAATAAGTAGATAGACAAAGAATGAACAAATGAATGAATAAATGAATAAACAAAAAATAAATGAGAAGAATATGAGTATGATTTTGTTGGTTTGGGAACTTCTGTCACTTGTGTTGAATATACCATATATCATTTAGTAGTTATTTTTAAAAAAGTTTTTTAAAGCTCAAATAAGTTATGAGACTTTCCTATAGTCTCATAGCTAGTATTTGATGCAGCATTTATAGTCTCATCCTCCTGAGTACAAATTTAGCAATCTATCCATTATAGTACATTGTTTCTTACATGTATGAGACCACTTTCTCTGCAATTTCTGAGTTACAAGAAAATGGGACTTGATTTACTCTTCAAATTACCTTTGATAGCCAATTGAGTTATCAAAACTTATGCACTAAGTAAATGAGATGAATGCCAATTCAGTGTTTGAGATCTCTTCTGTAACATCTATGCTCCATGAACTGAAATTCTATAAGGTGACAAAAGGCAAGGGATGAAAAGCACTTCAAATAGCTCTCATGTGAGTAAGGATAAGAGGTGCCTGAATTCTAGCATCCAAAGATCACATGCTGAGGAAAGTTGGATAAAATCCTACAGATTGCTCTCAAAGGACTGAATTACTTAAGTTCCTACCCTCAAGAGAAAGAATCCTTCAAGGAAAAGGCAGATATCAGGTTGGAACCCCAAAATAAGATTGAGGGGTTGAGGTGAATAAGAGCAAGATGATGACAGCAAGCCATGGGGAGAGAAGAGTGAAAGGAGACCATCAGAAGATCAGGACTTAAATGCTTTCAGGATGGAATCAATCCACTTTCCCTGTGCCTTCTGGAATAATGATGAAGTTAGATATTGGGTTTTAAGTAGAAGGGGGATTATGAATGGAGAGATAACATGATGTGAGTCTTTTAGGTAATGTCATTGAGCCTTACCTGACTGCAGTTGTCTTGAGGTTGTCAATAATCTTTTCATAATAATTTGGGTAGTTTGGACACTTTTATGAGTGACAGTCTTAATCAAGTCTCTACTTCTGTTCTTGAGTGATGCAAGTTGCTTTTTAATATTCCTTATCTCATTTGGATTGGAAACCTCTTGCTCAATCATATCATCATAAAAATCTTTAACTTTTTTTGTGATTTTAGCCTTTGCTTTCTTCAGTGGATCATCACCCTTCTTCTGTTCTGCTAAAACACGGAAGTGTCACTTACAGTTTAGTCATCTTGTCAGAAAATCATCTCATTTCAGAAAAGTAAAACCTTTCGAAATGTCCCACTATGACTTAATCATTTTACAGATAAGAAACAAAGTTAGTATAGGAAACAAATGTAACAACTATGTTTGGTTCATGCTTTAACTACTTTCTTTTTTTTTTATAAGCAATAGGGGTTAAGTAACTTGCTCAAGGTTACACAGCCAGTTATTTCTGGATGTGGTGTTGAGGGTCTGAGGCCGGGATTCGATCTCCAGGTCATCCTGACACTGGAGCCAGTGCTCTTACTCGCTGAGCCACCTGGCCGCCCCAGTACTTTCTAACAATGTTACTGAATAGTTCATTTTAATATCAGCCTCAGGTTCATCAACTGTAAAATGTGTGGTTGAATCAGATATGCTGAAGGAAATTTAAGGGATCAAAAGTTCTATGATTCTATAAAACCGAAGCCCAAAGAAGATAAGAGACAATCATATTTTTTTCCCATTTATATCACATTTTGACAGGGTATAGTCATTATTAAAAACTAAATAAGACAGTCAAAACAGTGTTCCTGTAAAAAAAAAAAAGAATATGAGGTTTTTGATGTGCTATGAAGCAGTGCTATTTACAGTAGTGGATAGAATGCTGGACTTGGAGTCTAGAAAAAAACCTGACTAAATCTTGCCTCATGTATTTCCTAGTCAATTAATCTCTGTGGACATCAGTCCCCTCATTTGTAAAATGAAGATGGTGAATAAGATAGCCTCCAAGTAACCTTCCAGCTCTAAATCTGTGATTCAGGAGCTATATTCAGATAACATAGTTGCAATTTGTGTGCCTTGTGTTCAGAGCAGAGATTTTAAAAGCCATCAGAAAGAAATATGCTGAGGTATTTTCTCTATAAATGCAAACAGTCTCTTACACAAGCAAATCTCTTTGAAAGACTGAAATTTGAACATAACAGTCTTATTTTTAAGTATGGGGTAGAATGGGAGCAGGGACAAGGGGGAAAGAGATTGGTTAAAGAAAGTAAGGCAGCTTTCAGTTTGGGTTCATGGTACAAGGTGGAGGGAATTCTCTTCCTCAATTTCAGAAAGTCTGAAATTGGAACAAAATCCTGGGTTCTTGTAATTACAATAGAAAGGACATCAGAAAACAGTCAGAGGACCTAGGTTTGTTTCTGACTCTTTCTCTTACTCTATATGACTATGGGAAAACCTATACTAGGCCTCAGATTTCTCCTCCATAAAATGACAGTTTGGGACACAACAATCTCTACTATCCTTTCCAGTAATAAAATTCTCTGAAACCGAGACTTACAGAACTTCAATAATCTAATCAGTCATGTACCTGGAAAGTAACAGTACAGGAAAGAAAAAAATAATAACACAATTTTATTCAGAAGGCAACTAGATAAAAAGGATAAGGAAACAATATAAAGTTAGTTTCCCTTTCACCTCTCTTTCTTGAACTTTGGAGATGGTATGTAACTCCTGGGTGCTTGTTGTTATTCCCCCTACATAAAACTGGCATAAAAAAAGTTCCTGCTTCAAAAAGTAGCACCATCTTCAGAAAGCAATTCCCTGATATGTCTTTCTGCTCTGAACACTCAGTCTTTACTAACAGGAAAACAATCCCACAAGTTAAACTTGAATAATCCCACCCTATGGACAAAAAAGATCCCCACTCACCAGCCATGGTCGTTCTAACTCACTGGTAATGCAAGATAGAGAAAATGAAAGTATATGTTAGCCTTCCTCAGAACCCTATTTCAGGAAAAGGAAGGGAGAGAGGGAAATAAAAGATCGAAAGAGCTACTTCAGCATTCCATAGGACATGAGTCATTATTCTCAAACTAGTGTTCTATGTGGCCACTTCTTAGCATTTCCATTTGTTCCTTGCACAGAGCCACCTCCACTCTGAAAAGTTTTTGAAAAGGAAAATGCCCAAGTTAAGAACAATAAAATCGAGTATGTATTTATACATTCTTTTTATTGTTGTTATTGATTTCTATGAATAGCATGAGTAATCTGTAAGACTGGGACATTTTTTTCAACTTCTTTTAAATAAAGGCCAAGGATAACCAGGAAAGAAAAACAAAATATTAGATAAACAGGATATGGAGATTATTAACAGTTCATTTTCATATTCACTGAAAAAAAATACTGAAAGAAAATAAATTACAGTCTTCAATAAGAAGGATTTTAGCTAGATCTGAGAAAGAGTTCTCTAATGGTTAAAAAGGATACTCTCAGCCCATGATCTTAAAGAAGACTTCCCCCTCTCCTGTGTTATAGCAATTGCAAGTCCTTTTTTGTATTTCCTGGAAGACAATATCTGGATTGTTTTTTGTTTGTTTGTTTTTATCTTTCCAGCTTATCATATAAGAGGATGTAAACTTTTTTTCCTTCAATCTGCTAAGCCAAAATACTACCTGGTACTTCCCTACTAGGACTTTTAAAATGATTGGAAAGGCACTGAAGTATGTAAAGGGCAATATAAAAAGTTAAAGGGAAAAATTTCCAATTCAAATTCAACAAAGCTTTATTAATTACCTCTTATGTTAAAGGTATTTCATTGCAGAAGAAAAAGGAAAAGAGAAATAGTGTAGTAGAGTAGTTCCACTAATATACTAAAGATCTCAAGATCTTACCATTTGCCCCATCATAAGCTGAACCCTTTATATTACTGGTTCTTCCCACCTATACCAAAGATTCACTCCAAGGATCCTTGAGTATTTCCCTTTTCCCTCATGAAAGTCATATCTTATGGAGCCCTAAATATTTCCATTTTCCTTATAGGTGAGCCATCTCTCTCATATATGTATATATATATGCATGTGCATAATATGTATGATTGCATATAGGCATGCATGTGTATGTATGCATGCATGTGTGCACACATAAAGTCCTGTGTACATTCATACATGTGTGTACATAGTCTACCTCCATCTGAATTTGAACTCTTAGAGATCAGAGATAATCTTGATTTTTCATTTTTACAGAATGTTGCTTAGCACATGACAAACCCCTAACACATACTTTTTGATTCCTTTAATCTTTCCCTCATTTTCTCTGATTATTATCCCATCAACCCTATACACACATAACAGAAAACTGAAATATTTTTTCTAATCCTGTAGATTTCATCATGTGCCTTAATTCATGAAGACTATTAGTCTTTCTGACACTACAGTAACAGTCTATTGTAATATCTAATGTTTGTATATCTTTCACATCTTTTCATAATCTATGATTAGCCATATTAACTTCTTTAGAAACTTCCTCTTTTTTGCTCCCCTCAAAATCAGTTGTGTAGTCATGGGGATTTCCTTTTTGAGAGTATTGCATTTCTCTCATTTGCCAACTTTCCTTCTATACTTCAGATATGTGATCCTTTCTATCTTATTGTTTTATTCTCTGATATCTGTCCTCTTATAGGAAGAATATGCCCAGTATTTCCTTCCTTATCTATTACAGATTATAAAGTGACATAGTCATTGCTATCTAATTTTTAAAGTTCTTGATATTTGTTTCACTAAGAACTCTTTCCCTTTTTTCCAGAATCCTGAAGTTTCAAGTAGAGACAGTAGAGTTTGAAAATCTAGAAGCTAGGAAAGGTCGCAAGAGAAAGAGAAAGAGGAGGAAAAAGGAAGAAAAAAGAAAGGGAAGAAGGAAGGAAGGAAGGAAGGAAGGAAGGAAGGAAGGAAGGAAGGAAGGAAGGAAGGAAGGAAGGAAGGAAGGAAGGAAGGAAGGAAGGAAGGAAGGAAGGGATTGTGGAAGGAGGGACGAAGGGAGGGAATAAAGAAAGAAGAGAGAATGGAAGGAAAGAAGAGGAAAAGAAAAAAGGAGAGAGAGGGAGAGGGGGAGAGAGAGAGA
>NW_027187419.1:16517761-16547217 GCF_028583685.1 Petaurus breviceps papuanus | reverse complement strand
GAGAGAGAGAGAGAGAGAGAGAGAGAGAGAGAGAGAGAGAGAGAGAGCATTTATTAAGTACTTAATGATAATGATTTTTGGTAATTATTATTATTTTAAATCAATACTAGCCACGGGGGAATTCTGAGAGGACAAGTACTTTTAGAGGGGGTGGATTGTTGACTGGTTCATAGAAAAAGAAATCAATGAGTGTCTCTTCTACTTGGGTCATAGATTTAGTGAAGGAAGGAAACAGAATTCCTCTAACCCAGTTTTATATAACTCAAATAGAAACGTGTTCCATTTGTTAGGACAGCATATTGACTTGGAAAACAACAAATTAGTATTATCTATGTGGTATTGTATTTTTATGTGTTTTGTTAAAGATTTGCAAATTATATTTTAATTGATTAATAGTATGGAGTTTTGTGGACTGCTTTCAGCCAGAGGCAGTCAGTTTGAGATTTCTGTAGCATATCGAAGATTTTAGGGAGGATGATACTACAGCCCACAGACATTACTTGTCCAAAGTAATTCAAAAGGTAAATGGAGAAGCAAGGTTTTATACCAAAGTGCTATAATGCCAAATCTAACAGTCTACTTTAGCTAATTTTAAAATTCCCTTCAAGAAAGTACTCATTCATGTCATTAGCCTCATATTGAAAGAAAAATTAAAAGTTTCTTAAGTTCAGGCATCCTGGTGTTCTGTTGTGATGTTATCAATGTCTAGGTATTAGGTACTTAGAGTTGCATTCAAATAATTGATGAATTTGAAATAGTTGTTGAGAGAATTTATTGGAAAACAATAGACAACATATATGGAGATTGGCTCAGTCATTAATACTGAAGTAAAATTTCCTGCCATCCTAAAGCAATTCTACTACCATGACAAACTAGTAGATGGAAATTCCATGGAATAACCTGGTTTGGGATGGGAAGCATCAGGTTCCTCCTTCCAAAAAGAATAACAAGAAAAAACAACAACAGCAACAACACTGGCCAGTATAACAATTGATGAAGTTCTGCTTCTGGCTGTATCTTTATCTAGTAGTATGACTTTGGGCAAGTCACTTTTTGGACCATAGTTTTACCTCAAAAATGAAATAATCCCTAGGGATTCCATGGCAAAGGTAATTTTCAGCTTTAATTTCAATCGAGTTATTAACTTTCTGTCTGCTAGCCTCTCCATCTTCATAAGCTGCCCAGGGTGGAAGGATTCACTGGGACCTTTTCTTGCCTTTTCCCATCAGACTTTAGTCTTGTACTTTATTGTTGTTATGAAGGAGGATGTGAATAAACTAAGGAAGGATTGCTAGTTCTCACTCCACTTTCTTAATTCTGCCTCCTCCTCTGAAATATTTTCACATATGCTACTTAATCTTAGTGATTACCTAGATGATGATTACCATCACTCAGTCTTTCAGACCTTGGTAAGAAACAAGAAAAAACAAGGTGAAGAGAAAGGACATAAAGGCTCTCTTCTGCATCTCTATCTATAAGTGCCATTTGGGATTCCCAAAAACACGAAAAAAAAATTACATTAGGAGGATTTTTATCTTTGCAAAATGCTTTCCATGCATTATTTCATTTGAATTACACAATAATACTGAGGCACAGTTACTGCTGGTGTTCTTCCTATATTATGATTATTGAAATTGAGGAACTAAAAAGTTGAATGTGTCCGTGGTCACCTAGTGGGTAGAGATCGGAGGTGAGATATGAATCCAGATCTTTTTTACTACTTTCTGAGCACTCTGTGTTTTGTGTATCTTCTGCCTCCTAACAATTAGAAAAAGTATTATCAAATTTACATTTAAGGAAACCAGCAAATTCTTTCACCATCTATTCTATTTCCTGATAGAGACATGAATCACCAAACCTGAATTAACTGCTACAGTAACATGGATTAAGTGAAGGAATACATGCTGAAGAGTCAGATGCTGGGGATATTTGGAATTCACAGGGGAATTCATATTGTTGGACTGAAGAAGGAAGTGAATCAGATATCAGCAGTAAGGAAGAAAGCAGAGTTTGGGTGTTAACTTTCAGAACAGATTGACACTTGTACCATAAAAGGAGATAAGTAGGGATTGGACTGAAAACATTTCATGTGTAATATAAATGTGTTTTATAATGTATTAATTTTAAATGAAAAAGGTCCTTTTAATATTATTTGTTACAGTAGTAGTGATAACTGCAAACAGAGACTGGAAAGCATGCACTGGTTTCAGTCTTTGTAGCTATAAAGCAAAAGGTCAGAAAAAAGTCAGAAGAATTACAAAAGCACTAACATCTTTTTTCTTTGCCTGGTGGCTTACATTCTGACATTGGAGAATCACAAATATTGTTTAAATTTTGTGAGCCAATCAAAAACTCAGCTGCTTTCTGTCAAATTGGACCATTTATTCTTTATGCATTCTCTCCTACTCAAAATGATCCCCTTGGCCTTTAAATTAGATTTCTCTGTCATTACTCCCCAATATTGCTTGCTTTGCAGACCTATCCAGTGGAAGTCATTACTTCTCTCATCCCTAGATAAAAGGTGAGAACAGTTTTTACTCCCCATGGCCATTTCCTAACCAATTGTATACCTCAGTCTTTTTTCCTGTGAAATACATAACAGTCTGATTATACCCTCCTCATTTTTGTTCTTTGTCTAGTGACCTCCTTTTTAACCTCCCAACTGTCTCAGTTATTTTAGCAAATGTGTCAAAGGCTTCTCTACCTCATGTCACACCAGCTTTAGGCTTTGAGATATGCTCATCCAATTTTGTTACACCCTAACTACCCAAGTGATCAACCTCATTTCCTTCCTGCTTGACTATTATTAAGAGTTTATCATGTGATGGGGTAAACTATGGCTATCTATGTTTTCATCTCCTCTTCCACTAGAATTTTGTTGTTTGTTCATTTTCTAGCCTATTTCTTGAATTTTAACTTTATGTTAAAGTTGGCCTCTGGAGTAGAGAAGATTCAGCTTTTTCATGCTACTTTTTTTCAGAACTAGTTCTGGGAACCTATGAGTTTTCAATTCTTCCAAGGTGAAATGATCCAAGGAGAGGTATGGTCTGCTCTCCTAGCCTGTCCTCTGCTCTATGAGCAACTAAAATCAAAAGCATTCTTTTTTTCCTATGACTAGACTATGAGTATAACTAGATCCTATGACTAGAATCCTTGCTCACTTACTCACTTGCTGCTGCAAGGTCTAGAGTGCTATTGGTCCTCCTCAGCCTGGGATTGTGACCAGAGCCTTGGATCTAGATCCCTTTGTGAGTAATGAACACAACAGTGTCCTTGACCCTGTGCTAGCAAAGTTTTCCCTGTAATATCCATCTCACCGGTTGTCTAGCCCTGCTATTTTCTATGGACTGAGAGCTCCAGAAGTCATCTCTGTAGATTCAGTGTCCCCCAAGCCGGTGCTGTCTTGCCTGGAAGGGGCCTATGTGGGATGGTGCTCCATTATCATCCCAGTGAGACAGATCTTTCCTTTCCACTTTCTAAGTTGTCTTGGCTTAGAAAATTGTTTTATCCCATGTTTTTTTTTTTTTTAAGTCCGGTCATTCTAGAATTTTTTGAGTTTATTTTTTTGGTTGTTTGAAGGGAAATTTGGAAGACTTCAGGTGAGTTCCGGCTTCACTCTGTCATCTTGGTGCCCCTTCTACTAGAATTTAATCTCCTTGGTGATAGTGTATGTATGTGTCTTATCTAAACTCTGTGCCTCTCTTAGCACATATATAGGGCTATGTACCCAGAAATTTCTTAATAATATTCATTGAGGTAAGTAACTTGCCCAGGGTCACTTAGTGATTAAGTGTCTAAGGCCAATTTGAACTCAACTCTTACTAACTCCAAGGCTAGCTCTCTTCCCATTGTACTGCTTAATTCATCTCAAGCCACAGTAGAGATAAAAGATATTGATATGGGAAGAGTTGGATTTTTCCACTTTCATTAAGATGACAAAATAGTGTCAAACTGTTGCCAAAGCTTGTGAAAGGATTTAGAATATGATACCCTTCATATCTTGGGAGGCTGATAATTAATCAACCATTGAATTTTCTCTTTTTACTTTTTTATTGTGTGCTAACTAAATGCTTTGATATTTGATTTATAATTCTTGTTCTGACAGATGAACCGCAGTGGCTTTCCTATAGTCAGTGTCAGGGCTATGGCCAGTGTTGGTGGCTACATCTGCTGCAGTTTTCCCCCTCCAATGTTGGCTGCTGTAGACCCAGACCATGGTGCAGAGCAGAGAGCCCCTGCCCCCATCGCAGGAGAACATGCAGGGCTCTTGCATGGAGCTGCACTTCAGCAGGAACAGCAAGGGCCACAATGCAGCACCAGCCTAAATCTCAGCCTATAATGGCAATATGGAAAAGATCCTTCTGGATGTGTAGCATGAGTCTGGATGGAGCAACTCCATACTCATTGTGACAACCCCCTTAGTTCACCAACACCCCAAGATATTAACAGAACTTCTGAAATGGATACTCACAGCATTGGAGAAAAGAACAGCTCTCACTCTGAAGATTATATGGAAAGATGGAAAGAAGTGGAGAGCATCCTGAAGAAGAACACAGATTGGATTTGACTGGTCCAGCAGGCCCAAAAACATCCCCCCAAAGGAGGTTTTTTTTTTTTTAAGAACCCAAAGCACTCAGCCACTCAGCATGAGAAATATGAGTGTCATGAAGACTGGGAGAGGGGGAATCTTCTCTGCAGAGTTTCTGAAGGTTTTCCTCCCACACCTGCTGCTCTCTCACTTCCTCACCATTGGGTTGGGGATCTACATTGGAAGATGTCTCACCACATCCACCAGCACCTTCTAGGGAAGTGGGGCTGGGTGTCTGGCTGAGCAGCAGGTTACTGTCTCTAAACATGCAGAATGGTTACTAGAGCAAGTCCATCTGTCCCTGATGGCTCCTGTGACTTGTGTTCATTTGTTGTGTAAATGTGTTCCAATTCAGTAGAATGGGAGGATAAATAGCTGTATTCTGTTATGGGAAAGGGAATTTAAGATCTTCCCTGCCCCTAGGCCCTTTGATAGCCTTAAGTGACTCTGAGAACCTTCCTTGATTTGAAAATATACTCTGCCCCTCAATAGACTGAACGTGGTCACATGGAGCCTATGGCAGGAGGCTTGGTTTTCAGGAATGTCCACACCTTGGTGCTGTGTGATTGAGCAGTGGGTCAAGAGGGTTGTGACATTCTCTGAGCCAGGAGAAGGCTATATAAACCTTGATGTCTGGCTTTGTTTGGGAGTTCATTTTGAGAAGAGTTGTATGATTTGACCAGATGAGACTCTGGGCAGCCATTGAGCCCCTGGCTTTGAAAACCCAGATGTTAGTGCTTCCCTCTCTAGTAACTGACTAGGAATAGATG
Source organism: Petaurus breviceps papuanus (assembly GCF_028583685.1). Lineage (NCBI taxonomy): Eukaryota > Metazoa > Chordata > Mammalia > Diprotodontia > Petauridae > Petaurus > Petaurus breviceps. Next base: position 16,541,859 of record NW_027187419.1, on the reverse strand, counting down.
TAATGGTTGGACAGTTGGAAGCCTGTCTGCTGATTTGTTTCTCTGTCTGTATTTTTTGTCTGCTTGTAACATCTGTATTCTCTGAAGTTCGGGGTACTGACCTTTTTCCCCTGAACTAGGTAAATGACATATGTTTGATTAAAGCAAGATTGTTAACCCATTTTGAGTTGCTTTCCTTTAGAAAAGCAGACCTAAGAACCTATGCTGGAAGCCATCCTGGGGATGCTAGGGTGCTTGGTGCTACATATTCATACCTGAGTGCCAGCATAGGGAGCAGGTTAGATGGATTCACCTCCTCTTTGCAGGTTTAGCCCTTGTTCTCTGATGAACATCTTTCAGATTCCACTCTTAGGGCTTCCTGGAGTCCCATGAAATCCCCAAATTTCCAAGTTCCCCTAAACATTGCTACTCCCTTGAACAAGTGAATCATGTCTTTATTAAAAGCATTATGTTTAGGGGCTTGTCCAAAAGGCTGTAGACTTGCCTCACATGATCCCAGATAACTCCCTGTGCCTATCTTCCCCAGCTGGAGCAGCCACTTGGCAAACTCCCCCTCCATTCTGCTGGGTGGTCTTCCTGGGCAAATGGGAAAAGAGGGTAGAAACTCTCATGGTGGTCTGCTCAGCTGGGGACAATCCATCCAACACTGACATTTGAAGTCTGGCCCCTCCCCTTCATTGGATTCCTATGTAGGGCCTGCTGTGGCCTGTTGTGGTAGGGGCCAGCTGCCCCTGCTAGGCCTGCTTGATTCTCTGTGCTCCTTGCTAGGCCCATGCTGTGCTCTTCCTATCTTGCTCTTTATCCACTTTAGCGGCTGAAACCAGAATGGGAATAATTCTTTGTTTGGCAAATCCTTCTGAGATGCCTGTGTTTAGGTCCAGTTTACCAGAGTCTTGTGACCCCGCCAGAGGTTCACATGTTTTCTCTTTCCCTTGGGGCAAATATTTTCTTAAAATAGGCCATGTCTTTGCTTTGCTGGACACACTCAACATTTGTTTATATTTGTCTCTGATATTTCTCCCTACTATCCCCCTTCATCTGAACTAGATAAATGTACCCTTCTAATTTGAAAAGGAAAATCTGCCCTTATCTGCCAGCAACCCCTTTTTTCACAAGTAGAAACATGGCCCATGCTGATTATCACCCTTCTCAGCATATCCACTATGGCTCCCCTTCTTTGGTCATGCTGTGAGACATTGTAATGGGAACAGGAATTTGAAGATCTTCCCTGCCCCTTAATAGACCTGGGAGTAGTTCAAAGACCTCCTGTGCTGTGAAGATAAACTATGCTCCCTAGAGCCTACAGAAAGCTTCCCTGTTTTTAAAGTAAACTCTGCCCCCTAGACTCACAGGAAGCTGGGTCAGAGTGAGTCTGACAGTTGGAAACACTTGGAGACAGTTGAAGGTAGAGGAGTTTAGGCAAGGAGATAGAGAGTTTTGTGAGTAAGTGTTGATCTTGTATTGGTTTGTGGAAAGGCTAAAGGATGCTGTGGTTCTCAATTATTATGACTTCTGAATATCTTTGGTACTATTATTTGGTTTTCTAGTGTCTAAATAAATCCTTCAATTTTATCCGCTATCTGGAGAATTTGGCATATTTTGTGATGGAACATCATGTGATACTTATAGTCATAGTCCTTATCATGATCATGGGTGTTATAAGTATTGAATTGGCACTATCAGCATCTAAGCACCCACTGAGTCAGCAGCACAGTCCCCACAGAATTGGCTCAGAGATGCAGCCCTATTTGCTAAGATAAGGAAAAAAGGCTCACAAAGCAGGTTTTATTCTGTGGCTAGCCCCCTCCTTGGCCACCCTGCTGATCTTTAAGCTAAGTTGACAGGAATTGCCTTGTGCCCAAGCACCTTAAAAAATGAAGGATCTTTTGTTTTTGTATCCCCTTTACTACTGAAACAGAAAAAAAAGGAAAAACCATGAGAAAGATAAAACAAAAAAAGTGAAAATAACATGGTTCAACCTGCTTTCAGAATCCATAGTACTTTCTATGAATGTGAATAACATTTTCCATCATGAGTCTTTTGGAATTATCTTGGATCATTTTATTGCTGTGAAGAGCAAAGTCTATCATAGTTGATCATCTCACAACATTGTTGTTACTGTGTACAATGTTTTCCTGGTTCTGCTCACTTCCCTCAGCATCTATTCATGTAAGTCTTTCCAAGTTTTTCTGAAATTTGACTGCTCATATTTTGTTATAGTACAATAGTATTCCAAAACATTCATATACCACAACTTGTTCAGCCACTCTCCATTTGATGGGCATTGCCGCAATTTCCAGTTCCTTGCCACTACTTAAACAGATACTATAAATATTCTTGTACATGTGAGTTCTTTTCTTTTTTTATGATCTCTTTGGAATACAAACTTAGCGTAGTGGTATTGATGGATCAGTGTTTATGCAGAGTTTTATTGTCCTTTGAGCATAATTACAATTTGCTTTCCAGAATGATTGGATCTGTTCACAACTACACCAACAATGTATTAGTGTTACAATTTTCTCACATCTTCTCCAGCATTCATAATTTTCCTTGCTAGTCATATTAATCTGGTACCTCAGAGTTGTTTCAATTTGAATTTCTCTAATCAATAGTGATTTAGAGCATTTTTTCTTGATCATAACTTTAATTTCTTCATCTAAAAACTCATATGCTTTGACCATTTATCAATTGGGGAGTGACTTGTACTCTTATGAATTTTGTCAATTCAATATATATTTTAATAATGGTGCCTTTATTAGAAACACTGTGAGTAAATATTTTTTCCCAGCTTTCTGCTTTCCTTCTAATCTTGGTTGCATTGGTTGTATTTGTGCAAAAGTTTTTAAATAATGCAATCAAAATTATCCATTTTGCATTTCATAATGTTCTCTATCTCTTGTTTGGTCATAAAATCTTCTCCATAGATCTGACATGTAAACTATTCTTTGCTCTCCTAATTCATTTATGGTATTAACCTTTATGACTAAATCATGGAGCCATTTTGACCTTTACATGGTATAGGGTGTGAGATGTTGGTCTATGCCTTGCTTCTGCTTTACTATTCTCCAGTTTTTCTCAAATACTGATTTCTTTTCTCAGAAGCTACAGTTTGGGGTTTGTCAAACAGTAGATTACTATAGTTATTGACTACTGGGTCCTGTGTACCTAACCCATTCCATTGATCCACCACTCTATTTCTTAGCCACTACCAAATAAGTTTTGATGATTGCTGCTTTATAATATAATTTATGATTTGGTACAGCTAGGCACAAACCCATCCCTGAGAATACAAACATCTTGATTTTGATTGTACATACAAGGTCATGACAAACATATTTCTATATTAACTATGTTGCAAAAGAAAAATAAACCAAACAAAATAAAACAATAAAAAAGGGAAAAATCAAAAGTATGCTTCAATCTGCATTCAGAATTCATTAATACTCTTGTGAGGTGGATAACATTTTTCATCATGGATCTTTTGTAATTCTCTTGTATCATTTTATTGATTACAATATTTACATATTTCACAGTCGATCATCCTGTGTATGATCCTCTCTTGATTCTGTTCATTTAACCTTGAATCAGCTCATGTTAAGTCATGCTCTTTTTTTTTCTGAAATCATCCTACTCATCATTTCTTATAGCACAATAATATTCCATCGCAATCATATACCACAATTAATTTAGCCATTTATAAATCAATGGGTAGCTCTTTGATTTCCAACTCTTTGTCACCACAAAGAGAACTGCTATAGATATATTTTTTTTGTAGAAATAAGTTATTTTCTCATTTCTTTTATCTCTTTGTGATATAGATGTGGTAGTGGTATTGCTGGGTAAAAGGACATGGGCAATTTTATAGCCCTTTAATTTTAGTTCCAAATTTTTCTCCAGAATTGTTGGACTGATCCAAAACTGCACCAAGACTGAATTAGTGTCTCAATTTTTCCCCATCTCTGACAGTATTTGCTAATTTCCATTTTTCTTATGTTAACCAAACTATTAGGTGTGAGGTTTTATTGCAAAGTTGTTTTAATTTGCATTTCCTTAACTAACAGGGATTTAGATGTAACTATTGATAGCTTTGATTTCTTCTTCTAAAATTTTTCATACCTTTAACTATTTATCAACAGGGTGATGGTTCTTCCTTTTTTTAAATAAATTTTACTCAGCTCCTTATATATTTGAGAAATAATGCTTTTCATAGAACAACTTGCTGCAAAAATTATTTCCCCATTTTCTGGTTTTCCCTGTAATTTTGCCTTCATTAGTTTTGTTTGTGCAAAAGTCTTTTTTTCCCACATAATGAAAATTATCTATTTTGCTTTCTGTAATCTCCTATATATCTTGTTTAGTCATAAACTCTTCCCTTATCTCTATATATGACAGGTACATTTCCTTTTCCCCCTTGTTTACTTATTATATCACCCTTTATGTCTAAATCATATATAAACTTTGACTTTATTTTGCTATACAATGAAAGATGTTGGTCTTAACCAATTTTCTAGAAAACCATCTTGCAGTTATCCTAGCAATTTTTGTCAAATGGTGATTTTTTTTTTACCCCCAAAGCTTGGAACTTTTGTTTGCCAAACACTAGATTATATGGTCATTTACTACTGGGTAATTTGCACCTAATCTACTCCACTGATTTGCCACTCTATTTCTTAGCCAATAGTATATTTTTTCAGGGTTACAGTTTTTTAGCACAATGGAGGAAGAGCAAGACAGCACATTCAATTACTGTGTGACTAGCTGTGTGACCCTGAGCAAGTCACTTAACCATTTTAGCCTAGTTTTCTCCTCTGTAAAATGTGCTTGAGGAAAAAATGGTAAACCATTCTAGTATCTTAAAAAAAGAAAACAAATGGAATTATGAAGAGTTACACATAAATGAAACAATGGAATAACAACTAAATAACAATGGAATAACAACTACTTTAAAATCTAAAATTATTTTCTGCCCTATTTCACATTTTTTCCTTTGCTTATTTTAAGATTCATGATCTTTTGTCCTTCCAGACAAATATTGTTAGTATTTTCTTCTAGCTCTATAAAATATTTTTGTAGTTTGATTGCTATAGCACCAGATTTGTGTAGAATTATCATTTTTTATTGATTCAGACTGCCTATGAGCAATTGATATTTCTCTAATTATTTAGATTTCTTCATTTGTGTGAAAAGTGTTTTGTAATTGTGTTCATATAATCTCTGTCTTTTTCTTGGCAGGTAAACTCCCAAGTATTTTATATTGTCTGCAGTTATTTTACATGAAATTTCTCTTTCTATCTCTTACTACTGAAATTTATTGGTAGTATATAGAAGTACTAATGATTTATGTGGGTTTATTTTATATCCTGAAATTCCTAAAGTTGCTTATTATTTCAACTAGTTTTTAAGGTTGGTTCTGTAGGGTTTTCTAAATACACCATTATATCATCTGGCAAGAGTGATGGTTTTGCTTTATCATTGCCTATTTTCATTACTTTGATTTTTTTCTTGCCTTACTGCTATACCTAGCGTTTCTATTACCTTAATGAATTTTAGTGAATGAACATCCTTGTTTCACTCCTGATCATATGGGAAGACTTCTTGACCTCCATTGCACAAAATGTTTGTTCTTTCTATTAAGTAAATATTAATTGTCATTTTAAGAAAAGTTCCATTGATACTTTTGGTTTCTAATATTTTTAATAGGAGTGGGTATTGTATTTGTCCAAAGCTCTTTCTAAATTCATTAATATAAACATCTGATTTTTTTGTTACCATTACTGATAAGGTCAATTACATTGATAGCTTTACAATTATTGAACCAGCCCTGCATTCCTGATATAAATCTCTCCTGGTTATAATGGATGATACTTGTTTTATTCTTTATTTTTATTATTACTATAATCTTGTTTTTATTTTATTTCAAATTTTTGCATCAATATTCATTTAGGAAATTATTCTATAGTTTTCTTTCTCCGTTGTTGTTCTCCCTGAATTAGGTATCAAAACCTTATTTGTGTCATTAAAAGGAATTTGGTAGGATGCCTCCTTTTTCTAGGATTTCAAATAATTTCCATGATACTGGGGCTTAATTATTCCTTATGACTGGTAGACTTTACTCATGAATCCATCTGTTCTTGAGAATTTTGACAAAGGAGCACATTGATGGCTTGATAAATTTCTTTTTTTCTAAGATATGGTTATTTAAGTACTCTATTTCCTTTTCTGTTAATATGGGAAATTTATATTTTGAAAATATCTGTTTCACTTAGATTGTCAGATTTACTCATATGTAGTTGGGGAAATTAGGTCCAAATAACTCCTTTAATTAAACCTTCACAGGTCTCTTGTAATCAGTCTTATTACATAAGACTTATTATGTATGTTTCTTTTGGCTCTTGTATGTCAAATCTATTAAGTTCAGGTTTATTTTTTTTTAAACAAACTCTAGAAAGTCTGAGAGTTAATCAAATATCCATTTTTTTTTTCATTCAAGATTATGCTTAACTTTGCTGGGCATGACATTTTTGGCCAGACCCCAGTTATTTTGTTTTTCATTATATAGTGTTCCAAGACATGCAGTCCTTTAATGTCTCCACTACTAGGTCTTCTGTGATTCTAATTGTGGCACCTTCATATTTAATGTGACTTTGTTGTTGTTGTTTTTATTATTTTATTCTTGAGGTTTTGAAATTTGGCTAATATTCCTATGACTTTTCCTCATAGGATCTCTTTCAAATGGTGTTCAATTAATTTTTTTTTTATTTCTACTTTCCCCCATTGTTATAACTATTCAAGGACAATTTTCTTTAATTATATCTTATATTATTGCATCAAGATCCTTTTTAAAAATAATTTTTAGTTAGTTTGATTAGTCTTATGATTTCTCTTCTTGATTTCTTCTCCAGATCAGTCATAACAGATCAAAAGAGTAATTATTTGAAGTGCAAAAGGAAGAACTGATACAGAGGAATTAGAGGGGGAGGGGAGGAGAGGACTGGCAGTTTCTTTGACTTTTAAAGCCATTCATAAGGTGGGTCCATCCTCTTTTTCAAGTCTTCTTAAAACGTATGTACTCCTACCCAACCCCAACCCCAATCCCAACCTCCACCTACCTTGTAATACAGTTACAATGGCCTCCTTGCTGTTTCTCACACAAGACATTCCATTTATGGATTACATGCATTTCTACTAAGTGTCCCCAATCCCTGGAAGTCTACCCCTCATCTTCTGGCATCTCACTCCTCTGCTTAGAGGGAAGAATTTTTTGTTTATTTGTTTTTATCTCCTCATAGTACCTACTTCATACAGTTGTGAGATCCAAATGAGGTATTATTTGTAAAGTGCTTAACATACTGCCTGACGAATAGTAAATTAATTGATTGATTGATTCCTCTTCTCTAAGATCCTCATTGGTTTTTCAATAATCAGAGTTTAACTTACTTTTAGTGATCTTTTAAATCACACTGTTGTAGATATTTTGTACTTGTTGTCTTGGTACTCAGTATTTATCTCTGTATAAATTCATACACACATAAATATGTATGTGTGTGTGTGTATATATATATATATATATATAGGCATGTGATATTTCTCTTTTTTCTTTTTCAAAATTTTATTTTAAACTCAAATGCCACAAATACAGTATAGATAAAAGAAACAAAAACATTAGAAACTTATGTATTGGAACTTAAACTCAAAGTTAAAAAGAAAAAAATAGCATGTTATGTGCATTGCAGAACATAAGAGATAATTCCAAATTTTAAAAATACATTTTCATTTCAAGAAAGCCTATATGATAAATAATACTCGCGTTGAGGATTATCCATCTTTGCTTCCTTGTGAGTATTCTTTTGTTTTCTGCTGCACACTTTTTTACTTTATTCTTTTTTCCCTCCCACCACCTCTCCCTAGAAAGCTACAATAAAGTTTAGATGTGTTTCTCTATAGCAATAGAAATATACATACACATATAGGCATATATTTCCCAAACATTCTACTCCTGATCTTTTTATATGTGTGATTATAGCTCTAGTTCCCTATCCTTCCTGGCTCCTCTACTTTACTTCTATCCACTACCTTGCCCTCCTATAATTTGCCTGCCCCCCTCCAAGTATTCTTCCCCTATTCTTCTATTCCCATAAATCTAAACATGCTTCTATGCCCCTATTTTACCTATTCCCTCACCTTCCCCTCTAAAGATCCTTCCCTTGGCCTCTCCTCTCTCCCTATGCCCCTACCATTTTATTTCTTCTGAATTTAGAAGACTTTTATATGCTTCTCTATATATACATATGGGTGTGTGTGTGTGTATGGCTCCCTCTTAAACCCATTTCCAATGAAAGTAGGTTATTAGAACTACTAACCCTATTCCCCCATCTAATGCCTCTGTATCAATTCTTCCTTTTGAACCTAAAATAATTACTCTTTAAAATCTTTCTAAATGGCTTTACATGTTAGGTTTACCCCAATCTTTCTTTTAAAATGCCCAATTATTGATAAGAATCTTAGACATACATTTTACAAATATAAAAATAAATAGTCTGTCCCTATGGATCCCTTATAATCAGTCTTTGTTATATGCCTTATATTTCTCTTGGTTCTTATATGTTGAATTTTCTATTCAGTTCAGAATTTTTTAAACAAGGTATTGAAAGTCTGACAGTTTATCAAATGTTGATTTACTTTTGTTAAATTAAATTTTATGTTTATTTTTAGTTTACATCATTCATTTCCACAAGATTTTGAGTTACACATTATCTCTCCATTTTTCCCCTACCCACCACCCCAAAACAGTCATCCCACTGATTATCCCTTTCCCCCATCTACTCTCTCCTACATCATCTGCCATTCTCCCTCCAACTTTACATTAGAGCATCGTGGATCTCTATGCCCCAGTGCCTGTATATCTTATTTCCCAGTTTCTTGTAAAATAATGATAATAATAATAATAATATATTTTTTTAAACATTTGATTTTAAAACTTTGAATTCCAGATTCTTTCCCTTCCTCCCTCATCACCCATGCTAACTGGGAAGATAAGCAATTCAATATAAGTTGTACATGTGTAGCTATACAAAACATTTCCATAGTGGATATATTGTGAAAGACTGATTATATCACCCTCCATCCTATCCTGCCCCCCTTTTTCTATTCTCTACTTTGATTCTGTCCTTTTTCAAAGGTGGGTGCTTCAAATTTCCCTTCCTGCCAGCCTGCCCTCCCTTCCATCATCCCCCCTCTCAACACTTCCTCCCCCCCACTACTCTCCTGTAGGGTGAGATACCTTATTTAGTATGTATGTCATTCCCCTACTAAGACAAATTCATTGAGAGTAAGGTAGACTCAATCCCTTTTGCCTTCCTGTTCTTCCCCTGTATTGTAACAGTTTTACCTTGCCTCTTCTATATAAGATCATTTACCCCATTCTGTCTCTCCCCATCTCTTCTCATTATATTCCTCTATTACCTCTCAATAACACCTTTTAAGTATCATCCCTTCTTATTCAATTGGTCCTGTGCCTTCTGTCTATGTATACCTGTACACATATATACACACACTCACATAAGTATTCATATGCCAATCTACCCTCCTATATAGACATAGATATGCATGTATGCATATATATATATATACACACACACACACACATTTCTATTGCCTTCAAAAATTATCATATTAAGAAAAGTTTCATAAGTTACAATTATCATTGTTCCATGTAGGAATGTAAATAGTTCAACTTTGATAAGTTCCTTATTTTTTCTTTTCCCTGTTTACCTTTTCATGCTTCTCTTGCTTCTTGTATCTGAATCCCAAATTTTTTATTCAACTCTGGTTTTATCATCAAGAATGCTTGAAAGTCCTCTATTTCATTGAATGACCATATTTTTCCTTGAAAAAGGATACTTAGTTTTGCTGGGTAGGTGATTCTTGGTTTTAATCCCAGCTCCTTTGACCTCCAGACTATCATATTCCAAGCCCCTTCATCCCTCAGTGTAGAAGCTGCCAGATCCTCTGTTATCCTGATTGTGTTTCCATAGTATTCAAATTGTTTCTTCCTGGCTGCTCATAATATTTTCTCCTTGATCTGGGAACTCTGGAACCTGGCTATAATATTCCTTGGAGTTTTCTTTTTGGGATCTTTTTCAGGAGGTGATTGGTGGATTCTTTCAACTGCTATTTTGTCTTCTTGTTCTAAATCCTCAGGGAAATATTCCTTGAGAATTTCTTGAAGGATGATTTCTAGGTTCTTTTTTTGATCATGGCTTTCAGGTAGTCCAATAATTTTTAAATTATCTCTTCTGGATTTATTTTCCAGGTCAGTGGTTTTGCCAATGAGATATTTCACATTGCCTTTCATATTTTCATTTGTTTGGATCTGTTTAATAGTATCTTGATTTCTCATAAAGTCACTAACTTCCATTTGCACCAATCTACTTCTGAAGGAATCATCCTCTTCAGTGAACTTTTGAGATTCTTTTTCCATCTGGCAAATTTGACTTTTTAAGGAAATCTTCTCCTCATTGGCTTTTTGAGCCTCTTTTGCCATTTGAGTTAGTCTATTTTTTAAGGTGTTATTTTCTTCAGTCAGGTTATTGTCTCTCATTTCATAATTTTCTTGCACCATTCTCATTTCTCTGCCCAATTTTTCCTCCACCTTCTCTTATTTGATTTTCAAAATACTTCTTAAGCTCCTCTATGGCCTGCAACCAGCTCATATTTTTCTTGGAAGCTTTTGGTGCAGGAGTTCTGACTTTGTTGTATTCTTCCTGTTCCATGCTTTAATCATTTTTATCCTCAAAATAGGAGTGTAAAGTTGGATTGCTAGCCTTGCTTTGCGTCCTTTGCTTGCTCATGTTGCCACTCAATTACTTGACTTTTGAGCTTTTTGCCACAGTAGAACTCTGCTACCAGAGAGGGGAACTTTATCTCGGTCACTGGGTTTTTCTCAGCTGCTGTAGATATTAGTTGGGTGTCCTCTCTGAAGCCTCCACAAGCTCTTGCAAACTGGTTATGCACCCCAGGACCTCCACCCTAGACAGTGATCCAAATCCAAACAAGTTAAAGCAAGAGCAATTACTCCTCAGACTGGTTGCTTCATCCCCCTACAATCTGCATGCCAGGAGCTCTGAAGTAGCCACTTGGTGGCCATACAGCCACCACACCTCACCCACTTTTCCCTCCAGGGGCAAAGGCCAGACCACAGTCCCTGACTCCCTCCTGGACTCCTGGTTCTCAAAGTCCGCACTGCACTGACCTCTCACTTTGTCCTTAGCATCTATGGATTGATAATTCTGGAAACTGCCACAGCTGCTGACAATCTGAATTCCACTCAGCCAGTGGCTGGTTGTGGCCAGCCTGAGGCTAAAACCTGTGGCTCATGTGGGGCTGGGCTCAGCTCCCATACTTCTGTGCTGGCCTTCCTGCTGGCCTGCCAGGTTGTCTTCAGAGGGAAGTTAGCTTCTCTCTGACATTTTGTGGGTTCTTTAGCTCCAAAGTTGATTTAGAGTCACTTTTTTTTCATGAATTGGAGGAGGTGGAAGTGGGAGTCACATGGAAGTCATGTTTCTACTCTGCCATCTTGGCTCCACCCCTCAAATGTTGATTTTCTTTTCATTGAGGATAATATTTAACTTTTCAGGGTATTATATTTTGGCTGGAGGCTGAGTTCTTTTCCTCTTTGATATATTGTGTCCCAACATCTGTGGTCTTTTAAAGTCTCTGCTGCTAGGTCATGTGTGATTCTAATTGTGGCACCATCATACATAATTTTTTTTTATCTTGATGCTTTCAATAATTTTTTCTTTCAGCTGGGGGTTTCAGATTTTGTCTATGATATTCCTGAGTTTTCCTCATAGAATATCTTTTAAGTAGTGATCGATGATCTTTTTTTTTCTAGTTCTACTTTTCTCCCTTGTCCTAGTGCTTCAGCACAATTTTCTTTGATTATTTCTTGCATTATTGTATCAAGATCCTTTTTTATCACAACTTTCATTTTTTCCAATTACTTTTAAATTTTCTCTTCTTGATCTATTCTACAAATCTGTTGTTTTTCTTGTTTCACTTTTTCTTCTATTTTTCATCAGTATTATTTTGTTTAACCATTTCTTGATCTCTTATAATTTCACTGCCTTCACTTTGCCCAATTATAATTTTTAATATGTCATTTTTCCTTAAGATTATGGATCTCCTTGTCTAATTGGTGAACTTTCCTTTTATATCCTTCTTGTTTTTCTTGAATTATTCTCATTTTCTTCTTTAGTATTTCCTCCATCTCTATCATTTGATTTTGAAGTCTTTTTTAAGATCTTCTATGAATTTTTTTTTTTGGGCAGGTGTCCATTTGACATTAGTCTTTGGAGGTTCCTTTACTTCAGTATCCTCCCCTGAAGATGAACTCTAGTCATCTCCATACCCATAATAGTTTTCTAGGGTTGGATTCTTTCTCTTTTGCCTGTGCATTTTTTGTGGCAATACTTAAATATTTGTAATAACCTGTAGCCCTGGGGAAATGATGCCTCTTGCCCCATATCTTCAGTTCTTCCCTCTAGTCTGAAACCAAACCCAAACCTCTAATCTCCTGTAATTGCCCACAGCCAGGGCCTTTTTGGTCCACTGCTTCTTCACTCACCAGATGTGTATTGGTTTCTTCTCACCCCTGCCACTTTTTGCAGCACAGCTGGGTCTGGCATTCCTGGTCAGCAGATGTCCCCCTGATCTTCCCAGTCTCAGACACCCAACTCCTCCAATTATCCCAAAAGTAAAAGTTTCACTGACTGGGACTGAGGCACCCTTGCCAACCAACTAACCCCAGGGCTAGCCACTTGCTGTTAAAATGGAACCTAGCCTCGAGGTGTTCGCTCTTTACAGAGACTGAACCTGTCCTGGAACCCTTCTTCTGATCTTCTCAAATTGTCCCAAGAGAACCAGGTTATGCCCACTTCTTATTTATCTCTACCCACACTTTGTTTGCCCTAAGGGGCTATTTTAACTCTTTTGTAAGTGTGGGTGATGAGGGAAAATCTTGAGAGCTTGGGATTTTCTGACCCACTCCACCATCTTCCCTGAGATATTTCTCTTAAGTGCCTATTTCTTGCTGCACAATTATATTACATTCATGAATAATAAATTTGATCTTTCCTAATTTAAAGGTTAATAATATATTTCCAATTTTTTTAGTACAACAAAAAGTTGTGTTATGAATACATATTTTTATGTTGCGCATTTGATCTTCTACTCCCTTATGGTTTATACTCAATAGTGGAATTGCTGAGCCAAAGGATATAGAAAGTTTAGTCATATTAATGTGGCTGTCTTCCCAGTAACCCTCCAACTTTTACTGTTCCTATATTTGTTTTCTATCTTTCTGAATTTTCATGAAGCAAATGAAACCTCAGAACTGTTTTAATTTTCATTTCTCTTTTTTCTTAGTGATTAAGGGCGTGTTTTAATATATCAGTTTGTGCTTGCAAATCTTCCTTTGAAAATAAATTGTCTCTATCATCTGAATAGTTTTCTACTGGGGAACCACTTTTGGCATTTTATATGTTAAATCCTTGTATATTTTTGATAGGAATATAATAGACCTTCAGATATAATATATGCTTGATGCTATTGGATGTAAATATTTTTCTTACTCTATCATTTCTCTTTTAATTCTATCATTATTGATTTTATTCATAGAAACATTTTTAATTTTGTGTAATGATGAATGTCAATATTATATTGTATAATTTCCTCACTTTTGTTTGCTTAAGAATCACTCCTTTCCCCAGTCACATCTGTGAAAGTTCCTTGCTCTTATTGTCTTCTAATTACTTTGACGTGAACTTTTATATTCATGTTGCCTTTCCATTAATGTTTGCTGTGATACATGGCTTAAGGTGTTATTTCCATTCTAAATTCTTTCAAAGTTCTTTCTTGTTTTCCCAGAAGTCATTGATAAAAACAAAATCCTTCCTTTCATAATTTACATTCCTTGTTTTTAATTAAACATTGGAAAAGTATTTTCTTTTGATTGTATACCTGCATTACTATTTTCTATTGGTTGCATATCATCCTATTTATTTAATATATTCAGATATGTAGTGATGTTCTGTCTTCTTCATTTATTATTTTTTTTGTCATTTCCCTTCACGTTCTAGGCATTTTGTTTCTTTAAATGCTTTTTGTTATTATTGTGTCTAATTCCAAAAAAATAATTGCCTTAGTAACTCCCAATTGCTGAGTTTTTCCTTCATTTTTGAAGAGGATCATGGCATCAGGGAAATGATCACATGACTTGCAGTTGACTTTGATTTGATCTGAGTGAGGGATGGCTGTGCAAGATCACCAGCCTCACTTTCTCCTCCAGAGCCATCTGGATCCAGTGAATATTCATCAGGATGATTAGAGATGACCTAGGATGCAAAGGGGAACCTGGCCCTTTTAGGCAAAGGCCTTTTCAGTCACTCACTTAGAGTGAAGTAACATCCACTCAGTGAATAGGTGTCTTTAGGAGGTGAGTCAAGGGATTGTCACCTTAATTAGAGAAAATAGGGGGAAAAAGTCCAGTTGGGAGGGGAAGTCTCTTGGAGTTGCTGTTCCAAAGAGAAACATTTAACGCTGACATTCACACTAAGCCAGGAGGGTCCAAAATACAGTAATTGAGTGGACCTTGGGCAGGGTCCCATTGTGGTCCAATTTATGTACTTCAGAGTGAACTGGGTTTAAGGTTTTGTCAAAAAAGGGAGAGAGAGTGGGAAGCTTCTGTCCATCAAAATTTACTTTCCTTTGGAGAGGAGGAGAGGAAGAGGGAGAGGGAGAAAAAGAGGATGAGCTGAGTTACCCAACTAGCTGGGTCCCCATTAAGGCAACTTGGTCTACTCACAGGGTGTGTTTGTCTTTCATTTTTGAAGAGGATCATGGCATCAGGGAATTGATGACATGACTTGCAGTTGATTTTGATTTGAGTGAAGGAGGGCTGTTCAAGGTCACCAGCCTCATTTTTCCTGCAGAGCCATCTGGATCCAGTGACCAGATATGCATCAGGATGACTGAAGATGACCCAGCAGAGACTGTATTTTGTCTCCTTTTCTATCCCCATTATTTATCACAGTACCTGGCATGTTAGTCCCTTAATAAAAGCCTATTGATTAATTGCTTGAGTAGTTCAACCTGTAAATTATTTAGGATAGTATCATCATTTTTTAAATTATATTACCACAAAACAAACATGAACAGTGAATATTTTTTTCATTTATTGCTCTCTATTTCTGCCAAGAATGTTTTGTAATTATATTTATATTAATCTTTCATCTTCTCCTCAATAGGTTAAATCCCAGGTATTTTATGCATTCTGTAAGTTATTCAATCCAATATCAGAAGTCATTATTATCTAAACCCCTCTCATGTGACCAACACTATACTAAGAAATGCAAAGATTATAAAAGAGGGTGAAAGTAGCATTGCTGATCAAAAGGAGTTAACAATGGAAAAACAATGTATATTCAGAAATATATTACTAGATATATGAATATATTGCAAAGAAGCAGTAATATATGCAACTAATATAAAATATTGATATAGATATAGAACCAATGGAAAATAGTTTTCTGATGTTTAATAAAAAAGGAACATAAATTATGAGAGGGAAGATTTTGAAGGTGAAAGCATTATCACTGATCAAAAGGAACTCATGGAAACACAAAGTACATTCATAATTTAAAAGCAAAACATACCAGATTATTATCAAATGTCACGAAATGTGTTGTAGACAATAAGGATTTTTAGGTACCAGAAAGAGAAATCCAAGTGGGGAATTAAATTTTTTAGATTTTACTCCTTGGAAGGTATGCAACTTAAGAAACAATTTGGAAATGGAATTCTCTTTGGGCAGAGCACTTCAGAATTTGAGGGAAAAAAGGAAAAGCAAAAAAAAAAAACCAGAGATGGAAATGTCCATTTTTAAAAGTATGGTAATGGTGGCAGAGGTTTTAAAAAAACATTCTGCATTCAGAAATGCTCTTCTGGAAATAATATGTTCTTCAGGACTACATAGCACATTATAATCTGAATAAAAGAAGGAGAAAGTAGTCATGATAAAGTTTTTCCAGAGCTAAGCCACAACATAGGTCAGCTTCTGATAAGGCAAATGCCTACCAAAAATTATCCTGAGCTCTAGTCTTACATCATCAGCAATTATTTTTTTTGGGGGGGTCATCTGAAACTGGATGTCCCATGGATATTCCAAATGGAACAGTAGCAAATCAAAATTAATTATATTTTCCTTCAAAACTTACCCTCTTCTTAAGTTTTTTTTTATTGCTGTCCAAAATACAACCATCTATCTGAGCATTACCCAGTTACCAAAACCTCAATTAATCACTTTCATACATTCCACAAGTCCAATCTATTATCAAATCTTGTAATTTCTACTTTCACAACAGCTCTCCTATAAGGTACCTTCCCTCTACTCACACTTCCACCATCCTCATGCAGACACAAATCACTGTTTTCCTTGGCAATTATAATATATTTCTATTTGGTCTCCTTGACTCAAATATTTTCCCACTTATTTCTCTTTTTTTGGTCTTTATTAATTTGTCTGTTTACCTTTAGTTTACCAGATTCAGTTCCACAATTCCTTGATTTTCAAATTTTCTACCCCTCTCTCTTCTTCAACCCCCTCCTCCCACCATGGTGGCATACAATCAAGTATAGGAGCTGCAAATACTTTTACAGTAGATATTAGTCAGGTTGTAAAGAAGGGTTGTATCAGATGGAATAAACAATGTGAAAGAGGAAACAAACCCAAACAAGATAAAGAAAAAGAGCAGGTAGTTTGCTCCAATCTGTATTCAAACTCTGTTCTTTCTAGTTCTTTCTCTGAATGTAGACAACTCTCTCTGTCATGAGTCTTTTGGAGTTGACTTATAACCCTGTGTTGCCGAGAAGAGTCCAGTCTATCAAAGCTGGTCATCACACATATGTTGTGTCTGTAATTGTATACAAATTTCTCCTGGTTCTGCTCTTCTCACTCAGCATCAGTTCATATAAGCCTCTCCAGGTAAATGCAAAGTCCATCTGCTGCTCATTTCTATGTCTCTCTTGCATCTCAAAATTGGAGGTTGAATTTTCCATTGAGCTCTGGCTTTTTCATCAAGAAGGTCTGGAAATCCAGTACATCATTGAATGACCATCTCCTTGCCTGGAAGAATATGTTCAGTTTTGCTGGATAGGTGATCCTTGGTTGTATCCTAAGTTCTTTTGCCTCATGAAAAATCATATTCCAGTTCCTCGATCTTTCAGTGTAGAAGCTGCCAGGTTCTGTGTGATCCTCACTGTGGTTCTGAGATATTTGAATTGTTTCCTTCTGGCTGCTTGTAATATTTTATCCTTTACAAATCCTTTATATTTATAGTTCTGGAGTTTGGCCACAACATTTCACGGACTTTTCAATTTGGGATCTCTTTCAGGAGGTGACCAGTGTATTTCAGGGCAGTTTTCCTTGATGAGCTCTCGGAATATGTTGTCCAGGCTCTTTTTTCATCATGATTTTCTGGTGGGCCTATGATTCTCAGATTATCTCTCCTGGATCTATTTTCCAGGTCAGTTGTTTTTCCATTGAGATATTTTACCTCTTTTTCTAATTTTTCATTCTTGATGTTTTGTTTGACTGATTCTTGGTTCCTCATAGAGTTATTTGCTTCAATTTGGTTGATTCCAGTTTTTTGGGAATTATTTTCCTCAGTTAGTTTTTGAAGCTCCTTTTCCATATCACACATTTTTCTTTTTAAGGAGCTCTTTTCTTCATTGCAATGTTTTTTTTTCTAATTTTGCAATTTTACTTTTAAAAGAATTATTCATTTTATCTTCTATCTTTCTAATTTGGTTTTCAAAGTTCTTTTTGAGCTCATCTAAAATTGCTTTCTGTGCTTGAGACCAATTCCCTGTTGAGGCTTCAGTTGTGGGTGTGGAGTCAACAGTGTCTCCCTCTGAATTTGGTTCTTCCCACTTATAATAGTAGGACTTCATGGTCTTTATCCATGCAGTCTGCTTTTTACCCATTTTGAGGCAGGGCCCTAGCCACATCCTTCCTCTAGGGTTCCCAGGCCTTTACTGTTTAAAGTTTTGCTTTGGGACATTGCTATCAGAGCTGGGGATTGGAGCAGCTGGGGTTCACTCTGCTATCCTGGTCCCTGGAAGTCCAGATAGGGGCTTTTTAAATTTCCAAGCTGTTGGTTGATAATCCCATGAGTAGCTGCTGCCACTGCCAGGGGCCCTGCATTTGACTCTTTCCCAGCTTCTTCCAGTCCCAGCCCTGCAGTGATAGGCCTGGCAATGGCCCTTTTGGTTGGTGGGTCAACTTGCTGCCACATTGATCAGGCCTCATCTGGGCCTCTGAGTACCCCCATTGTCTTCCTTTGTACTTCTTTCTAGTACCCACACAGCTACCAAAATATTTTTTTCGTAAGGTGTCATTCTGATTATGTCACTTTTTTAATTGATAAAACCTGATGGCTCCTTATTGTCTCTTAGATCAAATATGAACTCTCCTGTCATTAAAACTTTTCAGCCTGTACACTTTCTACTTTTTCTAGTCTTCTTTTACTTTACTCCCCTTCTACAGACTCTGTGACAGTTACAATGGCCGATTCAGTGTTCCTGAAACATGGTACTCTCTTCTCCATTTCTGTACTTTTGTTCCGACTGTCTCACATACTTAGAATTCACACAATCTTTGCCTTTGTCTTCTAGGTTTACTAACATCTCTCAAGGCTCACACCTAATCCGATTTTCTCTTGGAAATCTTTTGAAACCTCTTGAGGGCCCACTGTCTTCTTCTTAGTGATTATTTTCTTCTGTTGATTCTGTATATGTCTTGTATCTACCTAGTTATTTACATGTTGTATCCCCCATTAGAATGTGAACTCAGAAACAATGGTTTTGCATTTCAAAGGTTATGACAGAATCCAGCATATAGATAATTACTTAATAACTAGTTGTTGACTGACTGACTGACTAATAGAGCCTTAACATTACAGCTGAATTTACATTTCTCCTAGTTAAGTCTGGGATAAGGAGAAAGAGGGATGAGCACCACCTCAAACATCAGTATTCCAGTCTAGGAACTAGTTGTTGAAAAAAGTCACCAGTCTTCATCTGATTAAAAAGTGTCTTTTACAACTGAATGGATTTGTTAAAGATGAGTTTGACAAAATGACCTTGCCTCCCTTGTTTTATAACTATGGATACATAAAACCCATAATCACTGGTCACTCACTATTCAGGGCATAATCAGTAGACTATTTCACTAGGGACATATTAGACTGATGTGTATCTATATAACCATGTAATGGTCCAGGTCAAATAAAGCCACTGGGTTCATCAATATCATTGCCAACTAAATCTAAGTTATTGGGTTAATACCAGACAGCTAGATATGTGGGACCTGACCACCATTTCTCTGTGTAGGGTGACCTTCTGATTATTGACCCTGAGTAAAGAGAATATGTTCTCTCTCATCTTGAAATCACTTACCTGAGTTGCTGTTAATTTTTAGTATTATTGCTTAATTTTATATTCCTGGGAAGAGGTAGAAATATCTTGACATGGAGACCCTTTCAATGGTGGGCATCTGGACAAGGGTCTTTGGAATCTCAAATGATTTCTGGACCTTCAATGAAGAAAGAAATTATGTAGATAAATCTCTGGAAAGAAAATCCTCTTGGGTTACTAGTGAATAATATAACGAGTTACATTTTCAGTTTTCTGGGAGAGAACATAATACTGAGATGATAGGGGTCAATTTAGGAAAAAATGTTGATAAATACAGTGAAGAAGATAAAGTTGGGGAAAAGGGATGCTGTTGAGTCATCATCATAAAGGATCCTGGGTACTAGAGGCAACATTTAGAAGACAGACAAACAAGTGAATATGACAATCAATAACTAAGAAAGAGATTTAGTATAAAGAAGTGAAGCATCATTTCAGGTAAAATAAAACAAAAAAAAAGCTTCACATTTTTGCTGATGCACATGATAGATAGGAATATAAATAGGTTACTACAAAACTTTCCTCTATTTTCCTCTGGTATAGTCACTCAAAATTCAGATTGTTTATATAACTCCTGTATGTAGAGCTTGGGGATATTGGGGTAAAGTATTATTTGATTACATGTGGGGAACCTCAATCATCATCTATTTCTACAGTTTACTCCCTGGTCTACAAGAATCTCAGAAAGAAAATCTTGGTGGGAAATTTCTCTCTCACCCCTCAGGGTTCTCAGTGGAATTGGGAGGGAGAGTGATCTACAAACACCATGGGAATTACAATGGGACAAATAGAAAGAAACTGACCTTGCGAAAAACTTCCTCCAGGTGACAGCACCAGGAATATAGTTGGAAGCAATAAATGAGCTCATTAATGAAGACAGAACCCATTATGTCAACTCTCCAAGAAACATTATCTGAAAATAAAAGTTAATAAACTTCATGACCATGGCATTCACTTTAGGAGATGACTAGGAGATTAAAACTGAGCATTGTTTCAGTCTGGATCAGTTGGGCAAGAGGGGAAAAAATCAATTAAATACATGGTTTAAAATATACACTGGAGAGGGCGGCCAGGTAGCACAGCGAGTAAGAGCACCGGCTCCAGTGTTGAGAAGACCTGGAGATCAAATCCTGGGCTCAGACACTTAGCACCCACCCAGAAACACCTGGCCGTGTAACCTTGATCAAGTTACTTAACCCCAATTGCTTAGGGGCGGCCAGGTGACTCAGCAAGTAAGAGCACCAGCTCCATTGTCTGGACGACCTGGATCAAATCCAGGCTCAGATACTCAGCACCACACCCAGAAATAACTGGCCGTGTAACCTTAAGCAAGTTACTTAACCCTGATTGCTTAAAAAAATAAAATAAAATAAAATATACACTGGTTATAACAGAATGCAGGTCAGTGCATGAACTCTTATCCAAAAAGGAAAGAGGACCTAAATTGACTGTATTTTGTGCATATATATTTAGATTTAATCTAATTTTCATCCCTTGTACTATTGACTTAGATATGCTCTAAATTTAATTTACATGATCATAAATCTATATCAGCAATGCAGCATAGATGTCATCACTTATAAAATCTTCATTTTGCAGAAGTAGAAAATGAGGCCCAGGGAAATTTAATGTTTTACTTGAAGTCATATAGATAAGTAAAATGGTAGCATTTTAGGTAGGTCTTCTGATTCCAAATTCACTTTACCACAAAAATTTTAGGATCAGAGATTTAGAAGGCACTTTAGAAGTCATCTAGCTCATCCTCCTAAGTTTTCAGATGAACAAATTGAGGTCAATAAATTAAATATCTTGGCCAAAATTACACAGGAGATAAGAGATAAATTTAGCATTTGAACCAAGATCAACAAATCCAATATTTGTTCCATTTTACCTCCTTCCATTTCTATATATAACTAGAAGAATAATTAGGATAGGGTCCTGCTCTTTCCTTCTCTCTCCATATATGTAGATATAGATATCAGGGAATTAACAAATATTATTTAGTATCTGACTGACCCATTTATTAATAGATCTCATGGAGCTCTGCTCTGAGACCTCTTTCCATTGAATCTCAGTCCATTCACTGTAAAGCTCTAAGAGGGATAGATACAAAGGGAAACCCTGTGAGAATTTTCCCCTTTCTCTGATTCCAGATGTTGGAATTGGTCAAAGAACCCAAAAGAATTAAACAAGTAGTGCAGTTACACCTGGTTGGCTGGATTTACTACTTGTATGTGATCCATGTGATAACAGATTATTAGGTGCTATGAACCTGTGTTCTTAGAAGACCTACAGAAGTACTTGGAATGTGTTGAGGTTAAAACTTTATTTCTGCCCCATTTGTGTGGGGAATTCCCAAGATACTACCAAAGGGACAGTTCTTACAACCATGAAACCATAATGTTGTTGTTTGTCCTACACTTGAAGAAGACAAAGGACATCATGGATGATGCCTTGACTTGAATATGAATTGTATTTAAGTGAGATAGAGTTCTGCAAAGGTGCCAGCCTCATTCTCTCTTCCAGAGTCATCAAAGCTCAGTGTCAGGACAAAAATCAAGAAGACGGGAAATGGTCTGGGATTCAGCGAATGATATTGGTGTTTTTGATGTCTGACCAAGCCCTGCACACTCCACAGTGCCTGCTTCAGTCACCTTCAAGGCCATTGAAAAAAATTGCTTTCATCCACCCATTGTGCTAGGGAAAGCTTTTACATGCTTATAAGGCTTTATACAGCCTTATAACTCACTGAAGGTTTTGAGGTCTATTGGTTAACTTCAACTTGATTTAGCCCATCTACCAAGATTATTTTACAGGGGTGTGTCTACTACACATGCTACAGCTTCTTGGAACCATAAGAGACAGATGAGTGACAAGTAGACACCAACGGTGATTGACCAATCCTGAAAAGAGGTCAAAAAGCCCTCACATCAGAGTTGCTGATCATCCCTAAATACACCATACACCCCAAACATAAACTAATTTTATTGCATTCTAACTTAACGTCTGTGTGCTCACATTTCATTAAGGTATATACCCATAGACTTCCATTTATTTATATTCAAGGCAAATGCATATTCAACTATTATTATTAAGCAAATTAAAGGAACTAAAGCTGACATGGACTTCAAAAAAGAGCAATAAATTACTTAAGTTGCAAACAAAAGGAAGATACAAAATATCAATTTTTATTTTTGACACACTAGGGCATCCCTAGGTCTCTCTGTATGATCTGCCCTACCATATGAAAGCTTCTAGGCCATGTAAGGTACAGATTACCTGGAAAGACAAGAAAGGAAATTGAGTGAGAACAGTGCCTAGCAACTACTGAAGTAGCTGAAAATTCCTTTCCTGGAAGTCACTCACGTGGTGTTGAAGAACAAAATGAAATGAAATCTTTCTCCATGAGTTTCTGTTCCAGTGGATTGCTACTTGAGTAATCTTGCAAAGGTCGTTTGGGTGTGTCTTCTGAAGTCTCTGATGTATCCTTTGTATATGTGATTCCAGGGTTCTCTAAAAACAAAGGGGTCTATCAATTGTTGCTCTCCTCCCAACAGTGTTACCACGGTTATTATCCAGAGTTGTTCATTCACACATGTACATCCCTGCTCTCCAGTACTGATCAAGTGGAAATCAATTAGAGTGTTGTAACCCTAAACTAAAAGGAATCTATTGATACAGAATAAACAAAGTGCTGAATTCAATTTGAGATTTATCTATATGGTATAGCTTTATTCCTTGGACAGACCAATTCACAAAATGCTAGACCATTCTGCGATGCTTTTATGGAATTTTATATAGAATTGTGGTTTGTTATAATTTCCATAGAAAGGTAGCTGGTACATTTCCTCTGGGAGAATGTAGATTATAAGTTCAGATTTACAGTTCAATATTTGAATATATTTGGGACGATATATAAACAAACACTCACCCCCTCGGCATGCCTGGATGATGATGACCTTGGGTTTGCCTTTTAGACTAGGGCAGCTGCCATCATTGAAAATTTGGAAGATAGTGTCTGTAGCCAGCAGGTCTGGTTCTTCCTCTTTATGTGCTTTACCACAGATACCATGCAAGAGGCCATGAGACATGAACACAAGAAAGGTACTGTCAGAGCACCAATGTTCTGGGCGATCAGCAAACTCCTTCAACACTGACTCCATTTCCTGAAAGACATTGATAAATTAATGATTAGGAACCATCACCAGACATAAACTGGGCATTTAAAGTATTATAAATGTTGGAAAACCAGGAACATAGATGGAGATAATGGATAGGAAATTTTGCATTGCTTCAATGAGATAGGAAATTCACAGAAGAGGGAGATAAGTATCTAGGGAGCAAAATGACTTTTAGAAGCAGTTATTGGCAGTACTAGGGAGGCAATAGCATCTCAGTAAGACCATTCTATAAAGAGAAGGTCCACCAAATCACCGTTTGGGAGTTTGCCTAAATCATGCTATGAGACTGCATTGATGGGTTTTAAACATTAGTAATCTGACAACAAATACAATCACTGGTCCATAAGATTCTGCCCTGCTGGGATAGCCAGAGAGTTAGGTCTGGGT
>NW_027187419.1:16512114-16517751 GCF_028583685.1 Petaurus breviceps papuanus | reverse complement strand
TAATATTACAGATGATGAGGGCTAGACGTGCACGGGTCCCCTTCTCCATGATTGGATATATCTGCAAGGAACAGATATAGAATGAACTGGTCACACCCTTCCCTACATTCAATTCCATATCCTAGAAAGATTTGTCAACTTAATGTTTAAAAGAGCTAAAACTATTTATCTTTGTTAGGAATCGCCTTTAAGAATATTTTGAGAGAACAATGTTATTTCTTGTTATTTATATATTACATGTGCCAAATGATGAAACTATATAGGATTATTAGTTGTACCGCTGCCATACCTTTTGTTTTATAACTTCCATGTCTTTGCTCAGGTTGTTGGAATACTTTCTGCCCTTTGCTCTGCTTCCTACCTTTGAATATTCTATAATTACTTCAGTCTATCTTCAATTCAATACTACCATAGGTTTCTATGTACAAGTGCAGCTCTTTCTTCATTTTCATTGAATAGGTGATCACCTACCACTCAATAACTAAACAAAGGTATCCCCTAACTCTTTGTCTTGACCTCTAATCCTTTATTACTCTTGTGTGACCTCATCATATCTCATGGATTCCATTGTCTTTAGAAAATTGAGTACTACCTACCATATTAGTCAAAAATCAACAACTGTGTTTAATACCTATACCTGGGTATCTTTTATATATCTGAGGTTCAACATATCCACTGGAATTCTTTGAATTTTTCTGAACTCTAAAACCACTCCTATACTAAATATTTCTATTTCTATTTGGGGTACCTAGATTCATTCAGTCACCAAGACATCACTCTAAAAGTTTTCATTTTCACTATTGTCTCTCCCTTTCGGCCTATATTCATTCACTTGATAGGTCTTGTCAAAGTTACCTCCAAAACATCTTTGGTATTTATCTCTTTCCTTTTACTTATACGGTCCCTCCCTTTGTTCAAACACTCAACTCTTCTCTGTCCAATTTGCTAATTGGCCTTCCCATGCCCTGATATCCCATTCCCATTTTCTATTCCCCTTTCTAGTCCCTATTGCACATTGGTTCCTAAAAAAATCTTAAATATAGATATGACTTTGCTGTTCCCTTTATACAAAATCTTAAGTCGCTCTATATAAAATACAAATTCTCTAGCTTGACATTTGGTGAATGCCACAACCTGGTACCAGTCTTTATATTACTTGCCTTTGTGCACTCTGTGTTTCCAGAATACTGGAATATTAATTTTTTCCCCAGACTTGACCTTCCACCTCCTATGTCTAGATACATTTTCACAGCTGTTTCCCATACTTGAAAATACTCCCTCCTCACCCCTCTCTCACCATGACCACTCAGAATTCTTATGTTCTTACAATTGTAATTCAGGTTCTGCCTTCTATGTAAAGCCTTTCCATATCCCCTAGTTGTTAGGGCTCAATCACTCTAGCTAGGTGGCAAAGTGGAGAGAGCTCTGGACCTAGGGTCAGGAAGATCTGAGTTCAAATGCAGCCTCATACATGTACCAGCTATGTGATCCTGAGCAAGTCACTTAAATTTTATCTGTCTCAATTTCTTCAACTATAAAATAGGGATCATAATACCCCTGGTTTTTTTTATAACTTTCAAATGACATATGTGTAAAGTACTTAGTTTAGCACCTGGAAAATAAGTGCTTAATAAATGCTTGTTCCTTTTCCCTACCCTCCACAGATCTTTTATTTTCTTATCTGTGTATATATTGCATGCCCTAAATTGTTCAAGGGCAGAGGTGGTTTTATTTTTTATTTTGTATTCTCAACCCCTAGGGAAGTGCCTCACATGCTATAGGTGTTCAATAATTACATTTTTATCAATTGAGAATCAATTGAACTGAAAAGATTTTTATCCCCAAACAACACAGTATCATTGCTGTATTTCTCTTATGACAATGATCATAGCTTCCGATATACTATATAGCTATTTATGTCCTTGTTTTATCCCCTCAACCAGCTTGAATAAGCTCTTTAATGAAAAGGTCTCTGATTCAGTTATCTCAATATCCCTTGCAGAATTGAACTGTCTATTAGGAACAAAGTAAATACCTGTTATTTTTTTTTCAGTTGGATATTTTGTTCATTGAATTAAGAATCACAAGGACCTATAATTAGAACCAGTATCAGACACACATTTTTAAGGGACTTCAGGGAAGAATCAAGACAGTGTATTTTAGACTCATATTTCAAGGAACAGGAAACCTAAGGCATAGACATGAAGAGATCAGGGAATTCTGCATATCCTCTCAATGATCTGGAGGCGTATCTCAGCTTTAGAAAGAACTTTGTAGCATTTCCCTGTCTTCTGTATTTGAGCAAGATAAATGCAATTTTTGAAAACAACAATTCACTCAACATTATACCTCTCCCTCCTTTGCTTCCTTCAGTCCATGGTAGAAATCTGGTCTGCAAAGCTTGATCTGGTTTTGGGGTGCTGTCACCTTTACTGCATTAGAATCTAGAAAAAAAAGAAAAAGAAACTAACGGAGACTATTTTTTAACTTTGAATTTCTTCCTGACTCTATACACCTATCTGTTGTCAGCCTGGGAAAATAGCATTTAAAAGGACAGCTGAGAAAATTAAGGCAAATTGCTTTGGTAAATAGAATATTTCAAACTCTGAGTTCCAAATCATCATCTCTCTTTATTAATCTCTTTGCTCTCCTGACTTTCCAATTTCTGATAATGGCACTACCCTTCTCCAAGTTCCCTAGACCCCAAACCTCTGTGGCCTTTTGATTCTGACAGCATGCTTCCCTCCATGTCCTATGCCAGTTAGCAATTTATTTTGATTCATTCTACTCCGCCATCTTCTACTCCACCATCTTGGCTCCGCCCCCTGACTTCCACTATTTTGATTCATTCTAGTCAATGTCTCATAATTTCATCCCTTCCTTTGGAGTCCAAATATTGTTATTTTTGTCTAGGCTCTTACCATCTGATACTTTCATTACTTCAATAGCATCCTAACTGCCAACTCTCATTCTGACATTTTCTGACTCTTGCCTATTCTAAACCTCACTGCCAGTTTAGTCTTCCAAAGACAGGCTTTGATCATTGCACCATCTTGTTTAGTTGTCCTTTATTGCTTATAAAATAAAGTCAAAACTCCTTATCTTCATTTTCAAGGCTACCCCAACTCTGATCTCTACCCAACATTCTAACCTTACTTTTCAGATGCTTCTTTAGCAGCAAAATCTGCTCAAACCACTCATCTATTTGTCATCTCTCCAGTTGAACTCAAAGTTTGATCACTCTGTCAAAGAATAGTGTTAAGAATGTTGACTCTCAAACTAGACTAGGCTGGTGAAAAAGGCCAGGATCACAAAGGAGGGGTTTTTGTTTGTTTATTTTAAGGGTAAGGATAAAAAGAAGACTGGGACTGCAAAAGGAAGATGAAATCATGAAAATCAATGAGTTTTAAAAAAGAACTTACAAAGGTTATTATGTGTTTACTTTCTTTGCCAAGGGGAATGATTTTAGAGTAAGGGAAAAAGTGGGAATATGCAACAGGGAATGTCTTTCAAAAAAAATCAAGGAGAGATTGTAACAGAAATACCATGTTCTCAATGATTTGAGTAATTAGATTCAGACAAATGACATACCAAGATTCTCAAAGAACTGAAAAATGGTGCTACTGAGTCTCTTTTGGTAATTTTGGATGGATCTTGAAGAATTACATATGATCTGTAGGACTGGAAAAAAAAAGTAACAACATTAATTTGATTTAATTTTCCAAATAAGAAATATTGAGTCTATTTCCTTTCTAGATAAAAGTAAAATAATACCAGCAGAATGAGAAAATTTTTCTTAGGAGAATTCAGTATGCTTTATGGGTTGGAATTCCTATTTTGCTTCTGATATCATAGGCTCTTTGGCACATCACATTCCTATTCTGAGATTCAGTATCTTTATACAAATCAGAGGAATTGGATTAAGGTGACCTCTAAGGTCCCTTACAAAGGTTAATTCTTCATATTTCAGTAGAATAGGGTTTAGAGTTCCTGTAGCTCAAACTTGAAGAAATTGGACAAAAAGAATATGTCCAGAACTATAAATAGACCCAGTGGAAAGAATACCTCCCCTAACCTCTGTGTCATTCAAAATCACAGTGAGCTCAATTCAAGATGGATCTGGTTAAACCATTTCCTTAAGCAGTATCTGGAAGGCATTTCCACCATCCTTCCCTAAACTTTTTCCTATATTTGTAGAAAAAGAAATCTATGCCATTGAACTATTATTGTTCCATTGTTTCAATTGTGCCCAAATCTTCATGTACCCATTTGAGGTTTTCTTGGTAAAGATACTGGAATGTTTGCCATTTCCTTCTCCAGCTAATTTTATAGATGAGTAACCAAGGTACACATAGTTAAATGACTTGCCCAGTTTCACACAGCTAGTAAATGTCTGAAGTTGGATTTGAACATAGGTCTTCCTGATTCCAATTCCAACACTCTATCCACTGAGTCATTTAATATAATAGTAAAGCCATATTTTATTCAGTCTTTTGCAATTTCCAAAGTAATGTCATTCCCATTATCTTATTTGATGTGCTCAATTATTTTGGGAAAGAGCAGGGTCAAAATAATTAGCTCTCTTTTACATGTGAAACATCTGAGCTTAATTTGATGCAAATCATTTACATGATCACATACAGTAAGAAGTGGATGAGACAATTCAAACTCATATCTTATTATCTCTATTCTAAAACTTTTTTCCATCATATCATGCCACTGATTTGAGGACAGCTCTGCTTAGCATTCTTAGGTTCATTTCACAGTTCTTCAAGGAATACAGTAGAGATAGTTTGCCAAAACTCATTTATTTGGAGATACTGTTACCTGAAAAAATTTGTTTCATTGCTTCTGACTTCTGGAAAAGAGCTAAAGCTTTTTTTTTCTCTTTGATTTCCTAAAGGGAAAGGAAAGAGGAGGGTATGAGTATTTCCTGTTCTTCTGAAGACTGTTCTTCCCTTTGTACTAGAACCCTCTTAAACAGTACTATAAATTAACTACTCTTCTTGAATTTGTGACTGGCTTGGAAGCCATAGTGATTCTTGAAATCCAAGCTTATATCTGATGTCAGGATATTCCTGGTCAGTGAATAAGGAGGTAAATTCTTAATGACTGACAGGAAACATAAAAGTGGATGAAAATGGCTCTTCTATTCTCTGGTATCAACAGGATAAAATTGAGTAAAATTATCCTAATTGGGAAACCAAGTAGAGGAGTATGCCCCATCTTGAACAGGGAAGGAAGGGCTCTATTCATGGCACGGGTGGTATCTATAAGTTATAAAGGGAATCCACAAACACTAGGGAAGCATGCAAAATCGGGAAAAATGAAAAGGAAGTATTCCATTCTCACTCACCACAAAATCCACCACCCCTAACTCCTATCCTAATAGCTAGCTGACTTCAAAACATTTATCATGGGGACTGAGTCAGAGTTAAGTTGTACTAAATCATTAAACACCTCCTCTTGCCCACACCGATTAATCTATGGTTGACTTTAGAGACCTTAGGGCTACAATGGGAAAAAGATGAAAAGTCAGTAGGAGCTTCTGATACTGGGACAATATGCTCTAGATCAAGTCCTTTAAGGATTTGTAGTAATTCTGGAAATCATAAGTGCTCCAAATAGAGCAGATGA
>NW_027187419.1:16489614-16507114 GCF_028583685.1 Petaurus breviceps papuanus | reverse complement strand
CTAAGCAGTGGGATTTCTGAGTCAATTAGAATGAATATTTTAGATATATTTTCCCCAGAATTCCAATTTGCTTTCCAAAAATTTGTAACTTAACAATTTCAGCAGAATTGTATTAGTGTAATAGTTTTTCTACAGACCCTTCCCTGTTGACTTTCTCCATATTTCAAATCCTGCCTGACACATTAACCATATTATCCTGGGTCAGTGACAACTTTCAGCACTCTAGACTACTCTGAGATTTTAAGTTACAGAGAAGACACTGACCATAATTGGCAGAAAGAATTATTTTATCTGAAAATGCCCTCTACCAATGAAGTAACTGGTTCAATCTCCATACATTTGTAAAAATGTTATGATATATAGTATTAGATGATGGTTTTTCCTATTATTTGCTAAACTAGTTATAGTATCTATAGTAATATTTATCAAATAGGAAAATCTACCCCATGTAGTTCATGGTCTCTGTGTTACTGAACATTGAGTTATTGAGTTCATTTTTTTTATTCTGTTATTCTTAATCTGTTGCTGTGTTCTAACTTTTCTATTTTTTTAAACAAACAGCAATTTTGATTATTCCTGCTTCAGATTATAATTTTAAGTCTAAAAAATGTTATTTTCTTTCTATCTCCTCTCTTATTTCCAATATTTTCTTTTGAGATTCTAATCTATTATTTCTCCAAATGAATATTATTATTTGCATATTATATACAGGTACCCCTTATTTTAGGCCTAAACATATAATTTTAGGTAGTATAATCCTTTCCATTACATTGTTGACACTGAACCATGAATCCTTCTTAATTTCTGGGAAATGTTTTGATTTGTATTAATATAAATCTTAATTTTGTAATTATTTTGAATGGGTTTTCTATTATTATTTTTTATTCTCAATTTTATTATTGTTGATTTGTTTTGCACCCTGCTATGTTATTTAAACTACCAATTCTCTCATTTGCTTTATTTATTTATTCTCTATGGTTTTCTAAGTAAACTTTCATGTGTTTGCAGAAAGGATTAATTTTGAATCCACTTTGCCAACATTTTGTCTCCAACTTCTTCCTCTTGTCTTGTTATCACGTGCATTTTTTCTTTTCTTTTATTTTTTTTTTGCTTTTTGGAGAGCAATTGGGGTTAAGTGACTTGCTCAAAGTCACATGGCTAGTAAGCGTGTCAAAGTATCTGAGGCCAAATTTGAATTCAGGTCCTCCTGACTCCAGGGCTAGTGCTCTATTCACTGTGCCACCTAGCCACCCCAATCACAAGCACTTCTAATGCATGTCAAGTAAGTGTGCAATGAAGATGCATTCTGGTTTTATCCTGTGTAAATTTTGAAAGCTCTTTGTGCTTCCTGCTTGATAAATATTGGTTAATTCATTGAAGTTTCCACAATTTTCCAGTGTTGTGCTTTACCAAGGGCTTTTTCAGCACTTAGCCATTAATAATGTTTGGAGGTTTTTTTTCAATATTTTTTTTAAACCAGACTTATGATTTCATTAACATAGGGAAAAACCAGTGGGAAATCCCTATCCTCTCTCTTTACCAAGGCTGATTGACAGCTGCTCTGAAATATATAATCTTAGATTGTCACCAAGGACACTGAGAAGTTAAATGATTCATTCCAGATCAAACAACCAATATACATTAGGATTAGGGATCTTATTTCAGGTTTATATTACCCCTGGTTTTCTATTCACTATTTCACAACTATTTCTTCAATATGCTTAATTATATAAATGAGTACTCTGAAGTTTGAAACATCTTGCTTCCATGATATAAATTCAACTTAGCAATAGTGAAGCTTTTTGATATATTACTATAATCTATTTTCTAGAATTTTAAATAATTTTATACCAATATTCATTAATGGTATTGTTCTACAATTCTCTTTTTTTCATTTTTAAACTAATAAGACTATATTTTCTCATAGGAGTTTCATAGACTGGTTTCTCAATTTTTTGAGAATTTTTGGAATATGTAGGCAAAGACGTATTTAGAAGAGCATGAAGTATGTTTTGCCACATCTTGTGACAATTTGACTATTAGTCCTTCCCCTTCTCAGAATAATTAAGCATAATTGTGGAGGCATATGTTTAATGTGCATCTATGATCAATAAACCAAAAGGACCATTGAAGTCATTAAGCCCAGGCTTTTACTTTATAAATGAGGGAAGGGAGGTTGCTTGTCCAATTTTGGACAGGTAATAGTAAAGATATTATTTGAATCCAGATTTTTTTTTTACTATACAACTAGTGTAATTTCTACTGTACAAGGTTGCCCACTTAGAATTTTTAAGTTTGGATTGTTCTTTAAGCATTTGAAAGGATTCACCTAGAAATCGTTTTAGCCCAGCTTGTCCTCCTGAACCTCTAACCCATAATTCCTTATGATTTAACCAAATGCTTTATTTGGGATTCAATTAAGATATCTATTTTATGTTCTGTTATTGGGACTATTTTGTTCTTATGTAGGTATTTGACTATTTCCTCTAAATTCTAGATTTTTCTAGAATATGATATACTGTAACAAGTTCTAATTGTTTTAATTTCTTCTTTCATATTTTTTTACATTATTAATTTCTTTTAAGGCAATTTGTTGTTTTGTCTTTTTATCAAATTAACTAAAGGGATTTTTTTATATTTTCAAAGGACAGACTTTTATTTATGTCATTTTAAGAGTTTCATTTTTTTCATTTATTTTAACTCTAACTTTTAAGATTTCTCTTTTGAGCTTATTGTGTCAGTAAAATATATTGTGACTATATATCACCTCATTCAATGCCATGCCATATCATATTGTATCATATAGTTTCATAGCATATTATCATGTTATATTAACACATTATAATATAGCCTTATATCATTTATAATCACCAAATCTGACAGTATTCTCTCAGATTCTCTTCATTCTTCTTGAACTCTTTAACTCTGGAGATTGTTGGACACCCTCTTTTCCTTCATAGTCTCTTCTCTCTAGGCTTTGGTGACATTACTCGCTCCTTGTTCTCTTGCCTGTCTAGTTGCTCTTTTAAAGGATCCTTTCATTGATTTTCACTGAGGTCTCACACCTCCAATTCCATATTGGGTATCATGAACTGGATACCCCATAGAAATCTTCAATTTCTTATGTCTAAAACTGAACTCATTGCCTTTTTACCAAAACCTGTTCTCTTTTAAATTTTCCTATTGCTGTTGAGACCACCTTTCCCCCCATCACCCATATTGTAACTTACATGTTATCCTTGATTCCTCACGGTCTTTTAATATTTCTTATGCAATATGTTGTCAAGTACTATGGATTCTATCTTCATGAAATCTCTTGTATGTGTCCATTCTCTCCTTTGATACTGTTGTCACCCTAGGACAGGCCCTCATCACCTCATACCTGTTATTTGGTCTCCCTGCTTCATCTCTATTCTTGCCCATTTTCTATTCAGCTATTAAAAAAGTCTTTCTAAATAAAGCGTTGATCTCTCCATGACACCAATGCCAGTGGCCCCCTATAATCCCTAAGACCAGATGTAAAATCCTATATTTGGTTTCTAGAATCCTTTATAACATGAACTCTTCTTATCTTCCCAGTATTCTTAATATTTCCTCCTTCACACACTCAGAATTTCAGTCACATTGGCATCCTTCTTCTTCATGTTTCATTACATTTGTTTACTACAATTTGTTTTGACTTTCTCCAATCAATAAGCATCTATTTATTTTCACTTATTTAATACAAATAATAGCTCCTGAATGAATAGTTTTATTCCTAGAGGAACTTTCTATATTTGGCCTCTTGAACTATGTAGCTAACACTGTCATAAGTCAAAGGTCTAGACATTTTAGTCACTTTCTTGGTACAATTTTAAATTACATGTCATAAAGTCTAGATCAGTTCAATACTCCACCAACAATGCACCATTTTGCATTTATTTATATAGAATTTCCAAAATTAAATATTTTTCCTCTGTCATTTTAGTCTATTTTCTGGGTGGGAAGTGAAATATCAGAGATTTGTTAATATACACTGTTGTATTTATCAATGTTTGGGAAAATATGATTATGCTTCCTGGTAGTTTAAAAATCTTCATTTGAGAACTGATGTTGTTGTGGTTGTTTTTTCATATCCCTTAACAACTAATCCACTGGGGAATAGTACTTGGCATTATATATTTGTGTTATTTCTCTGTAACACAATCAGAACTTAGTAAACTCTTTAACTATGTCAGAATTGTGTTGGAGATTTATATTGCAAAGATATTTCCCAGTCCATATCTTCTTTCTTATCATAGTTGCATTTATTTTGATCATTAAATCTATTTCAATTGTATGTAATCGAAGGATCTCTTCTTTTTGTGATCAACTTGACCCCTGATATTTTCAAGAATTTTCCCACTTGGGGCAGCTAGGTGGCACAGTGAGTAGAATGCCAGCCATGGAGTCTGGAGGAACTGAGTTCAGATCTGACATTAGACACTTAACATACACACAAAAAAACCTAGCCATGTGACCTCAGGCAAGTTACTTAACCCTAATTGCCCTCCAAAAAGCAAAAAAAAAAATTTCCCTCTAGCCATAGCAGTAAACATACCTGATCTAGTTGACTTCCATTTTTTGACAGTGAGATTTTCTATATCAAGTTAGTTAATCCATGTTAAATTTATTGTTTTTACATGTTATGTTCTTTTGACATTAAGCATATAGTTTTTCATAAGGTATTATTTATACATAAGATATTATAATAAACCTAATATCCCAGCAATTTTGATAAAATAAGATTCCCCCACCCCTCTTTTGGCAAAGTAATTCATGTTCTTAGTTACTTTAATGCTGTGTTTTTTATTGAACTAAATTGCTCTGTATTATTCTTCCTTATACGTGTTGACCTCTTTGACATTGTTTGTGTGTCTGTGTTGATTTCTATGTTGATTATTTGTGTTGAATTCTCAGACCTTATTTGTAGGTCTCTATTGATTTCACAGGCAGATTGTGAATTGATGATGGTGCCAGCAATGTGCATGAATGTTATTGAGACTGTGTTAAGTTTTGTCTTCCCAGAAACAGAAATTGCGAAGGACTTGAGGTAGACTGGACACTGTGACCTTCAATATGGAACTGGATGAGGAGCTAGACAAGGAGCTGAGAGCTGCATACCTGTGAATCCAGGTGACAGTTGGGTAGATTCAGGCAGGACCTGGACCCGTGGAAGAGGAACCATGGAATCTAAGAGCCAGTCTCAAGTCAAGATGAAAATACCTCTCCTTGGGTACTTAGTGCTGACTGAGAAGATCATGATTTACTGTGGTCTAGGGGTGGGAGAAATTTGTACTCTGTACCTTGTACCTCTTAAGGATGATTGGAAACTAATCTCCAATCAAGAAGAAAGAAGACTTTTTGACTAAGAGATTAAGACAATGTGACCTAGGGGTGGAGAACTTTGACCATTGTACTTTGTGTCCCTTAAGGAGGCTTGCTCCTTAAGGATGATTGAGTTAAGGACTTACTAAATGATATCTTTTACTTAAAACTATGTGGCCACTTTAATGATAAATTGTTATCCTATAACATTATGAATCCTGTACTTTGGTTTCTGTGAATGTTTTGCTTTAATGTACTGCTGAATAAATAGAGAGTTCACTATACTACGTGTAAGAACCTTAAAGCTGTTCACAATAGCAATCCCCTGGAAAGCTGCTCATGTTTGGCTTTACATAAGGCTAAATAAACCAACATTGTCAATATAAAAAAAGATTTCTCTTCTTGTAATATGTACTCTTGTTTCTAACAATAAAGTTTCTAAAATTAGATAAAACATAAGTGGGGAAAATGGATATCCTTGTTTTGTTTTAGATTTTATTCATTGGGAAAGATTCAGGTTATTTCTTTTGTTCCTAATGCTGTTTTGTGTTTTTTAATTTATTTTTTTTATCATATTAAAAGTGACTCCTATTCCTAGGAAGAATATGGTATTTTTTTCTTTTTAGCATAAATTAGCATTGTATTTATTTTCCAAAGGCCTCTTTCTCTCTCCCTCTTTTTTTATAGAAATTGATATAATTATATGATTTGAGGATTTGAGCTGTGTGGGTTTTTATTTTAAATTTGAACAATTAATTATAAGAGTTTTTTTCCCCTAATATTTAGACATCCTTGAAACCTTGGTATAAATCCAGATTTTCAATACTTAGAAATTATTGAATTTAATTGCTATTCAATAAATAATTCAATATCCATTAAAACTTAAAGTATAAATTAGACATACAAACAGATATACACACAATGCACATAAATAGGAATGTGCACATATGTGTATATACATGTATGAACATTTGTATGGATGTGCTTAGGTATAATAAATGAATATATATTTATGTATTTGCATGAAGATGAATACATATACAAGTGTGAACAATATGTATATTATATGAGGGCATGTGCATATGCATGTATTGTACATGTGAGTGTTGTATATATATTGGATATAGTTTGGGTTTTTTTGCAAAAAATTTTGTTTAAAAATTTTTAGAATGTCATTTCAATTCTCCTTTTAAGTATACTTATTATTTTGCTGATTATATTGCTGCTGCTGCTGCTGATGATGATGATGTCTCTAAGGACATTTTAATTATTTCTTTAAAAAAACAATCATTTATTGGTTTATGTGCCTTAACCCTGCTTCTTTTTTAATATAGGTATGATTTGATTCTCAGAAATATGTATATTCTACAATGTTTGAATTCAGAAAATACCATAAATCTTTTAGCTTTAAATTCTCAAATAAAATCAAGTTATGTATTTTCCTTTATCTTTACTTTCCCTTAGATTTGTCCAGTTTTGAGGAAGGATAATTAAAATTTCCTGTTATTGAGAGTGTATATTCTTACTATTCAGCCTTTTATAAATTTACAGGCAATATCATTTGATATATATTTGTTTATTCATAATGACACATTGTCTGCTGTTCATTTGAAATAATATAGTTTCCTCTATATGTCCATGGATGCTGCAATTTTTTCACCTTTTCTAATAGCATGTTATTAGCTCTTGTTTTTAATTTTTTTTTTCATTTTTCAAATGCTTTATTAACTTCTGATTTAGGTCATTGATTTCTGCCAGATGTTGAGTTACAAATTTTCTCTGCGTTTTTCCCCTACCCACCACCCCAAAATAGCAATCCCACAGGATATACACTCCTCCAAACTGCTCTTTCCCATATCTTCTCCCATACCCCCTTCAACTTTTCCAGTAGGGCATGGTGGATCTCTATGTCCCAGTGTCTGTATATCTTATTTCCCAATTACATGTAAAATAGAATTAATAATATATATATATGTACATATATATATATATATATATATATATATATATATATATAATTTTAAACATTTGATTTCAAAACTTTGAATTCCATGTTCATTTCCTTCCTCCCTTGTGACCCACCATTATTGGGAAGATGAGAAGTTCAGTATAGGATGTACATGTGTAGCTAATGCAAAAGATTAACATAGAAGATACATTGTAAAAGACTGACTATATTTCCCTCCCTCCTATCCCAAAACCCACGTGTGCTATGCCTTACTTTGATCCTATCCCTTTTCAAAAGTGAGTGTTTCCAACTTCCCTCCCCCCCCAGCCTGCCCTCCCTTCCATCATCCCCCCTCTCATCCCCTTCCCCCCTATTCTCCAGTAGGGTGAGATACCCTATTTAGTGTGTATGTCATTCCCTCCCCGAGCCAAATTCAGTGAGAATAAAGTTGACCCATTCCCTTTTGCTTTCCTATTCTTCCCCTCCATTTTAACCATTTCCCCTTTGCCTCTTCTATATGGGATAGTTTACCCCATTCAGTCTCTCTCCACCTCCTCTCATTATATTCCTCTCTCACTTCTTAATTTCACCTTTAAAATATCATCTCTTCCTATTAACTTTGTCCTGTGCCCTATATCTATGTATAACTGTAAACATATATACACACATTCACATAAATATTCATACGCCCATATACCCTCCGATATAGACATATATATAATATATTTCTATTCTATATTCTATTTATTATATATAGATATATTTCTATTCCCTTCAACTATTTTCATACTGAGAAAAGTTTCATCACTTACAATTATTGTTTTTCCATGTAGGAATGTTAATAGTTCAACTTTGATAAGTGGCTTATGATTTCTTTTCCCTGTTTACCTTCTCAAGCTTCTCTTGCTTCTTGTATCTGAATGTCAAATTTTCTATTCAACTCTGGTTTTGTCATTAAGAATGTTTGAAAGTGTTCTATTCCACTGAATGACCATGTTTTCCACTGAAACATGATACTCAGTTTGGCTGGGTAGGTGATTCTTGGTTTTAATCCCAGCTCCTTAGACCACCTGAATATCATATTCCAAGCCCTTTGATCCCACAGTGTAGAAGCTACCAGATCTTGGGTTATCCTGATTGTGTTTCCACAATATTCAAATTGTTTCTTCCTGGCTGTTCATAATATTCTCTCTTTGATCTGGAAATTCCGGGACCTGGCTATAATATTCCTAGCAGTTTTCTTATTGCAATCTTTTTAGGAGGTGATCGGGGGATTCTTTCAACCTCTATTTTGCCTTCTGGTTCTAAAACATCAGGGCAATTTCCCTTGAGAATTTCTTGGAGGATGATTTCTAGGTTTTTTCTTTGATCATGACTTTCAGGCTGTCCAATAATTTTGAAGTTATCTCTTCTGGATCTATTTTCCAGGTCAGTGGTTTTTCCCCTGAGATACTTCACATTGCCTTCTATTCTTTCATTTGTTTGGATCTGTTTAACATCATCTTGATTTCTCTTAAAGTCACTAGCTTCCCTTTGCTCCATTCTAAATCTGAGGGAAAGATTCTCCTCAGTGAGCTTTTGAGCTTCTTTTTCCATCTGGCAAATTCCGTTTTTTAAGGCATTCCTCTCTTCATTGCCTTTTTGAGCCTCTTTTGCCAATTGAGTTGGTTCATTTTTTTAAGGTATGATTTTCCTCAGTCAGGCTGTTGATTCTCATTTCTTAATTTTCTTGCATTGTTCTCATTTCTCTTCCCAATTTTTCCTCTACTTCTCTTATCTGCTTCTTAAGGTCCATGATGGATTGTAACCAGCTCGTATTTTCTTTTGAAGCTTTTGGTGCAGGAGTTCTGACTTCACTGTCTTCTTCCTCTTCCATGCTTTGCTCCTTTTTGTCCCCAAAATAGCAGTCTAATGTATTCTTCTGTTTGTTTTGTTTCCTTTGCCTGGCCATGTCACCCCTCAGTCACTTGACCCCTGGGCTTTTTCCCACAGTAGCATTCTGCCAACAGACAGGGGAGTTTTTGTCCCAAATGCTGGGGTTTTCTCAGCTGCTGGAGGTATTAATATGGTGCCCTCTCTGACACTTCCACATGGTCTGGCAAGCTGGTCACACACCCCAGGACTTCTACCCTAGACTACAATCCAGATCCAAGCAGGTTAAAGCAAGAGAAATTACCACTCAGACTGGTCGCTTGGTCCCCCTACACTCTGAAGCTGCAACATGGGAGCGACTGCAGGGCTGTGGCTCCTCAGAGGCTTATGGCTCCAGGGGTAAAAGCCAATGCACTCCCAAGTACTGGGTCCCAAAGTCCACACTGCACTGACCTCTCACTTTGTCCTTAGCATCTATGTGATGATAATTCTGAACTGCCACAGCTGCTGGTGATATGGGGTCCCTCCAGCTGTTTGCTGGCCAGGACCACCCTGGGGCTCAAACCAATGGCTCACTTGGTCCTGGGCTTGGCTCCCAGAGGGCTGCCAATTTCTGCCAGCCTGCAGGGCTGTCCTAAGTGGAAGGTTAGCTTCTCTGTGTCAGTTTATGTGTTCTGTAGCTCCAAAGTTTCTTTAGAGTCCCGTTTTACATGGATTGAAGAAGGTGGAAGCCAGAGCCCTTCAGAGGTCCTGCTTCTACTCTGCCATCTTGACTCTGCCCCCAGTATAGCTCTTGTTTTTTTACTTACAAGACATGGTAAGTTTTGTTCTGGCTCCTCATTTTCATTCTTTATGTATCCTTATTTTTTTCTTGTATATTTTTATGTATCTGAGGGCTTTGAATTTTATGAAATTGAACCACCATAAGCAAATTACAACTTTCCTTCCCCCATGGTGTTAATTGATATATCTGATTGATAAATCATGACTTTTTTTTGGCTACAGTAAAGCTTTCAGATTGACCATTTAAAATTCATATTTCCTGATGTTATTCATTTTAGCTAAAATGTTTTAATAAATCTATTATCCTTAAATTATCTCTGTTCATTGTATCTTAATTTCCTATATATACATATATGCACAATATATATGTGTGCATATGTACACACACACACATATATATATATATATACACATATATAAATTCTTATATTTCTGTATTCCAAATCTGCTATTTTTCTTTAAGAGACTATCCTTTTCAAATAGTATTTTTCCAATTCCATATCAAGATGATTTTTATCACATATTTTTACAAGATTTTGAGTTCCAAATTTTTCTCCTTCCTGTAGCTGCAAACACCCTAGCATACCAAGGATGGCTGTTAGCACGGGTTCTTAAATCTGCTTTTCTAAAAGAATGCAACTCAAAATGGGTTAACAATCTTACTTTAGTCAATCATATATCATTTATCTAGTTCAAGGGGAAAAAGGTCAGCACTCTGAACTTTAGAGAACACAAACAGAAGTTACAAGTAGAAGTTATAAGCAGACAGAGAAACAGATCAGCAGACAGGGCTTCCAGCCTTCTGACCATTACATCTATACCTAGTTAGTTACCAGAGATGGAAGCACCAACATCTGGGTTTTCAAAGGCCTGGGGGGGGGGGGGGGAGAGCTCAATGGCTGCCCAGAGTCTCATCTGGCCAAATCACACAACTGTTCCCAAAGTCAGTCCCAAAACAAAACCTCACATCAGGGTATATATATAGACTTTTCCTGGTTCAGAGAATTAACAACCCTCTTGACCCACTGCCCAATCACAAAGTAACAAGGTATGGGCATTCCTGAAAAATAAGCCTCCTGCCACAGGCTCCATGTGACCACATTCAGCCTATTAGGGGGCAGAATATATTTTCAAATCAGGGAAGTTTCTCAGAGTCACTTAAGTCTCTCAAAGGGCCAAGGGGCAGGGAAGATCTTCAGATTCCCATTCCCATAACACCTCCATTCCTCCCCT
Organism: Petaurus breviceps papuanus; assembly: GCF_028583685.1. Lineage (NCBI taxonomy): Eukaryota > Metazoa > Chordata > Mammalia > Diprotodontia > Petauridae > Petaurus > Petaurus breviceps. The sequence continues at coordinate 16,495,932 of NW_027187419.1, read as the reverse complement.
TTTCCAAAAATGAGAGACCTCTCACTTTGTCCTTAGCATCTATGTGTTGATAATTCTGGAAATGCCACAGCTGCTGGTGATCTGAGGTCTCTCCAGCCAGTGGCTGGTCAGTCCTGCCCTGAGGCTAAAACCTAAGGCTCTTGCTGGTCTCTGCTTAGCTCCCAGAGTGCTGCACGCTGACACCTTCTTGCCAGCCTTCCTGGCTCTCCTCAGCAGGAGTTTAGCTTCTCTGTGTCGTTTTATGGGTTCTGTAGCTCCAAAGTTTCTTCAGAGTCACCATTTAAATGAATTGGAGGAAGTGGGAGCCATAGCCCAGAGGAAGTCCTGTTTCTACTCTGTCATCTTGACTCTGTCCCCTGTTTTTGTTTTCAATATATTATTAATTTCACCTTTGATTTTCAGATTTTCTAATTTGGTGCTCAAATGGGATTTTAAATTTATTTTTATAGCTTTTTTTTAGCTGTATGAGCAATTCATTGATCTGTTCTTTTTCTATTTTGTTGATGCAAGAATTTAGAGAAATAAATTTTCTCCTAAGTACTGCTTTGGTTGCATCCCATAAGTTTTTGTATGTTATCTCATTGCTGACATTCCCTTTAATGAAAGTATTGACTGTTTCAATGATTTGTTTTTTGGCCCACTTATTCTCTAGAATTAGAATATTTAGTTTCTAATTAGTTTGTAAAATCTATCTTTATATTGTCTTTTATTGAATATAATTTTATTGCATTAGGATCCAAAAAATATAATTAATAGGTATGTTTTTCTACATTTGATTTTGAGGTTGTTATGCCCCTATTTCATTGTCAGTTTTTGTGGAGGTATCATGTACTCCTGAGAAAAATACATATATTTTTGTGTTTTCAGGCAGTTTTCTCCAGAGGTTTTTCATATCCAATTTTTCTAATAATCTATTCATATGCTTAGTTTTTTTTCTTGTTTATTTTTTGGTTGGATTTCTTGACTTCTGAGATCGGACAGCAGAGATGTAGTTTTGCTGTTTATTTCTTCCTGTAATTCACATAACTTCCTTAAGAATGCACATGCTATACCACTTGGTACATAAATGTTTAGTATTGATATTGCTTCATTGTTATGGAACCTTTTAGCAAGATGCAGTTTCCTTCCTTATCACTTTTAATTAGATCTATTTTTACTTTTGTTTTGGCATCTTTCTAGAAGATTTGGGCACTTCAGGACTTCATAGCATGTTACTTCCTAGATAAAAGAGAGAGAACAATATTAGAAGGCATCATCACAGGACCAATCCATGGCACAAGCCCAGCCCCCACTTTGGATTTCCACATAAAAAAAACAATAATGATTTCATCCGTATTTGAGAAGGTGACATATTATGGCCTTCATAACTTACAGCAACATTCACATTTCTCTCAGTGAAGTTGTAGGTGGGGTTGGTGCTGGAGATGGTGATGAGATGTCTATGATGGCAGGAAAGAGAATAACTCTATCTTTCCTTTCTTGACATGAGTAATACCACTTCAGAATAAACATTCATTTTCAGGGTTAAATGAGGACTCACTTCTAATCTTTACATTTCCTATTCTATAACCTGAGTTCTAAGAATACGGCCAAACAAAAGACAAAGTCCATACTCTTACAGGAACATGAGGTAAATGACAGAATAGCAGATGAGAAAGATTATTTCCCCACCTATAACACAAGAAGCTGCCTCCTGCCCAGAGGAGTGGTGGACAAATTGTAACTCTGTCCTGACTATGTGCTTGTTTCCTATAAGTACCAGTGGGACATGGCTCGTATTACAAAAAGCACTTACCCCATTGGTTAGTTGGTTGTTGTACTTCTTTCTCAAAGAGGAATAAGTGTGCTAGCTTATCAGACCAATAGCTTGAATATGAGACACAAGTATGTCACAAGTAAGACACATGTGCACATTTGGGAATTGGTGCATCTTGCATTTCTTTTGAAAAAATGATAGTGATGTGGCTGATATCTTTTGATTAACGCCAAAATTGTATTGAAGTGAGGCAGAGTTACACGAACTAATCAGCCTCTAATCTCTCTTCCAGAGTCATCACAGTGATAGAAAGACAGAGTCCATACTGTGATGACTGGAGATGCAGGGGCATCTTCAATGTTTAACCAAACTCAGAGCACTCCACAGTTCCTGCTTCATTTGCCTTAATGGCCATTGGAACAAATTGTTCTTATCAGTCCTTTCCACTTTGAGACCCCTTGGTTACCCTAAATATGCTTTAGTCCATCTGCCAAATGGTTTACCAGACTATGACCACTGCACATGCTACAGTTTTGTTTTTTTGATCCATAGGTGAGAGTTTGGTGGATCAGGTAGTCATCAAAGGTACAAAGAAACCCTGAAAGGGCTTGGTAGCCCTCACACCAGAGATAGAATTCTTCTCTTAACACACTGTATACCATACTTACTCCATAGAGACGTACTGTGCTACTGACAGCTGATAATTATCCCTGACTAGGCTTGTATGGGGCAGAATAAAGGATTTTTACTCCTTCATACTAAAAACTTTAACAAAATTGATTTTTCCCTAAAACAGAACCATCCCACACATCAGTACTCGAGAATACAAATCACAATTGAGAAAACTATTTACATGGCCTCATGAGATTGAGTATCAATGGCTTACAATCTTGAACGAAACTTTCCTTTCATAGCCTAATATGAGCACATCCAAAATCTCAACATTGACCTCTTAGTGAATAAGTGATGGTCAAAAGGCTACACTACACGAGGCCATCCTCACCAAATGTCAACCAAGTGTCACACACTGGCTGCCTTCCTGACACAGTAAGGATTCAGGAGAAAGAAACAGGAAATAGCATGTGGAAGCAAGAGAAACTACTACCACTACCACCTTAACCACCATCTCCCTTCAGACACTGATGTGGACAGTGAAGGATGCTAAATCCAATAAACCCAGAAATAGTAGTGCCACCCGAAATCATTAGACTTGCTTCTGGCCCCATTCACACAGCCATCATTAAGGGCAGAAATAATTATGGTCAATACAACCAACTTTCTCCCCACAACTATTAACCAAGAGCTGCCAAAAGGCAGAGGAACAGGAACCCTGAAAGCAGCTATACTTCACAAAGCACATTTCTTGTTTCCATCCCTTCCCTCACAGCTATCATTCAAGGAAATAACTCCTTCGTGGAAAGAGCCAGCCATCCCCCAAAGTCATCTGCCCACACAGGTTCTGTCAAGTCAGCTTAGCTGAGACAGTACGGCATCCTGAAGGAGATAAAGGAGACAGCATGTGCCAGGAAAGTCAAACCACCTCCACCTAACCACCATCTCCCCTAAAAACTTGGTGGGAATTTCCCAATACCCTGAACCCAAGAACCTTGTGAATAGTGATATGAAATTATAATGTTAAGGAAGCATTTACATCTGTTTTGCCACTTCTTCCTAGGGGACTATGGGAATTGCCCATCTGATTTGTATCTCAGCTTCCCATTTCTGTTATCTTCCCAAATAGAATGTGAAGTTCTTGAGGGTAGGGGTTGTCTTACTTTTCTTTTTGCATCCTCAGTGCTTTGCAGGTAAGTGCTTAACGAATGCTTCATTCATTCTTATTGGACTGATCTCATCTATACAGTCACATAAATACCTAAGTCAAATAAATGCCAGAATGAAGTGGCATAAACCATTACATAATTTTATATAGGCAATTGTAGCTAGCAGGGTAGCCAGCACCTCAGCAACTTCTATCTGTGTGCCCTTGACTTACAGTTTAGAACATGAATAATGCAGTTTGGTTCCTCATCGCTTGGATCAATTTACCTGAGTTGCTTCTATTTCCTTGTTATAGCTTTAAATTCCTGGGAAGAGGTAAAATTGTCTTGTCAAAGATAATCTTTCAACTGTGGGCATCTGGGAGTTTTTCTCCGGTGTCTCAAATGCCTTCCGCACCTTAAATGAAGAAATAATTCCATAGATGAGGTTTTTTTTTTTTCTGTTTAATATTGTAACATCATTGATGGCACCTAACATAGGACTCTGTGTTTCTCCTCTCTAATACAAGAGTGCCTTAGGGTAAGGACCACATATACAGCATGAGATTCCCAGTGCTAGAGAAATAGATGAGGGATGAGAGCTACCTAATAGTTGAAATACTCTTTTGTTTGAGGATAAATATCCATGGCTTTCTACTTACTCTTTGGAAGTCCTATAGACTGTGAAGTCTATTACATGGTTGCTATATAACCATATTTATTTCCATAGCATGTCACACGCTTAACAAAAATAGTATTTAATGATAATACCAGCACTAGCACTGAAGATACAAAAATGTTCTTTTTAAAGTCACATAATAAAATAGTGCTCTGTGTAAGCCAAGGTTCCCTTCAAGGGTACCTCAGATGCTTGTTTTACCTTTTTCTTGATATCATATTGGACAGGATATTCTAGGAAGCAGGGCAGATACACAACAGAAATATGGGAAGTCATGCCTATGAGCTTTCCATTAAGCTCAGGGATTAACTTGTCCCCAACCACAGCAGCACCAGTGGCAGCAAGGATCATGTTGTGGGCAGTACCACAACATATGTAATACCACAATTTGCAAGAGGTCTATCTACAGTCTTCTGGGTAGTAGTAATGAAAACATTGTCATGGCCTTGGATAGAGGGGCCAAGCAGCTGGTAGAGCAAGAGGTATTTCTAACAATCTTAAGAGAATAATAATTTTTAACATGTTTCACTCCCATCTTGAACAGAGAGGCATCAACATAAGGGACAGCAATGATGATAACACTTAGCTCCTCCTTTCAAAGGTACCCCAGCCTTTTCCAAGGTGGTAAAGACATGCAGTTGACTCTACTACAAACTAAATCATATCATCTCCCAATTTAATGTTGATGGGGTCACTCTTCTAAGATAGCAATGGTTGTTCCATTGATCACCAGCTTTCTATTCTCAGGCTTAAAAAATACCCTTGAACCTATTAGAATCATACTGGAACACATAAACCATTTAGTTGATGCTAATGAAGGTATAATTTATGACAACTACTCTGCCTGAAGTTAATGAAACCCTGATTACTAGGTACCAAATCTGGCCAAATGCTTTGATTCTGACCTTCACCATCTCATCTCAGGGATGTGACTACCACAGTGGATCCTGGCACTGAGATTTGGAGAATTGCTGAGAGCCATAGTTGAGCTTCTGAGAAGAAAATAAACACTTAGGCCATTAGTGAACAATGTGTCCTAAATTACTTTGTAAGTTTCCTAATGGAGATTATAGTTTTAGGAGTCAGGACTCAAATCAGAGAAGGTTTAATGAGGAAGACAACAAAAGAGTAGGGAGAATTTCAGGTTGGGAACATGGGGTGCTCTTGGGAATTATATGAGTGCTTGAATTACTGAACAGCAGCATTTCTGTAGTAGGCAAGTCAAGAGGGTGAGGCCAACGAAAATCAACAAAAAATTAAAGGAATTACCAGAAGCAAAGTTCTTCTTCATATTTTAGTTGAATACCATGCTAGTTAGAAATATAAGTAGAGTACTGTAAATGAGAAACCTTCTGTTTTTCTCGGGAGTGGATAGTAACAGTTCAGCTTCTCCAATAGAGGACCCAGACAAGGCACATTATTAGGATAAAGGGCTATTTATTTTTGTGATAATGTCTACCTAGTTCTATTCTAAATTTCTATAAGCTCTACAGGAAAGATAAAAGCTCAGAAATCAAGGTTTCGGTCCACAAATATCTCTAGCGCTCCATAAGAGACCTACAAATGCCTATTGATTAGAGTAGAACAGGAGTAGGGAGTCTGTGGCCTTGAGGCCCTGTATGGCATTTGGACTGAGTTCAAGTTTTATGGAACAAATCCTTTTATTAAGGGGATTCGTTCTGTGAAATTTAGATTCAGTCAAAGGGCCACACTTGAGTGCCTAGAGAGCCACATGGGACCCTGAGACCGAAGATTCCCTACTCTTGGAGTAGGACATCTAGGAAGATACTAACCTTACGGAAAATATCCTCCAAGTGCCAGCAGTAGGCATATTTCTGGAAACACTCTATGAGTTGCTTGATGAAGATAGAGCCCTCTTTATCATCTCTATAAGAAATGTTATCTGAAAATAAAAGAGAGATTAAGATTGAGGAGCCTGATATTTGCTTTTAGAAGTAAACTGAGAGGTGAAAGTTTGGAGCAATTTCTGTCTAGGTTGAATGGAAATTAGAAAAATTTCAATTTGATTTGACTAACTTTGTTGAGCATTTCTAAACTATATAACTATATTCCTAAATATCAGGGGTATGTGTGTGTGTGTGTGTGTGTGTGTGTGTGTGTGTGTG
>NW_027187419.1:16455048-16489514 GCF_028583685.1 Petaurus breviceps papuanus | reverse complement strand
GAGAGAGAGAGAGAGAGAGAGAGAGAGAGAGAAAGAGAGCATTGCCTTGGAGCCAAGAAAGCCTAGATTCTCATCTAACCTCTGAGTGATCCTAAGCAAGTCACTTAACCTTTGAGTGCTCATCTAGGCACCTAGATTTCAGAGAAGTTACTGATTTGTTTTGGTAGAGGGGGATGCTCTCACCCAGGAGTACCCACTATCAAAGAAATCATGGGTCCAGTCTCGATATCAATACATTCCATTGTTCCTTCATAGCTCTGTCTTGGTCAATTGTTAAGATGGACTTATGTGGGACAGAGACCACTACCAAAAAATCAATACAAAGACTTAGATATCTGAAAGCAGAAATGAGTTTATGGCTTTTTCATGAGAAAGAGTACCTCCCCTCCTCTCTCTAATGGTACCAGCCAGGGAAGTACAAATTGATTTGGAAAAGCAAGGTCCTTTTATTCCCTAATGCAAACCCTTTAACCCCTTTCCCCTTATCCCATTGTCTGGGCTTCAAGGGGCGCAATCTATTTGCATGAATTTTCCCCAACAACAGAGAACAAAGGACAAGAAAAGGCAGGAGTTTGCAAAGGGGAAGTTTGGCAAGTTTGCAAGAGTGCATAGTTTAGGTTGTATTGCAAAGCATGGCTAAATACAGATGTTATTCTGTAAGGGAGAAAACTGTGTTTCGATAATACAAAAACCATTAACCCTTTTGAGGAGGCTTCACTTCAGAGAAATCAAGCCTCTCAGACTAAATTTACACAGTGGTCAAAAAAATGGATGACAATGAATGAAATGATAGAGACATGGAACAGCATCCCCAAACCTGAAAAGCCTGGTGGATGTATGTATATAGACATCATACCCACATACACACATATACATAAAGAATCATGCCCAGAGAAAACAAAGTGACTTTAAAAATATAACAGATGGTAATTGGTGGAATTGGAATTTTAATTTAGCTCTCTAGATTTTAGGGCAGCAAGGTATCCCAGTGGATAGAGTGCCAGCCCTGGGATCAGGAAGACTCCTCTTCTGGAATTCAAATCTGGCTTCATATACTTACTAGCTCTGTGATCCTGGTCAAGTCAATGAACCCTGTTTGCCTCAGTTTTCTTATCTATAAAATGAGCTTGAGAATGAAAAGGCAAAGAATTCTATTATCATTGCAACAAAAACCCCAAATGGGATCCCAAAGTGTGAGACACAAATGAAAAACTGTAAAAGAGCCTTGGATTTTAATCCAGCACACGTTCTATTGTGCTACAAGACAAGTACATTTGAAACTCTGCCAAACCAGAGTCTGTATACTGCTGGACGATATTTAAGTTCCTCTCTAAGAAACCACTTACTTGGGGTTGTAGAACAAAAAGCAATGAAGTCCTTTTCCACATGCTCCAGTCGAATGGAATCACTTGAAATATTCAGTTCTCTGTATACTTGCAAGGAGAGGCCATGGTCTGCAGAATATCCTTCTTTATTTTTCACCCAAATCATGCCAATTCCCTCTGGAGATAAAATGAGTTGTTAGTCACTAACCACAAACAGCTCTTACAGTCATTAACCAAAGCAGGACTTTCTGCTTCAAAGTATTCATGGGCAACATTTACACACACACACACACACACACACACACACACACACACACACACACACACCATTTCCATTCATCTACTAATCTACTACCATCCTTTTTCTAGCATGATAAATATTCAGCTCTACCCAAGAGAGAATAAATGGAGAGTGTTCCAAAACTAGAAGACAGAAAAAGTTTCAAATTTAATTTGGATGAATCTGTGCTGAACAACATGTTTGTAGAAGGACATAAGAGTTTCTATGATTTTAGGCCATCCAAATATAATTATTAGGTATAGTATACACAGTTAGGGATGTTTCTATTCTTTCTCTAAGGAGTGGGACAGGACTTCCAATAAATATAGACTTCTCCCCCTGTCTCCTACCCCTACCACAGAGAAAGTATAGGCTACAACTACTCTACAGGGTACTGTCAAGGATTGAACATATTCAGATCAATTTATAACCAAACACTTACCTCCTCGGCATGCCTGGATGATGATAACCTTGGGTTTACCCCTCAGACTGGGGCAGTGACGGTTATTGAAAGTTTGGAAGATGGTATTAGTAGACAACACATCTGGCTTTTCCTGTTGATGCTTTGTCCCACAGATACCATCCCAGATGCCATGTGACATGAACACCAAAAATGTGCTGTCAGATAACCAGTGCTCTGAGCGGTCAGCGAATGCCTTCAACTCTGTCTCCATTTCCTGAGAGACACTCAAAAGTTAACAATTAGAAGTAGCCAGAAAAATGGCAGAAGAGTTTCTTCTTCTTCAGTCATGAATCCTTAAACCTCAAAAGAAAAGAATACTATTCTAGGTACAAATTAATTGCAGCGGATTTCGTAGAATAAGAGACATAACCTGAGAGTTAGATGGGATCACAGCTGTGGGCTGCCCAAAATAGGGCAAGGGGTGCCATCGAAGAGCATTCCTGTAGAAGAGGTATGTTTCTGCAGGGGGGGACAAGAACTTCCTAGAGGCAAGGAGGTTAGTCAGTGAAAAGTTTGTAAATTGAGAGATATAGTTTTCTGAGAGATTGTTTCATTTCTAGCACAGCATTCCATACCTAGAAAATGATTATGTGACATGCTATTAATTAACCAATAATTATTAATTAATTTTAATTAAATTATTAATTTTAATTTATTACAATTATGCATAACATATAATGATTAATCATGCTACAATAATAAATTTATTATAATTACATAGAATATATTATAATTAATTAAAATATATTAATAAATTTATTTTAATTTTTATTAATTAATTATATTATTATAACATAATTAATGATTAATTAAATCTGATTAATAATTAATTAACTAATACCTAGAGTTGTAGAGGAAACAAAGAACATAGCAAAACATGATGTTTGGCATGGACACTTCATAAGGATGACAAAGGAATATAGCTTTCCTTATGAATTTGATAAATAGGGTAACCACTACCTTATGACACTGCTTCTATAGGACATGAATTGCTGCCCCCAGGAATTTACAGTTTGTCTTTTTTTTCTTCTAAATATAGGGGTGAATATGACTTCAGTAAATAAGGGAATGTATTCACTAAAGAAAATTCAAAGTATGGTTTCCAGAAAGTGAAAAGATTGTATTCCAGATTTTTAAGCAATTATAAACACATATACAATTTTTTTTGTTTTACTTCCCAGTTAATCAATATATCAGCATTTATTAAGTACTTTCAACGTACCATGTATTGTACTAACTGTGGGGAATATGAAGGACAAAAGATAATCCCTGCTCCCCAGACACTGATAGTCTAATGGAAGAGTGAGGACAAAATATAAACTACTAAGTACAAACAAGATATATAGAAGATAAATAAGAGATGATAAACAAAAGGAATGCACTAACATTAAGGGTGATCAGGAAAGTCTTATAGAGTGTGGTACTTTAGATGAAACTTGAAGGAAACCAGAGAAGCCAGGAGTTGATGATGAAGACAGAGATCATTCCAGGAATTAGGGTCAATAAGTTAAAATCCTTGGATTTGGAAGATAGAGTGTCTTGTGCAACAAGCAACAAGGAGACTAGTGGCACTGGATTGTAGAGAATATGGGGTGGGGTGTGGAAGGGTAAGGGGCTAGAAAACTATAATTTTAAGAAGGGGTCAGGTTATGGAGGACTTGAAAAGTCAAAAAAGGGATTTTATCTTTGATCCTTGGATAATAGGAAGCCATTGTATTTTACTGAATGGAGTGGGGGGAAGGGGGAATGTGGTCAAACCTATGCTTCAGAAAGATCACTTTGATAGCTTTGTGAAGGATGTACCAAGTGGGGAGAGACTTGAGGCAGGGAGATACAACAGCCAGCAGACTATTCAATATTCCAGGCATGAGATGATAAAGGTCTGCAGCAGGTGGATGACAGTGTCAGAGGAGAAATGTTTCAAAGTCTTGGAAACAGACTGGATATAAGGAATGAGAGAAAAAATGGAAATTTTTTTTCCACATGTATAGCACTGACCCTAGATAAATGCTGCTGAAGCCATGTGGGAACACCATCCTGCTTCTACCCTTATGAAGTATTTTACCAATAATCTAGGCTCCAAATATATGTTTTGAACTTCCATAAATTTGCATAAACAAAATCAGTGTTGCTAAAATAAGAAGCGAAGATGTTACTTGGTGGATGATATTTGTATTAAGTATCTCTAATATGGGTGTGATATCAATGATGCATATTTGTGTGTGTCTGTGAGTCTGTATGCCTGTATGTCTGTGTACTACATATATACAGGTATGAGTATTACAAATATAAGACTCTATATTTGTGCTACTCCATTCATACATTCATTTATATATTGTTATTATTGTTGTTCAGCCATTTTGGTTGTATCTGACTCTTCATGGTCCCGTTTGGGGTTTTCTTGGCCAACACACTGGAATTATTTACCATTTCTGTTTCTAGCTCAATTTACAGATGAGGAGCAGGGTTAAATGACTTACCAAGGGTCACACAGCTAATAAGTACTTGAGATCAGATTTTTACTCATGAAGATGGAGTCATCTTCATGACTCCAAGCACAGTGCTCTATCCTCTGTATAACCATAAACACATGTATAATGGATATAAAATATAACAATATGAAATAAAAGGATGGATAGAATATAAATGAATATATAAATATATCAGAAATATAGAGGTCATTTCCAGGTGAATAAGTTTACAACAGAGATGAATAAAGTTATCAAAAATTAGGAATTATTAAGTACCTTATGAAAGATTTCTCTACATCACCAATAATAAAAGAAATACAAATCAAAGACACTCAGAGGTTTTACTTCATACCCAGAATATTGCCCAAGATAAGATAACCAATGTTGCAGGAGCTGTGAAAAGACAGGCATGGTGATATACTCTTTGTACAGTTCTGAACTGGTTTAACTATTTGAGAAACAATCTCAATTTTAAAAAAATTAATTTTTTATTTTAATAAAGTGAAAAAAGGTCCACAAACCTTGCCCCGGAGATCCCTATAGTTTATATATATGTTTATATACATATACATAGCGAGAGGTCAAATATAGAAAGAAGAGCAAATAACTATGCACAAATATTTACAGCAACGTTTTTTTAAAATACTGAAGACCTGGAAACAAAACAGGTGGGCAGTGATTAAGGAATGGACAAAGTTGTTTCATAAATATTGTGGTGTAAGAAATAAAGAATACAAAAATACTGAAAAGGTATAGAAATGTATATAAATTGATGCAAAGGGAAATAAATAACATAAAATAAAAGAAGCAATTTTATAACATTGTAACCTGAAAGAATATCTGTCACAAAAAATGAAATTAAATATTGTACAAGTATAATGACCAAGCCTAAGACCAAAGAAAATATGAGAAAATATACATTTTTCTTCTTTGCAGATTTGGGTGACAGTAAAAATGTATAAGCTTTCAATCTCACTTTATGTATTGATCAGTTTTGCTGAACTATTCTTTCTTCCTCTCTCTCTCTCTTTAAAAGATTTTGTTGTTAAAGTTATTATAGGGAAAGACTCTTTGGCTAGTCTAGGAATTAGAGATGTATTTAGAAATGAAGGCAATATGAGAAGTAACAGATAAGACATATAATACCTGAAATAAAGGCTCATAACTGGAATCACTGTGATAGGAAATGTAAAGTAAAAATGGGGGACAAATGCTGAGAAATAAAGTCATATGAATTGATAAAATAGACTGCAGAATTTGAATTGTGGTAATGAGACAGGAAAACACACAAGAAAGTAGAACCAGAATACAGGAAGCAAATATAGGATGGAGGTTTTTGGAAGATGTCAATGGATATACCAGGACAAGAAATAGTATTCCCCATGGATCCTGTAATTAGCAAGGTCATAAATTAGTGATTCTTCAGGTTCAAATTATCTAGGAGAACCATGAGGCTCAGATCTGGGTTAGGTCCTTTTAAAAACTGACCGGGAGCTCTGTAACTGTGAGATTGGCCAGTTATGATATACCAATTCGTATTTCTATGTCTCTCTGAAAGAATGAAGTGGATGGTGGGCTGTGGTCCTTACCTTAGCTGTAAGGTTTTCTTTGACATCCACATTATATCCCAGTTGCTCAAGTAATTTAGTCATTCCTAAAACATCATGTTCAGCCCCAGTTCGTTTAGGAAAGTGATCAAATGTAATGTTACAGATGATGAGAGCCTGGCGTTTCCGGATTCCCTTTTCCATTATAGGATATATCTGTAGGGAATGGATATAGGATGAGTTGGTTTCATTTCTTCCTGTTTACCTCTTGAGTATAAACAGAGCTGTTGCCTTAAATCCTAGGAGAAGTTAACACCACTGATCTTCATGTTACTTATTGACCCAGGTTTGACTTAGCAAAACTGTGGGTAGAAGTGAAGTCTTATTTTGATTTGACTAGATATTACTAATGCTTTAAAAGAGGTAGCTAGGTAGCAAAGAGGTTAGAAAGTGAGACCCACACTCTGGAAGACCTAAATCCAAATATTGCCACAGACCAATCACTAGCTGTACATGCCTAGACAAATCATCCTCTCTGCCTTAGATTTCTCATCTATAAAATGGGGATACGACTGACTCCTACCTCACAGAGGATAAAATTAGATAATATGTTTAAAGCACTTTGCAAATCTCAAAACACTATATAATTGCTAGCTAAATCATCATCATCATCATCATCATCATCATCATCATCATCATCATTCATAGGATTCATTGTTTTGTCTCTAATGTGTTTGGAACTTTCCAAACACCTTTTTCATACTATTTCTCCATTTCAAAAACTCCTCAGTCCCAACCTCCTCCACTCATTAAAATTACACACATTATTTATGAATCTCCTTAAACAAAGGTGTCAAAAATAGTGTGGTCCACAACATTACAGAGCACAACCCAAACCAGATTAAAATATTTAATTGCAAAATATTTAGTAAACAAAGTAAATATTCAAATTTTAACATTTAAAACTAAGTGCATATAGTTCTGTTGGTTTGTGATCACTATTCTTAAATTCCAAATCTTTAAGAAGTGATCCCTTATGATTATAACCTAATGATCTCTCCGGAGCATTTGTATTCACCCAGATGAGAATGAGAACACCATCATTCAACTGGTTGGGATGAATGTAAAGGTCTGGTCTTTCTATGCAATGCCTTATTTATATAACATTTTATATCATGAGTCCTTTGTAAGCTGTGGTCAGGATTTCACAATATATTATTTTGACAATATTGGTGTTACTGTGTACGTCATTTTTCTGGTTCTACTCACTTGACTTTATAACAGGTCATAAAATTCCTCCTAGGTTTTTCTGAAACCACCACCTTCATTATTTCTTGCAGCACAATTGTATTTAATCCCATTCATATACCATAATTTTAGGCAATTTTAGATAACTTTAGGCCATTGTGAAAGCCTTCTCTTACCAGAACATAAAATCATGCGTGGCAGCAGTGCATTCTCTGCCCTGGGCAAACCATGCCTGTGTAATGCTTAATTAGGTCTGGAGGCTAACACTCTTCAGCATCACTGGTCCCAGGATCATCACTGTTTACTTTCAGAAACTAAGAGTGAAGAACTGATAAATTTGCTAAGTGCAAAGAAAGTACTCTATACTCAATCACAATCAGGACCACCGGAGATAAACAAGGTTTCAACCTTCTTTTTTTAATTCAGCTGACATTTATTAGGGCCCTACTGTACAAAAGAGCTAGGCTAGATCAAAATATACCCCAAAATGACAATTATCATCTTCAAAAATCCTATATTCTTCTAGGAGATACACATATTCAAATAATTAAATTGTAAATTAAAAGTATGTATAAAATAATGCAAAGGCATTTAAAAAGAATCCTTGATATTTAACAATCAATGTATCAGATTTTAAATATTCCAGGTCCAAGCACATATCCCTGGGGCTCTTCACTGGACACCTCTTTCCACACGGACATTCAACTATTAGTAATTATGTTTTGATACTCACCATTTAACTACTCTGCCTATTTTCCACATTTTTTCCTCTAAGCCTGTCTCTATCATTTATTTATATTTTATTTATTCTAAGGAATAAAATGAGAAGCAGCATCAATTTTTATGCTAACACCTAGGTAAATTTTTTTCCTACAATATCCTGATATATTAGTGGAACAACCTTTTGGCATAAAAAGAACTAAGTTTGTTCTGGAGAGGGGAGGGGTGAAGCCAAGATGGAAGAGGGAATTTAGCATTTCTGCTGAGCAATCTCACAACCAACTCTCTAAATATTTTTAAATGCTTCAAATGAAACTCTGAGTGAAATAACAAAAAAAGAAAAAGATAACTATCTCATTTTTCCAGCTCAGTCTAGCTTAGAAGAACTAAGAGGTCTATCTATGGATACTAGGGTGGCAGTCAGACCAGATCCCATGTGACAGAAGATACATCTGCTATAAGGACTGGAGGTGTCAGTAACAGCAGAAGCAGTAATTATACCAAGAGTGGTGAGGTAACTAAACTCCTGATGAGAAAGATGTTACAGGGGACCCCTGTGCTAACATCGGGTCAGGACCAGGTGCCATTTGGCATCTCCTTCACTCATTACCCATTTCTGGGACACAGTTCCAGGGAAGAGGGAAAGATTTATGATTTGGGAAAAAGAGACCCCATCTGGATTAGTTCAAGGGAGCACAAACCCTATTTGGGTAAACACAAAGTACAGACCAGGAGGATAATGACCAGAATTCTCCTCCATCACACCAAATTGCAAGCACTGGGGGAAAAAAGCAGAACAAAACAAAACAAGAATTCTTGGGAAAAGAAATGAGAGCCAAATGGCAGAGTAGAGAAAGCACTGAGCTAAATTCTCCGAACATTCCCCTCCAAACAGCTCTAAAATAATACTTTAAATAAAATTCTGGCATGTTAGGGCCAACAAAAGGCCAGAGTAAGACATTCTTCCAGTTTCAGACCATGTAAGAGGCTAGAATGAAAGGGAGTAGAGGCTGGTCTAGAGCCCTCATGGATGAAACACCACGGGTAAGACTAGGTAACTAGTGGTGGTGATAGAAGCAGTAGCAGCTTTGGGAACTCTAAATCCACAGATGGTAAGGGGACCCGGCAACTGATCAGAAAAAGATTACAGGGGAACCATGTATTAGCACTGGACACAGATTCTGTTGGGCAACTCCATTGCCTATACCCATTTGTAGGTAGAAATGAATGTTGAAAACTAAAAATAAATAAATAAATTCTGAGGGGAAAAAAAAGAAAGTTCAGAAATCCAAGGCCTAGGAATGAATATATGAACAACTTTCTTTATCCTCCAGGAGTTCCAGAGTTATTTCCAGGCAAAAACAAAAGCAAGCATACCCTTAAAATTCCTCATTCTTTATGTTTGAGGAGGATTATTGCCTCTATTTTTTTACACCTGTTTCAACATTGTACCTCTTCATCCATTGCACTCTTCAATTCCTGGTAAAAATCTGGAGGACAGAGCTTGAACTCATTATGGAAATCAGGAGCCTTCATTGTCAAGGGAACTGCAAGAAAAAAAATTCCAAAAGTTTATGAGAAGTATTCCTGACTTTGCATTTCTATTATATTCTATATCCTTAACTGTTTTCACCTTAGGGAAATGTCTCTTTGAAAGACAATATATTCATATTCACAAGAAGAATTGAATGAAGCGGAAAGATATTTCTTAAAAACTTGCCTGTAAGAAATTTACACAATATTTTCTTCTACCTGGTGGTATAAATACTACACTAGGGCACAAGTACAATAATAATGCTTTACACTTTTATAATATTCTATAGCTTTCAAAAAAATCACACTCATGATCTCATTTATTTTTCCCAAAATCTTTAGGAGAAAAGTCATATGGAAATTATTAGTTCCATTTTACAGATGGGCCATCAGAGACTCTATCATTTTAATTCACTTATATGAATTTACATAGCTAATTAGAAGAAAAGACTTGATTTTAATCCAGTTCTTCTGATTTTGACCCAGGGTTTTTTCCATTGAATCACACTGCTTGTCTGAAAATATGTCAGTTCAGAGTCCTAGGTTCACTTCATAATTTGTTTGGAAGGTCACAAATCTGAGAGCAATGTTTGGTCTTAGTTTAGAATAGGGGCGAAAAATTTCAGACTTAAGGACATATTTGGCTTTCTAGGTCTTTGGGTGAGTCCTTTTGACTGAATCCAAGGTTTTACAGAACAAATCTTTTTATTAAGGGGATTTTTTTTCTGTGAAATTTGGATTCAAAGGGCCAAACTTAAGGACCTAGAGGGCTACGGTCTCCCCACCCCTGGCTTAGTGGAAGAAGTACCTGATAAGAATGAAGCCACTGTCTGTGGCACCTCTTTCACCTCCAACTGTTTTTCTTCTTCTTCCTCTTCTTCCTTTTCTTTCTCTTCTTCCTCAGATTCTTAAGGGAAAACATAGGAAAAGATTGTGAGTACTTTTCATCTTTCTGAAGAATGTTCTCCAAATTGCACTGAAATCTTTCTATTGAGCATTACTGGTTTGTGATTGGCCTGGGAGACATGGTTCCTCTATAAATTCAAGCTCACATCTTAAGTTTGAATCTGCCTACTCATTGAATTAGGCCAGCTCTTATTAGCTGACATGAAATATGCAAGTGAATGAAACTGGCTCCATTATTTTTAGTGACTATTAATACAGGTTAGGCTTACATTAAATTATCATAATCCAAGACACATGCAAAGCAGTATGCCTCATGCATGGTGAATAATGAAGGAACGGCCCTATATACAGGTTAGATGACTACCACAAACAACAAAGGGAATCTATAGGCACATGACACATATGTAGACTCTGAAAGGCATTGGAAAGAAAATGTTCCTTCCTCAGTTACCGCCACCCCCAACAATTTTCTCTAGGCCTGTTTCTTTGAAAATTCAAGGTAATTCTGGGACATAGAAGTTCTTGCAATATGATGAGTTTGTATGGGAATAAAAGTTAGATAGAATCTTAGAAACTTATCTGAATCCACATGTTGCTAAAGGTTTAAAATTTGTTCATCAAAACTTGAAGTGTTTGATTTAGCTTACCCATTATATAAACCAGGTCTTTATTCTAATCTGTGATTACTGCAAAACTTATTTCCTGTATGACTAGTGGAAAGTTGCATCATATTTCTGGACCCTGCTGATTGAACCAAATGACTTATAAGGTGCTTTCTGATTCAAAATTTATAATGCTATTTTGATGAGTTCTTCAGTATTTTTATGATTATTTAAAATTATTTTTTTTGCTCTGACAACAAGGGAAGAACATTGGTTCTAATATCAGAAGAACTGAGTTGAAATATTGACTAAATCAACATGCAAGTAACCCTAGGTATGACACCTGATTTTTCTGAAACTACCTTTGATCATGTATAAAATCAGGAGTTTGATTTAGATGACCTCTGACTTACCTTTAAGCTCTAAATTATGTCTACCTTTATTGTTTTACATTTTTAAATACAGCAAGAGTCAAAATCAAGAAAAAAGAGTTAGGGAATATAAATTACAATATGATATAAGTTATTTCCAAAGACCAAAGAGAAAGAGGCTCATACTTGATTATATAACAACTATAAGTTTTTGAAAGCCCTCACATTTATGTAACACCTCACCTTTAAGCTCTAAAATATGTCTACCTTTACTGTTATAAATTTTTAAATAAGAAAAAAGTTAGGAAATATAAATTACAATATGATATAAGTTATTTCGGAAGACCAAAGAGAAAGAGGCTCATATTTAATCATATAACAACTATAAGTTTTTGAAAGCCCTCACATTTATGTAACACCTCACCAAATAACAGAAACATAGAATTTCAGAAATAGAAGGACTCATTTAGTCTAATTCATACAATGTCTGCCACATACTCAACAAGTAACCATGAAACTCTTACATAAAACCTTCAATGGACCTTTGGATAACTTTGATGGTTAGGCAGTTTTCCCTTATATTGGGTCAAATTTTTCCTCTTTACAACTTAAATTCATTTTTCTACTCTTTGAACCCAAGTAGGAAAAAAAATCTAATCCTCATCTAGTTTGAAGAATTTGACTTTGAAGAAAGCTAACATGTTACATTTTTCCCTTAAGTCTTTTCTTTTCCATGATAAATATCCCTAGTTCCTTCTACTGATATTCATGTGGAATGAACTTGACTCTTAAATACTATGGCAAACTTCGTCTAGATATCCTAGAGTTCATCAAGTTCTATCTGAAAATGTGATGCCCACAGCTGACACAGTAACCAGGATGAAGTACTATGTTATAACTAGTATATTATTATTCATGAATACGATGCCTTTCTTCATGTGAAGATTAAATTAGTTTTCTTGGCTACCATAGCAGTCTATTAATTAATATTCAATTGTGATTATACTAAAATCCCCAGATACTGTTTTTTTTTTCAAATTCACCTTTTATCTGAAACACACTCCTATCTTAGACTTGTGAGGTTGATTATTTGTGGTCCAGTGCAATGCTTATATTTACCCTTATTAAAATTTTATCTTTAGGTTAAGATCAGCATTCTAATCTGTCAGGATCTTTTGTATTTATTTATAGTGCATCCGCTCACAACAACCCAGTAAGATAGTTGATACATGCATTATTATCATTTGCATTTTATAAAGAAAGGGGGGAAAAGGCCCAGAAAGATCAATTTATTTGTCTGCTGATTTTCCTCTTGATCAGTATTCCTTTCTCACTAATTTTTAATCACTTCCTTTCTGCTTATTGCTTCTATATTGCCTACAAAAGTGCTTGTCTTCCCGACCCTCAGAAAACCCTCACTTGATTCATCCATTTCTAGTAATCATCTCATATGTCTCCTCCCTTTTACAGTTAATCACTTTGAATAGGCTGCTTTCAAAAAAGCCTGCACTTCCTTTCCTCTCACTCTCTTCTTAACCCATTTAACTCCAGATTCTGAATTCATTTAGTTAAATGAAACTACTCTCTTCACAGTTACTATGAATTTATAGTAACCAAATCTATTGACCTTTTCTCAGTCCTCCTCCTTACTGACTTCTCTGCAGACTTTGACACCTGTTATCACTCCCTTCTCCTTGACACTCCCTTCTGTATGTATTTTTATTGACTTCCCCATGACTGGAAATCTTTCCCTCCTTATCTCTGCTTCTTGGCTTTCCTTGCTTCTTTTTAGTCCCAGCTAAAATTTCCCTTCCTTGAATAAGCCTTTCTGAAGGACCTTTATGGCTAGCTAGTGCCTTTGCCTTGATTACACATACACCCACACCCAGACTCCAAATCTGATGTTTTGTTATTTTTTGTTTGTTTTTTTTCTCCACTCTACCACAAAACTACTCTTCTTTGTTATAAGCCTTTGCCATCACACATAACCATCTCACCCATGAAGAATAGATTTCAAGGGAGTGAGATACCTTTGCACTATTTCTGAGAACTGTAAAAATTAATTATATATTTTCACATTCACATTTTTATTACTTCAAAAATCTTGGAATGTTTATCCAATTTATTTTTAGTAATGGTAAAGGTACCCAGAAAATTCTAGTTATAAAGAATATGTTGACCATTAGTTATTCAGGCTTACATTCTTAGGGAATGGGCTAAAAGAAAAGCAGATGTAATCTATAACAAAAAAAGGAGGGAGATATAGGCTAAAAACAGAAAAGTATTTTTTAACAGTAGAATGAATTAAGGAGAACCCAAATATATCAGTCTTTTTCGTTTCCCTGTAGAAAACCCCAAGCTTAAGTAATTTATCATATTTCATCATGCTAAAGTATATAAAGGGAAACAAAGAAATAAAGGAAGAAGTTTCAATTTGAAAGTTAAATAAAAACAACACATTAAGCTCAAGTTACTGAGCTAAGAACTACATTACCGTTCAAGATACTACACTAGGAACTAAATAGTTAATAAATTACATATGTAATTTATTTAAACGTTTAACCATTTAAATTGTATATCTTTTGCTTTATATAATGTACATTTATAGATATACACAAAATAAGAATAAATAATTTTGTATAAACATACAAAATTAAAAAAACAAATTATACATATGGAATAAGAAGCAAAAAGAAAAAAGTGTAATTGAAAATTAATCAACGTCAATCACATCTGACAATAAAAGCAATATCTTATAATTAAGCAGTGCCAGATTACATTATATGTCCTCTCTTGCCTATACCTTCATTTAAGAGTGATTTTGGAAATATACCTGCCTTGTATATGAGCTAAATAACTATGCAGAGTCCCAGCTTCTCAGACAATCTCTCAAGGAAGACAAAGCAATTCTGGCAATCATAGGTATAGAGATTTATGAGATACAGTCCTTGACAAAAATACTATCAAAGACTGAGGCAGTTAGGTAGCACAATTAATGAAGCATTTAGTCTGGAATCAGGAAGACCTGAGTTCAATTTTGACCTCAGTCACTTATTAACTTTCTGACCCAATGCAAGTCACTTAACTTCTTTCTGCCCCAGTTTCCTCATCTCTAAAAGGACAAAATGATAGCAAAGGGCTTACTACCACGTATGGCACATAGTAGGCACTTCAATGTTTGTTTCCTTACCCACAGTAACTAAGGATCAGAGAGACTCATGTATGGTTATACAGCTAGTATTTGCCAGAGGCATGATCTGAACCCCAGTTTTCCTGACTATTTTCATAACTCTATCTGCTATACAACATAACCATCTACAAGTTTTGTTTCTTAATATCTTTCATTTTAAATATTAAGTTTCGGAAGAACAGGAGCTGGGCGAAGTTTTAATTTAGTTTCTATACCAATTAATTTTTAAAGTTTGTGTATGCACAATAGATATCTCAGGCATTGATTTAGGGCCTCCACCATGATAAAGTGATGCTCATAGGGCTGAAATTGTACAAAGTGAGAAAAGGTGAAAGACAGAAAATACCTTTCAGGTTTTCCAAACACCTCTTGTTCAAATAATACTATCTATTGTGGGGAAAGAATTTATGGAATAGCTATAACTAAGAACCACGTCTTTCTGGCTATTGAAGAAGACTGATTGTTCTCAAGGGACCAAGTCCCCTTCCTGAAAGGGCAAAGGTTTTCAAGGACCTGGCAGGTGAAGCCATCCCGGAGAATGAAGGATTGAGGGAAATCATAAAAGTTTGATGAGAGTCCAAAATGGGAATAAAATAAATAGGTCCTTTGGAATTTTAATTTTAATGACTCTCAGGTTGGAGTTACTCCATCCTTCCTATACTAACTTGAATAGTAAACAAAGTTGCTGAAGATTTCAAGTACAAGAGACTGTTTAGATGGAGAAAATTTCAGTTTGTTAATGTCAGCTAAAGTTACCTTACCTGAATCAATGTTTTTTTCAGTTGCGTTCTTCAAGATTTTATATGTTTGGTGACTTTTCTGAGTGAAAGTATTTACAATGATTTCAGTGTTTTCTACAATAGAAGTAAAGTTTTTTTCTATCTTCACAAATTCATTTATATTCAACGCATTTTCATTCATCAGGTTGTCGAAAACATTATCAAGCAGGCCTCTGAACATGGCTAGTCCAGTCTTCATTAGATCCTTCACATTTTGTTCTGTTGAAAAAACAGGACAACTTTCAATCCTGATTTGAGAATATATTACAAGCTTTGGTAAATTTTAGACCAAGAGGGTACTTTGAGGATCTTCTAGTTCAAAGTCATTACTTGATAGAAAAAAAAAGTCAACACTCCACAAGCAAAAGAACAGAAGAGTATAATAGTTAAGGAAACCTGCAATTGGTCCTGCTTTGCAAATATCTACCAGTATCTTAAGTAGGTAAGTAATTTTATTCCTCAAGGCCTCAGTTTCCTTTTCTGTGCAACAAAAGTTTTGGATTATTTGAATGCTAGGGGTCCCTGAAGTTATGAATTTCTGTGATTTTTATGAATCCGTTACTCAGGTTAACTGACTTGTTGACAGTAATATTACTCAAAAGTCTGACAGCCAATACTAAAATTCATCCTTTTGACTTTTTGTTATATATACTGTTTATTTTTTTCCATTTATTCCATCTGACTTCTACAGGGTACAATTGTTCTTTTTTCGAACTATTATTAAACACTTTAATTTTAGATACCATGATAGGGTTTTTGTTTGTTAGTTTACATTTTCCTAATGGTTGATGTCTTTAGGGTAAGAACTGTATGCATACTTCCTCTACTCTAAGGAGAGTTAGATCAACAACTCCTCAGTCATTTATAATCTTAGTTATCTGGGTTATGGAGAGGTCAAGTGACTTGCCCAGCTAATGTGTGCAAAAAGCAGAGAAGGCAACTCTGATGATCTGGCCACCTTGTTTGAATGCAAAATGTGCACTTGCCAAAAAGACTATTTTATGGAAAACTCACACAGGGCAAGCATTCAAAAGGTGGTCAGAAGAAGCGATACAAGGCACTCTCAAGGTTTCTCTTAAGAACTTTAGAATTGATTGTGTGACATGGGAGACACTGGCACAAGACCACTTGGCATGGCATGCCCTCTTCATGGAAGTTGCTGTGCTGTATGAGCAAAGCAGAATTAAGACAGCTCAAAAGAAACGAAGGATGTGCAAATTTAGAGAATCCAGCCCAAACGTTCACATGGGCTATTTGGACCTGACCTGTGCTAGAGCATTCAGAACTCATATTGGTCTGATTAGCCAGTCAGACACACAATAACTTGACTCTGCCATAGTGATGTCATTTTTGTCCTCTCTGAGATAAAAGGACAGCCAACAACCAACCAACATGAAAAAGGATAGCCTTAAATCCAAATCTTCCTAACGCTGAAGTCAGGCCTCTGTCTGTCACTATAACATTCTGCCTATTATCTAAAAATCCTAGTTTTGCTCTTAAATGAAACACGTTGTAATAGCATATCTTCCTTTTTTTTTTTTTTAAGCAATCAGGGTTAAGTAACTTGCTCAAGGTTACACGGCCAGTTATTTCTGGGTGTGGTGCTGAGTGTCTGAGCCCGGGATTCCATCTCCAGGTCATCCCCACACTGGAGCCGGTGCTCTTACTTGCAATATCATATCTTCTATTGGTTCTCTCTGCATTCTGTAAGGTCTGGGCCATAACTTCTGTTTGTGTATACTTTTATAAAAGCTAGAATTTAGAAAACCCTCAGAAGGAAGTTTACTGAGTATCTCCATCTAATTGCAAATACTTTCAATTAGGATATTTTTAAATAAACCATTACTTGAATGACTATGTGGGCTTTGAGGACCAGTTACTGGAAGTTTTTAGGGATGGGGAAAAGAGGAAAAAAAACTGTTGAGACAGGAACCACAGGAAAACCGTAGGGAATCAGCTAAAGACAATTTATCCTTCTCTTCTCTTGCTTCAGGGAGCTGGCCTTGTTATCATTCCCAGCCCCAAACAACAGTAAAACCAGGAAGGTTTCTTTCATACTTGGTAACCCTTTTCCTTCACTTTCAAACCTTCACCAACAGCAGAAAGCCACCATTAGGAATAGTCCTATTCTTCGTGCTCCCAGAACTCAAGAAGGAAAAGGGAAATGGGATTGATCACAATTCCGTCTACCTCACAACCTCACTACAAAAAACAAAAACAAAAGAAAGATAAATTCACACTCACCAGCCATGATCTTTTTGACTTGCTTCTTTCAAAAGACAGTGAAAATGAAAGTAACCCTTGTGTAAGTAACTCTGTATGGAGGGAGAGAGGGTTAAAAGTTTTTTAAACAACTGCCTCTGAAAATCCATGGTTCCTTGCCAGAACAAAAATGCCAGGAAGTGGGTGTGGCTTCCAGGCCTCTGGAATGCATCATTTTCCCTTAGCAGAATAAAGATTAAAAACTGATTTTTTTTTCCCTGTGAGGGAAAGCACAAAAATGAAAAATACATATTTGGTGCCTCACTTACAAATACATGTTCATATACAAATGAGGTTCTTTGGTCAAAATGAGTTGCAGATCTTAAAACACTAATGTAGTATTGGCCATTATTTTGCTCATTGTTGGAGTTATTATACTATACACACACAGACCTTCATCTTTTGCTCCTGGTCTGTCAGGAGATCCAATTAACCAGCATTAACAGGAAGGTCACCATGGAATTAGGTTAAGTTGAGAGTCACCTTGAGTCTCCACATAGCTACAAAATCCTGCTCTTTTGCCATCTCCCTTTTTTCTGTGTATACCCTCTGCCAAACCTTTAAGTAGGTATGTGAAGTTATGAAATATGCCCAGAAAGATGTTCTAGCACTTTAGCTGAGAACAAACAAAATTAATTACAACTTTCTTTTTTTCTCATTCTCTCTTTTATTGTAATTCTCTTAGATGTCAATTCTGGGGAAATTTTATCCAATTTACTTTGCATAATGTTTAAGGAGAGGCTGGAAAATCCATTTGATAAAATATAAGCATCATTAATTATCCATGTTCACATTTCCTGAAAAAAGTACTGACAGAAAAAAATGAGGTGAGGTAGAGTGCTTAGGCTGCATCATGAGGGAAAGAGGCTAGACCTGGTGAAGAACTTTCTAGCAGTGAAATGGGTAACCATCAAGGGTAAGGTGGAGCTAGCTATCAGCTCTTAGCGAGCACTTACACCTCAGAAATCAGTTAATGTTACAAATCAGGGCTTGAGTTATTGCTTTGGTAATTTAGACTTAAGAATGTTATGAAAATTATTACTGATAATAGCTTAAAAATTAGTGTTATTTCTTAATTTATTAATTAATTTCTGTTTATTTGTTTTTTTTTTATATTATTACTCCTTATAGAGAGCTAATTATTAAACATTATGCCATGGACACCCTGAAGGACACCACCTATCTCACATGTCCAAATATGAATAACCTTTCTCTGAACTGGGCTTCTTATCATTCTAATTAAGGCTATACCAGAGTTCACAGCCAATATTCCTTTCTTCTTTGCCTTTCTCACTAAAAACAAAACATCTGGCTTTTCTTTGGATTGTTTATAGGGTGTGCTACTGAGGAGGTAGTGTAGGAAGCCAAACAGTCCACACTGGGTATTGCTGTTCTCACAGGTTTCTAGGATACTCTTTGGGTCTGGATTCTCAATATTGTCATTCAGGGGAATAGAGGACTTTCAAGCATTCTTGATGAAAAAAAAAAAACAGAGTTGAATAGAAAATTTGACATTCAGATACAAGAAGCAAGAGAAGCATGAGAAGGTAACAGGGAAAGGAAATCATAAGGAACTTGTCAAATTGGAACTATTAACATTCCTACTTGGAAAAATGATAAGTACAACTGATGAAACTTTTCTCAGTATTAAGATAGTTGAAGGGAATATATATATATATATATATATATATGTACATATATATGTATCTATCTATCTATATACAGGGATATGAATACATATGTGAATGTCCGTATATATGTTTACAGGTAGACATAGATAGAGGGCATAAGACCAACTCAATAGGAAGGGATGATACTTAAAAGGTGAAATTAAGATTTGAGAGAGGTATAATGAGAGGGGATGGGGAGAGACAGAATGGGGTAAACTATCTCATATAAAAGAGGCAAGGGAAAATGGTTACAATGGAGGGGAAAAAATAGGAAGGCAAAAGGGAATGCGTCAACCTTATTCTCATTGAATTTGGCTTGAGGAGGGAATGAAATACACACTAAATAGGGTATCTCACCCTACTGGAGAATAGGGGTGAAGGGCATTAGAGGGGGATGGTGGAATGGAGGTCAGGCTGGGGGGAGGGAATTTGGAAGCACCCACTTTTGAAAAGGGACAGGATCAAAGTAGAGGATAGAACTAGTGGGAGGTAGGATAGGAGGGAGGGAAATAAAGTCAGTCTTTTAGAGTATATCAACTATGTTAATGTTTTGCATAAGCTACACATATACAACCTATACTGAACTGTTTATCTTTCCAGTAATGGCGGGTGACAAGTGAGGAAGGGAATGAATCTGGAATTCAAAGTTTTAAAATCAAATGTTTAAATATATATTACTAATAATACTATTTTACATGTAATTGGGAAATAAGATATCCAGGCACAGAGGCATAGAGATCCACCATGCCCTACTGCAAAAGTTAAAGCAGATATGAGAGAAGATATAGAAGAAAGCAGATTGGAGGAGGGAATATACTGTGTGGCTGCTATTTTGGTGCGGTAGGTAGGGAAAAAATAGGGAGAAAATGTGTAACTCAAAATCTGGTGGAAATGAATGATGTAAATAAGAAGTTAATAAAGCATTTGAAAAATGAAAAAAAAAATAGACTAACCTAAATGGCAAAAGAAGTCCAAAAAGCCAATCAGGAGCAGAATGCCTTAAAAATCAGAATTGGCCAAATGGAAATGGAGGTCAAAATGCTCATTGAAAGAAATAATTCTTTCAAAATTAGCATGGAGCAAAATGGAAGCTAATGATTTTATGAGAAATCAAGAATTTATAAAACAGAACAAAGGGAATGAAAAAAAAATAGAAGACAATTTGAAAGATCTCTTTGAAAAAACTACTGACCTGAAAAAAAAAAAAAGATCTAAGACAGATAATTTAAAAACTATTGAACTACCTGAAAGCCATGACTAAAAAAAAAAGAAACTAGACATCGTATTTCAAGAAATTATCAAGGAAAACTGCCCTGATATTCTAGAACCAGAGAGCAAAATAGAAATTGTAAGAATCCACTGATCATCTCTTGAAAGAGATTCCAAAAGGAAAACTCCTAGAAATATTGTAACCAAATTCCAGAGTTCCCAGGTCAAGAAGAAATTATTGCAAATAGCCAGAAAAAAAAAGCAATTTGAGCATCGTGGAAATACAATCACAAAAACAAAAACCTAGAAACTTCTACATTAAGGGATCAAAGGACTTGGGATATGATATTCTGGAGGTCAGAGGAGCTGGGATTAAAACCAAGAATCACCTACCCAGCAGAGCTGAGTATAATACTTCAGGGAAAAAAAATGGATATTTAACGAAATAGAGGACTCTCAAGCATTCTTGATTAAAAGACCAGAGCTGAATAGAAAATTTTATTTTCCAATGCAAGAATCAAGAGAAGCATGAAAAAGTAAACAGAAAAGAGAAATCATAAAGGATTTATTAAAGTTGACTTGTTTACATTCCTATGTGGAAAGATGATATTTGTAAATCAATTGACCTTTCTCAGTATTAGGGTAGTTGGAGAAAATATAGATAGATAGATAGATAGATAGATAGATAGATAGATAGATAGATAGATAGATAGATAGATAGATAGATAGATAGATGGCACAGGGTGATTTCAATATGAAGGGATACCTAAAAGATAAAATAAGGAGTGAGAGAGGAATATATTGGGAGAAGGAAAAAGGGAGAGATAGAATGGGGTAATTATCTCACAAAAAGAGGAAAGAAAAAGGTTTCACAATGGAGGGGAAGAGGGGGGAGGTGAGAGGGAATGAGTGAACCTTACTCTTATTGGATTTGGTTTAAGGAAGGAATAACATACACACTCAATTGGGTATGTTACTCTATAGGAAAGTAAGGGTGAAGGTGGTGGGGTGAGAAGATAGAAGGGAGGGCAGATCAGGAGAGTACGTAGTCAGAAGCAAATCCTTTTGAAAAGGGACAGGATCAAAGAAGAAAATAGAATAAGTGTGAAAGGGCAGGATAGGCTGGAGGGAAATATAGTTAGCCTTTCACAACATGACTAATACAGAAGTGTTTTGCATAACTACACATGTATAGCCTATATTGAATTGCTTGCTTTCTCAATAAGGTTGGATGGTGAGGAAAGAAGAGAGAGAATTTGGAACTCCAAGTTTTAAAAACAAATGCTAAAAAATATATTTTTTCAATGCTACTGGAAAAAAAGATATACAGGTAATGGGGTATAGAAATCTATCTTGCACTAAAAGAAAGTAAGGGGCAAAGGGATAGGGGGAGGAGTGTGATTAAAAGAGGGCAGACTGGGGTAAGGAGTAATCAGAATACATGCCATCTCAGGGTGGTGGGGATGGGAGAAATGTGAAGAAAATTTGGATCTCAAAATTTAGTGGAAATGAATGTTGAAAACTGAAAATAAATTAATTAATAAAAAAGGAAATGAATGTTGAAAACTAAAATTTAGTTAATTAATTAATAAAAACAATATTCACTTAAAAAAAAACAAAATATAAAGCCTAAAAGAAAAAAAAATAGAAAGAAAATAAAAAATTTTCCCATATTGCTCATCATCAATTTTATTTTTTTATTCATTTTAAACTTAAATACAAAATAAAAAAAGAATTAAAAGAGAACATTGGCATGTATACAACAAACAGGAGGGGATTCAATATGAAACAATAAATTTCCATTTTAAGAAATCCCATATAATAAATACGAGACATTGTTTTCCAAGCTATCCAGCTTTTCTTTGCTTCCTGGTAGGTTTTCTTTTGTTCTCTGCTGTGCACTTTTTACTTTATTCCTCCCACCCATCAATCCTTGCTCATCATCAAATTTAAAGGCACTGTGGTATTATGGAAAGAGTACTAAACTTTTGAGTTAAGAATGTTGTTAATCAGTCTTTTCAATCATGTCCAACTCTATTTAGCATTTTCTTGGCAAAGATACTGGAGTGGTTTGCCATTTCCTTCTCTAGCTCATTTTATACAAGAGGAACTGAGGCAAACAGGTTTAAGTGGCTTGAGTGGGGTCATCTGCTTAATAAATCTTTGAGGCTGGATTTTAACTTAGGTCTTCCTGACTGCAGGCTAAGCACTCTATCCATTGTGAGTTAGGAATAGTTTGGTTCAAAATCCCATCTCTAAAATCTACTATCTATGTCATCCTGGTCAAGTCAATGAGCTTCAGTATCCTCATCTACAAATATTAGGAGTTGGCTAAATGACCAATGAGGTTCCTTCCAGCTCTAACTCTCTGATCCTGCAACTTATGACTGTGCCAGTAGAATTTTCTTGTTTGCAGACTCTCATTCTCCTTAATTAAATTTCCTTTTGAAAATCTTAAGCCTCATGTTCCTAAGTATTTTCTCTGCTAAGTCTCTTAAACATTTCTTCTTAAAGTCATGTTATGCCTGATATTCCCTTGCTTAGCTACTATAATTTTTAACATAGAAACAGTCATTGCCTTCCAAGACGTAATGTAAGGTGCATGCATATAGCCGATTTACTGTTACTTATGCTAACTAGAGAATGGAAACATTAATGAGAAATCTCAGTGTTTTGCAATTGAATTTTGTGAATCAAATTATGTTAACAATACACTATAACAACAAATCAGAACACTGCCATTTTAGTCTTCCTAAGAGGCAGTCATCTGACTATCCATCAACACTGCCTTCAAGCCAAATTGGATGAATCAAAGGTTGAGAAATGCAGGAAACAGCACTACTCACACTCTAGGACCAGATTGGTGGCTGGGCTATCAGTTGTTTTGTTTGTTTATTTATGTTTTTTAAGCAATGTATGTTCCTTAAGTCATTTACCACATAATTTGATTGGTGCTTTACTTCAAAATTACGGATAAGGTTGCTTATCATATTTTCCCCACGATTGTCTTATTAGAGGGTCCACATTTTTTTTTCATCAGCTGTTTAAAAATACACACATATTTTTACTGCATCATTCCACACAATTGCTTTTTTTGGTTTTTGAAAAAAACCATAATCTAACTCAAAATAGCTCAATCTCAAAATAGAAGCATAAAAATGAAGTCAGTTGTTCTAAGTTGGCAAGCATTCCTACAATATTATCGAAGTAGGCTTATGACATGTCATAGTAGGTGCTTAATACATGTTTGTTTACTTGTTTCATAATCACTCCTTCCTTAATGGTCAGACTCTGATCTAAACCTTTCATGCATAATGTACTACATGCATAAGTCAAGAAATCATTCAAGTGTACTTTTCCTGAAAACCTCCATGAGATACCCTCAGATATTCAGTCTCCCCTTACAGCACCATCTTGCTTTCTCATGCCAGCTTTGTGATTTATATTAGATATCTATTGTCTAATTACTCCAGTTATCTGATGGGTTATTATGTATAGTTATTACTATTTTACCTGTCTCTCTAATGCTTACCGAGATAGTTGTTCTCTGTCATACCTTCCCATAAAGTTAATGTATTTTTGCAGAGGTCATGTTCAATAGAACCTGCATATTCAATGTTATCCCATTTCTTCTCTTCACTAATATGTTTCTCTTGAAAAAGGTATATTTTACCTTTATTATTTTCTAGTCACAAGTGTCCAACCCTAAACCCTCAATAAATAGTGCCTGTGCCTCTACTAAGCTATCCTAGTTCCTACCCTGTGACTTCAGGTGGCTATTCTCTAGCTCCTCAATAATTGGCTGAGCTGAGATGAAGGTAACTCTGAGGTGAATGGACATGGCAATGCATATCACTTCTTTTAGCTAGTGATCTACTTTTCTCCCTCTCAGCTTGTTTCATTCACGTGGCTTATCCCAACCCCTTCCCATCCACTCTACCACTGCTACCATTACCCCCTAATCAGCTCTAGGACTATTGACTATGTGTGGTTCACTACAACCCAAGGTTATAGAATAGTAAAAAGTTCCTTATCTGATTGTTCATACAAAGAAACAATTCTGCCTAGTCCATAGGGGCAGAAACTGGTTACTGAAGGGGGCGGCTAGGTGGCACAGTGAGTAAAGCAGCCGCCCGGGAGTCGGAAAGACCTGAGTGCGGTTCCGGCCTCAGACACTTAACACCCACACACAAAAAACTAGCCGTGTAACCCTGGGCAAGTTACTTAACCCCAATTGCCCTCCAAAAGGGAAAAAAAAAGAAACTGGTTACTGAGAAAAAAAAAGAATCTGCAACTTAAATCTTTGAAAATCTTTTAAAGTAATTGATTTCCTTTCTGGCTGGGATGAATATTGAGTTAATAATAAAACATAGGGCTTGCTAAGTAGCTTCCTAGGTTCAATGTTTAATTTGTACATGACTTAAAGATTCAGGATGTTACATTTCATGGTTTCAGCACAAGGCTACTTCCTCATTTGTCAATAAGAATTTAAATAACACAGAACACTTTAAAAAGAGTCACAATTTTCTGGTTTCCTAGTACACATGGTATAGAGAGTGCATATTCAGTCATTTTTCAACTGTGTCTGACTCTTTGTGACCCCATTTTGGGTTTTCTTGGCAAAGATACAAGACTGGTTTGCCATTTCCTTCTCCAGATCATTTTACACATGAGGAAACTAAGGCAAACAGGGTTTAATGATTTGCCCAGGTTCACCCAGTTAGTAAGTGTCTTAAGCAAAATTTGGACTCAGGTCTTCCTGAATCCAGGCCCAGTTCTCTAGTCACTGCACCACCTAGCTGCATGGTATAGCTGCATGGGCATCATTGCCCAAACTAAGGCCTAGATGACTTTTCTTTATTTTGTTGTGTCACCTAAATGCCTCACTCCAATGTCTCACAGAAAGATGAATTCTTTTAGAATTATGCTCTTTTTAAGAACAACAAAAAGTTCAGCAAAACTAAACAATATATTGAAAAAGTCTGATATCTGTATTGTTGCATAGGACACATAGTCCTCTATACTCTGCAAAGAAGTTGGGTGAAGTATCTTTTTATATCTTTTTTTGGGAACAAGCTTGGTCATTATAATTTTGTGACTTTCCATTGGTGTCATTACTGTTGTTCTTTATATTAATAGTATTGTAGTTACTATGTATTTTGTTTTCCTCATTCTGTTTCATTTACATCAATTCATATAAGTCTTTTCATGCTTCTCTCTATTGATAATAGATTTACTTACAGCACAGTCACATTTCATTGCTTTGTTTATGTACTGCAATTTGTTTAGCTACTCTCCAACTAATGGATATCTACCTTGTTGGAAATATATTCATCTATGAGGGCTTTTATTTTTTTCCCCTTAACTTCCTTTACATATGTAATATGTAAATTAAGTACAATAAGCCTAGTACATATGTTTACATAAAAGACTATTTTACATTTAATTGCCACACAAGCACTCACATGGAGGTCAGAAGAAGTGATACAAAGTCACTCTCAAGGTCTCTCTGAAGAACTTTGTAATAGATTGAATGTCATGGGAGACATTGGCAACCTAACAGCCCACATGGCATGCCCACTTCAAAGAAGGTACAGTGTTCTATGAGCAAAGCAGAAGTTCACTAGCTCAAAAAACATGAGAGGCACAAGTTTAGAAATATCCCCACTCCAGATGTTTATGTGTACTCTTTGTGCCTGTCCAGTGATAGAGCCTTCCAAGTTTGTATTGGTCTGATCAACCACAGCTGGATACACTGTACTTGGATTCCAATATAGTGATACCATTTTGGTCCTTTTCAAAAATGAAAGGATGGCAGACAACCAACTAGCACTGGAGGCTCTGGATTCAAGAATATGGTCGTTTCAGTCACTTAATTTAAATAATCCAAAACCACTCTCCAAAAATGCTGAACTGAATTAATTCACATCTTGACTGATAGTGCATTAATGTGTCCATCTTTCCATAATCCTTCCCATATTGACTATTTGCATTTTAATAAGTTGTATTAATTTTATGGCTCTGAGGGAAAACCTCAGGGATCTTTAGTTTTACATTTATCTTATTATTGACTTGGATCATTTTTTAAATGCCTTTCTGAATAGTTTGGATTTTTCTTTGGACAATAGTTTAACCAATTATCTACTAGGGAATGACTTTTGGTCTCATATATTTATACTACTTGCTTCCATATCTTGCATATCCGAACTTCATCAGAAATATTACATGTGTGTATGTGTGTGTGGTATGTTTGGTATGTTTGTATGTATTCCCAATGAATCCTTTCTTTCCAATCAGGAAGAAAATTGCATTAAGAAATATTCTTCTTAAACAAGTAGATATATAAGATCCCAGCTATGTGGATTTTCCTAAAGAAAAAAATAAAATAAATGTGAGTATAGATGGTAACAGAGCTGAGAAGTGACTTGAGACTAA
Organism: Petaurus breviceps papuanus; assembly: GCF_028583685.1. Classification (NCBI taxonomy): domain Eukaryota; kingdom Metazoa; phylum Chordata; class Mammalia; order Diprotodontia; family Petauridae; genus Petaurus; species Petaurus breviceps. The sequence continues at coordinate 16,462,503 of NW_027187419.1, read as the reverse complement.
CGTCTGAAGTAACAAGCATCCTAATCAAAGTAGGATTTCCCATTCATCCTCGTATCTGACAAAAAGAGGTAATAATTATAAGAGGACTGTAGCAATTGTGTGTCAGAATTGACATGGAGCTCAATTGTTTTTTAAACAGAGGGATGATCCACCTTGGTTGACAGGAGAACCTAAGATTGTTTGTACCACATCAATTATTAGCCATACAATTTTCTCATATTTCTCATGTCACACCCTCCCCCAGCCTCACAAAAGTTCAGTGTGTCTAAGACCACCTCAAGTGCAGATAAATAACAATGGCTGCATTGCAATAACACAGCCATATTTTTCTGAGCTTTTCTCATCTCTGACAGATGCTCAAGCAGAGTGGTCTTGCTCCTCAAAAGACATGCAAACACACATATTTCACCTTCTTTCCTGTTTCATCCTTTACAAAGACTCCTACAATTACTTACTAGGTTTAATTGCCTGGAAAGAGGTAAAAATATCTTGTCATGGACTGTCTTTCAATGGTGGGCATTTGTGCCTTAACTTTGGGAGTTTCAAATGCATTCTGAACCTAAAAGGCAAAAAGAAGGTTTTAAGGTAATCATTTCTGAGAAGAAAGAGGCAGAAAGAACAAATTATAGCATAGAAGAAGATGGGACGGCTAAGCTTATGGATATTTATAAGTGTATAAGGGTCCTTAGAAAGAATAATATCTTACTTTTTTATCATTTCCCTAGGCTAAAGTCTTGACTTTACAGTTCCTCATCCACTCTCCTTATAGTCTGAGCCCTAAATTTAACCACCAATGATCTTTCAGGACCTGAAATACTAGGATATTGGTCTCAAAGACATGACCATTACTCCTTACAAGGGCCAAATCCCAGAGAAACCAATTCCAAGATATTCTGATTCATGCTCATGACCCTGACTTCTAATGCAGTGACCTTTGAACTTTTTCCTCAAGGTGTCTGATTCTCAAGCTCTCTCCCTCTTCTGACCCACCTTTCCAGGTCCTAACCAATGAGATATTGAATTATTCTCAAATGGCAATATACAATCTCTAAACAGAGTTGTCCCTGAAAATTCCAACTGTGGAAATTTATTTATCAGAATTAATTGAAATCATGATCCTTTTCAATACACATGCACCTTAATGACCTTAATTCAAGAATTTAACGTATATCCCCTTGACTTGAGATGTTGACCTTTTTTACTTTCCTTCCACCCAAAATTATATTCCTCAAAGTATTTCATCTATTGTTTGCCAACTCCATTTGGTATTGTTTCTGCTCCTTAAGATACCTAAGGTTTCCTTTCTTGCACAATTCATTTAAACAAACCACTGATACAAATGTACTATATCAGTATTTCATAGAGTCTTATAATACATTGATTAAAAATGAAACATTCCCTGCCCTCAAGGAGTTTACATTTTATTTGTTAGGAGTTGGGGCAGAAGATGAAAAAGACATATAAGTAAGGAAATACATAGTGGATGCAAAGAAATAGAAATTAATTTCTATTTTTCCATTAATTTTTTTTCTATTCAGGTCATAAATTCTGCTCTCATAATTCTCTTTTTTTTTCTTTTAAAGCACTCAGGAATAGTATGTTATGATTTTATGTTTTTTAAGTCTACAGGGTCTTCTCTCTTATCAAGTATTGAATTATTGTCCTTTGTTTTGAAGTATTTATTTACATACATCTAAAGTTCTTTACTAGATTTGGAGGTCATATATTCTTTTGCTGTTAATGTTTTCCCTGTTGATTTATCTGCTTATATTCAAGGTCTTTGAGTTGTCTTCTTCCTGAGACCTTTGGTAATGTCAATCTGTCCCCCCACACTCTCATTTTCTTCTATTGCTCACATTCTGATTCACTCCCTTCAGATAGTGATTTTCCAGGAGGCTATATCTCAAAGAATCTCAGTCTCCTCTCACACTGGGCCATTCAAAATTCACTAGCCTAGGTTTTTGTACCACATGATGTTTATGGTAAGAAATATTGCCCCACCTGGATGCTGGACATTTTCCCTCCAGGTTAGTAGTATCCTACACCCCCTTCTTGTTGTTCATGTGACCGGAGCACAAATTAATTTCCAAAGAAATTAAATTTTAGTAGAAAAGGGAATCAGGCAATGACTCTTGCAAGATGTGATGCCTTATCTGGGTTTTGAAGGAAGTTAAGGATTCTCTGAGTTAGATGAGAGTAGTGAGTTTATCTCAAGTATGAGGGACTGACTCCCAACAGTTTTCTAGTTCCTTTTCATACTGAGTGTCTTTAAACCTACACATTTATGCATTCAGTTTATTTTTAATGACTAAGACAGAAGATAATTATATACTGAAATAAACATTTATCACCCTGAAATCACTCAAGTAATGAAGTTCTCCCAAAATATTTAGGGTGGACTATGGACAACAGACAACAATCTATCATGGGTACAACAAAATCCTAGAGATATCTGTACTACAAGAATTCTGTGGTTCTTGGCTATATATGGTCTACCATCTGTTTCCCATATACATGACATTCTTTCTTTCACTTCCATGCCTTTGTTCTCATTTCCTAGGATGTACTTGCCTTCTTACTTCTGGCTTTTAGGATGATGACCTTCTTCCAAAGCACAGCTCATGCTTCATTTCCTGAAGGACACCTTTCACTGATTCCCCAGTTAATTCTTTCTCAATCTTGAAATTACTTTGCATTGATTAATATATGCTTTCTACTAAGCCCATGCCTTCAGTAGAATAAAAGCCCCAAGCACTTATATTTCCTTCTTTCTTTCCTTCCTTCCTTCTTTCTTTCCTTCCTACATTTTTTTCTTTTTCTTTATTTCTCTATCTCTTCGTTCTTTTCATTTTTTCTTTCTTTCTTTTTTTGGCCTTTGTCTACAAAGCTCCTGACAAAGTACCAATAAATGATTGTTGACTCTGAATGTCAGCAACTTTGATATTGTTTAGTTTAAGCTGTCACTAACCAGTTTACTTAAGGCAATGAAACTCTAATGGATTCAGATGCTTATCTACAAAAATTAAAATATCATATTAGAAATAGGAGAAAGGTCCAAAATATACATTGCACTGGCAATCTTGGCTTTTAGAATTTTTATATGTGGAATAGACCAATCTGGGTAAATAATTATTGGGTAACCATGTGGTAAAGCCCAGACAAGCATCAATTGACAGATTTAGAATACCTCAGCCCACATGGGGAACACAGTTCCAAAGATCAAAAGAAGACATATGCAGGGAACAAGCATAACTATCATTCATTATCTGGGTTTCTAATTAGATCTAAAATTCAATGTGACAACCATATTCTTTTGGTACTTACTTGCAATAAACTCTCTAAGAACTCTATCCTTTTACATGACTGCTGCATTATAATATCTCTATTTCCCAATGTATATAACTCCTAATAATTACCTCAGTCCTTTTAACTTTCACAAATGTGATGCATATTCCTACTCTATCCAACAAACATGTATCAGATAGTTATTGCATGAAAGGTAGTATGTGATATGCTCACTTAGCCAATCTAAAACCTATTGTACTTTCATAGTTGAAGTAAAATTTGTTCTTCAGTGAAGCTTTCCTTCACTAACTATATGTCAAAGTGACGTTTCTTAGCTGTAGAACACAACTGATTGTATCAGATAGTCTAGTACTGGTTTGTACTCTGTCCCATAATGTTTTTTTTTTCTTTTCCTGATTTGTAAACACATGTTCAATCCCCTAACATCCTTACTTGGGACTTTAAATTCAATATGGATAGGTTTTTATGTTCCTTTCTCCACCCAAAATGGTCAAATAAAGTAGACAAGTATTTTCTTTTTTTTTCTTTTTTTTTTTTAAAGCAATCGGGGTTAAGTAACTTGCTCAAGGTTACATGGCCAGTTATTTCTGGGTGTGGTGCTGAGTGTCTGAGCCCGGATTTGATCCAGGTCATCCCAACACTGGAGCCGGTGCTCTTATTCGCTGAGCCACCTGGCCACCCCGTAGACAAGTATTTTCAAACAGGTGAACAAATGAATGAAAGAAGTCAGGGAAACAAGTCTTACCTTTCTGAAGACTTCTTCTATGTGGTGACACCAAGAATATTGTTGGAAAGCATGGATGAGCTCTTTAATGAAGATAGAGCCATTTTTAGTGTCTCTCCAAGAAACATTATCTTAAAAAAAAAAGAGAGAGAGAGAGAGAGATTTTAACTGTCAAGGCCATGAGTCTCAGCTAGGCAAAGAGATATTGGGAGCTACAACTTATGAAACTTTTTAGAGGTGGCTAGGTGACACAATGTACAGAGAGCTGGGCCTGAAGTCCAGAAAAAAACTTGAGTTCAATCTAGCCTCAGATACTTTCTAGTTTCATTACCCTGGGCAAGTTGCTTCACCTCTGCCTGCCTCCATTTCTTCAGCTGTAAAATAAGAATAATAATGGTACCTACCATCAAAGGATTGTCAGGGGGATTAAATGAGATAACGTTTGTAAAAGCAGTTAGCATAGTACCTGGCATATTGTAGTGACTGTATAAATGCTCATTTTCTTCTTTCCCTTTCCCTTCTTCAATTAGGCTTAAATAGAAGAAAACCAAGCTATATTCTTGAATTACCCCAGTGAACCAGGGACAAAGTGTACCAAAACAGAGGTTGTCCAAGCAGTTAACCCTGTAAGAATGATCCCCATGTTAGGGAGCCTGGTCAAGACAGGAGAGCTGGATGTTGATAAATTCAAGATCCTCATGACATTTAGGAGAGGGAATAAGGTTGTAAGAGTCATGGATGAAATTCTAGTTTTTCCTTGATAGTGCCAATGCAATCTTTTTTTTCCCTCCATTCAGAAGACTTTCTGGTAACTCTCTGGTATTCTCTCTTTAACATTATCCCATTCTGGTTGATCTCAAGTACTATTCCTGAAATCACCTTAACCAGAAAGCATATTGTTACTGAGTTTTGACTTGTCTATTGCCCTGTTTCCATTGCAAGCACTGAAGACTAAGATTCACAGTGTGTCCTCTTCTTCCTGCTGACTTCGAACAAAAGTATTGCTTCAGTACTCATGTAATAATAGAATCACTTCATCTAGTGAAGTGTAATATCAATTTTGCCTACTTTTGCCCATATCATATTCCCCACATCTATGAAATTATTTTTTCTTTAATTTTCATTGTTATACTCATCATATTGTATAAAATTAACCTACAACTAAACTTTAGTAAATCCTACTTAATTAATCATACTGTGATTGCACCATTCCTTCAATCTGCGTTTACTTTGTCCTTATGTGCTTAGCAAACACTCTCTTAATTTGCAAATTCTTGCTTGCTAATATAATTTCACAAAAGGATCTCCTATCCACAGCTAGGTTGTAAACTCTGTGGGTAACAATAGAAATATAAGCACACGTATTGTGTAAGCAAATATGCATGTATGCATTGCATTGTGGATATTACATACAAATACACAAAAATACATACGTACAAATATAGATATGTGTGTATATCTATGTACACATACAAGTACATGTATATTTCCTTTAATGTTTATTGAATGATCTATCACTTGAAAAGAGGGCATGCAAAAAGAATGTCTGGAGCATTTGATAACTCAGATATGGGTAATATGGAAGGGAAAACATGTGATCAGCAGAAAAGGATTATGGAAACTAGGATACCTATTTTACTATTTTTTACATTTTCTTAAAACCCTGAATTTTCTATCCTGCCTCAAGTAGGTTGGACCTGTTGTACAAGGACACTCAGGGCTTAGTGACTTACGTGGAGTTGAGGAGCAGAAAGTAATGAAGTCCTTTTCTAAATGGGTCTTCCTGACAGAGTCATCTTCAAAGACTTGCAGTTGACTTGGGCTGTCTTCAGCGATTTCTGGGGCATCACTCACCCATGCAGTCCCATGGTTCACTGTATAAAAGGAAATTCATTGCTTGTACCCTTTCTACCTTTTATCACAGTGCTGAAGATGTGAGTTTTTGTTTTTATTCTTATCATTATTCCCCAAAATACAACAAGACCCATGGGGAAATTGAGGGAACTGAAGGCATTAGGGGATCAAATAGTTAACTGTGGGAATTATGTGAACCTCATTGACTTCATCTTGTGAATGAATTCTGGAGCTAGTTCAGTTCACTTTATTTTTAATTATGGGTCTAGTCCAACTTCTGTCTTTGAACAAAACTTTATTTAGTTGTGGGAAGTGGTAGAAAACTTTATTTAATTGTTTAAATCTAGCCCTGCAATGCTGGAAAGCTGAACCACCCCTACCTGCTCTTAGAGACCTTTAACTAAAAACCTAGATCTAAAGAATAATGTCAAGAGTTTTCTCACAATCATACATCTCAAAAAACCAATATGTCTTATCTGGAAACTAGCTAGCCCCACATTGATCAATCTGTTATTCTTTTTGTATTCCTTTAATTATGTACACACACTTGGGGGAATTAGGGCACCTCTTTTTCTGAATTCAAGGAATTGTATCTGTTCACTCTCCTCCACTCAACTCAGAAAATTCCTAATCTTTCAGTCACTTAGAAATCAGCTTACCTAATGTTGTATTGTTTCCCTTTGGCCTTATTTGATTATTATTTCCTTAATTGTTTTTAATGCATAAAATCGTGTCTCCCCTATATTCAGGACCCAGCCCTAAGCTGAGGAAAGGGTCTGTTCCTGATTTGTTAGGCAGTTGGCATGCATTGCTTAATAAATTGATATGCTTGGAAGACTGAACCTTTGTTTCCTCAGTAATTTCATCTTTCACCAGCCATATCATGGACTATTCTTTCCCACCACTGTCTCATAAAATTATAACTCTTAAGTTGGAAGAGACTTTAGAGGTCATCCTACTTAATCCTCTCATTTCACAAATAATGAAACTGAGGCCACAGAGAAATTAAGAGTCTATACCACAGTAAGTGGGAGAGGCAATATTTGGGATTCAGATCCCCTCTGTACAAATCCATTACTCTTTTTAATGCATCACATTACTCTTATCTAAAGGATCATTCAACTGGGTAGACCATATCAATTTTGAGTGAGAGCCTTTCAGAAATGAAAGTTATTCAGTTCCTAGGAGGAGTAGGACAACCTTTTGGTAGCAGATAGATCCTGAGGCATAGAATTTCAGAATTAGAAGAGACCACAGTGCTTATCTAGTTCAATCAATATGTGACCAAAATTCATCTAAAACTTTCATAAGTGGTAATCTCTACTCACCCTCAGTACTTCCAGGAAAGAGGAAGCCACTCACTCTAACCTCATTCCATTTTTGTATATCTCTTATTGTTAGAAAAGTTGTATTCTGTTGTGCCACCACCTGACATCAAGCTTTGAAATGCTTTCTTTTCTTTTCTTTTCTTTTTTTTTAAGCAATTGGGGTTAAGTAACTTGCTCAAGGTTACATGGCTAGGTTTGTGTGTGTGTGTGTGTGTGTGTGTGTGTGTGTGTGTGTGTGTGTGT
>NW_027187419.1:16420641-16455038 GCF_028583685.1 Petaurus breviceps papuanus | reverse complement strand
GTGTGTGTGTGTGTGTGTGTGTGTGTGTGTGTGTGTGTGTGTGTGTGGGTATGGGTGTGGATGTGGGTGTTAAGTGTCTGAGGCTGGAACCAAACTCGAACTCAGGTCCTCCTGACTCTGGGGCCAGAGCTTTACTCATTGAGCCACCTAGCCACCCAAAATGCTTTCTTCTATCAAGTGTTCTCACAGGAAAAAAAAGCATACTCCCAACAATTCAAATTACTTCCTGTAATGACTGTCCATTTAAATAAATTTTTAATAAATTATATAAACAGAATTTGATACTGTTAATTTCAGTTTCTCTAGGGATTAAGTCATGGATTGGGTGTTGTAAGCTCTTACCTTCAATAGAAAAAGAAAATACCACCATTCTCTTTCAGCACAAGGAAACTATCTAGACATTAATCAGAGTAATCAAACATAGTACTCACCCCCACGACAAGCCTGAATTATGATGACCTTGGGTTTGTCTTTCAGATTGACACAATTCTTGGTGTTCAGAATTTTGAAAATGGTGTCATAAGCAAGCACATCTGGGTTATCGATCTGATGATTTATTCCACAAATTCTATCAAGAATACCATGAGACATGAACACAACAAAAGTGCTATCAGATGATTTGTGCTCAGGACGGGCAGCAAACTTTCTCAGAGCTGACTCCATTTCCTAGGAGAAATGAACAAAGTCACTCACTTGCAACATACAGTCTACTTCAGTAGTAACCTACTAACATAAGGTAGCATAACATGGCCTTTAAATGAACTCCCCAGGGTGGCTAGGTGACGCAATGAATAGAGCATTGGCCCTGGAGTCCTCCTGAGTTCAAATCCAGGCTCAGACACAACACTTTCTAGCCCTGTGACCTTGGGCAAGTCACTTAACTCCAATTTCCCAGCCTTCCCCCCTCCAATAAAGAAAAAAAAATAACAAAAACAAAATAAAAGTACTCCTAAATCTTGTTATACAAAATGCAATGTCCCATAGATTGTTACTGGATCTCACCTATTTCTTCATTTCTTTTTTTATTTAATTAAACATGTGTGTATGTATATGTGTAGGATAAAGATAAAAAGAGGTTAAGTAACTTTCACAAAGTCATAAAACCATCGAGTTTCTAAGGCTGGATTTGAACTCAGGTCATCCTGATTTCAGGTCCAGTGTTCTTTTCATAGTGTCATCTAAGCTAAAAGGTAGAATAAAATAATATCAAAGGAGAGAGTCAGTAAAAGAGAGAACATTTTCAACTTAAAAGGATTTTTCTTTCTTTATCTTTTCTTTTTTTTCCTTTTTCAGCAGTAATCAATTAAACTTATTTAATTCTGTATTTCTACTTTCTAGGAGAAATGCTATTGAAACCAACTCTGAAGATGGAATGTAAAATTACAAAATATAAAGTTTTAGGAAAGACATAAAAATATAATTATCCTCACCCTTTCTTGTTATTGCCATGTAATCTCTGAATCTATCTACCTTTCCAATTCAGACAAATGTACAGTTGTATGTGAATTAGTGGGGACCAAGTAAAATGACTCGAATTATTGACATGACATGTTTATAGGCAGGAGGGAAGTAACCAGTAGACAGAGAGAAATTAAAGAGAAGTGAGAAAGTACACATGATAGAATAGAAAATATGCTAGAGAAAATGGAAAGAACGGTATTACTTGTGCAAGTATAAGGGTTGAACTTGGTAAGAAGGGACACTAAATTTTGTGAGAGGAGGAGGAAATAATGACAGAAGGCATGGGGGTAATATGAGTTTAAAAGGAAAAGAGAAAGATAAGTTCTTAATGAATAACCTCAATTTTTTCAGTAAAATTTTAAAGCAAGGTTCTCAGCTAAGAGAGGTGGAAGAATATGAATCATAGGAGGTATGAAGAGGGATAAAAAGGTATGGAAAAGATGTTGTGATGAATGGGGAAATGAGCTAAATAGAGAGATGTAAAAGGATTGTCTGTAGCAATGAGTTGAAATGGCCCATTTCAACTTAGATAACATGAATTAGTAGCAAACCCAATCACCATGATTTTGTAATTTTCTCCAACTTTTTAAAGCAATGCATTTAGCAGCATATAGGTGCAAAGGGAACAGAAATTGGGAGGATCCAAGATTGAGATTTAGCAGTGAAAGATCAGTAAAAGGACAAAAGGGCAAGGAACTCAAAGACAGGGAGACAGTATAGAGTTGAAGTGGTTCACTAAGGGGTTAGGATGCAGAATAAAGGAGAGTATAGGTTGGGTATGGGTGATGGCCTGGGAGAGAAGTGAGAAAGTTGAGCAAGTAATTGGAGATTACATTGTGGACAAAGAACAGGGTTTGAGGTTGGAAAGCAGGGAAAGAGAGTGTAACTACAATAGACTATGATCAGATAAAGGAATTTCAGGGCTCATGATGGACAAAATGCATTTGTAGATGATGGCAAGATTAAGTGTATGACCATCTTTATATGTGAAGAAGATAAAGTTAAAGACATGTGAAATGAATAAATTAACTAAATATGAAGTTAAGGAGTATCAATATATATGGTAGTGGGTGGTATTCTGGGAAGATGGAAGTGTAGAAATTTCTTAACTGTCCAGAACATCACCACAAAATATAAGTAGAGCAGCAAAAATAAAGGGGTAAAGTAGCTGTCCTCCAAAGACAAACTTGAGAGGACCTCAGAAAAGACCTCATTAAAGATAGGCCTTTTAGGGGCTGAGGTTTAGCTTGAGTGAAGAATAGACACCTCCAGACTGACTCCACTGAATTAACAAACAGAAGGTCCTAAAGGCAACACCATCAGGAAGCAGGGTAGGACTCAAGAAATTTCACCTCATGAACTTGCACCTCACAAACTTTCATCTAAGGAGCAGAAAAGGGCTGAATGGGGGAAGATTGAAAGACACCCCCACCTACCCACCCCACCCCTGTTTCCAGAAAACAGGCCTAGTAGGATTGTGGTTGTGGGCAAGGAAGAGCAGCCATCCCAGGTGAGTGTAGTACCATTAGCTGGAGCCCTAACTGTGTTTTAGGAGAGGAGAGGAGAACCTGAGATTGAGCCCCTGGAAAGAATTCAGAAAAGTAAGGAGGCCCTGAGGTCTAAAGCAACATTACTCACAAATTAGGGTTAAAACTTGACAAATAATATGATTAAGCTGATAAAATTAAATAAAAATTAGTGAGCAAAGGAAAAAGAATCTGATCATAGGTAGCTACTTTGAAAGAAGATCTGGGTTTATAGTCAAAGGAAGATAGTGAGAAGAAAATAAGCCACTCTTATGCAAAAGAGTAACATGGAATATTCACATACCCAAAAAGAGTTCTTAGAAGAACTTAAAAAGAAATTTAAAAATCAAATAAGGAAGATCAAGGAAAAATTAGGGGAAAAAGCAATCTAAGGAAATCATGAAAGAAAGTTAATCAATTGAAAGAAAAATAAGAAATCTTAAGGAAGAAAATAATCCGTGAAAACTAGAATTGAACAAGAGGAATCATATGCCATTATAAGACACCAAGAAATAATAAAACTAGAAAATATAGAAGACAATCTGAAACATCTCATTAGAAAAACAACTGATCTGAAAAGAGATGGAGAAAAGACAACATAAAATTTTTAGACTATCTGAAAATCATGACAAAACAATCTGGAAACAATATTATAAGAAATTATTAAGGAAAATTGCCCTGAAGTTCTAGTACAAGAAGGCAAAGTAGAAATAGAAAAAAATACACCATTCACCACCTAAAAGATATCCCAGGAAGAAAACTTACAGGAATGTCATAGCCAAGTTTCAAAACTCCCAGGTTAGGGAAAAAATATTGTAAGCAACAAGAAAAAAAAATTTTTGAACAGTCAGGATTTCACAAGACCTAGCAGCTTCAACACTAAAAGATCATACATCTTGGAACATTATATTTTAAAGAGTAAAAGAGCTGAGATTGTGTCCAAGAACAACTTCCAGAAAAATTCAGTATAATCTTTAATGGAGGAATAAACAAAACAAAAACAATGACAAAAACACAGGCATTTGACCAAACTCACTTTTAGGTATTTGTAACAAAAGACCAGAACTCAATGGGAAATATGATATAAAAGATCTAGAAGAAATATAAGGAAATCATTAAAGATTAACTATAAGGTATTCATTACATCAAACTTTTTACTCATTAAATCAATTTACATATATATGTATATACATGCATATATATATATATATGAAAATGATTTAGTATTTTTAAAATTGTTATCATTACTAAGGTAGTTTGAAAGATAGGATGATTCTAAAAAAAGCAAAGTTGGACAGGAAAAGATAAAAGGAAGCAATTATATTATAAAAATAAGACAAGAAAAAAAGAACTAATAAGGAGGAAGCAGGAATGGGGGGAGGTCTGGTAACTCTCATCTGGGTTGAGAAGGAAACATTCTCTGGAATAGTATAGAAGTTTTCTGAATATGTAGAGAGGTGAAAAAACTGGGGAACAAGGTAGGGAAGGGACTTTTAGAGGGGTATGTAGATTGGGATTTAGGGGTATGGGGTAGAGGATGGAGGAGGAATTTTTGAAGGAGTGTGTGGCTTGGGATTGGGAGTGTGGGGACAGGACTCTTGGGGTATGTGGAACAGGGAGTAGGAAGGTGGGGGGGAGAAAATAAAGTAATAGGGATAGGGCAAAAAGAGAGACAGAAAGAAAATAATAAGTAAAAATAAGATGTGAAAATTCACAAATGGTAATTGTAACTTTGCATATTAAAGAGGTTTATAGCAGCTCTCTTTGTGGTGGCAAAGAATTGAAAATTGCCAGGATGCCCATCAATTAAGGAATGGCTGAACAAGTTGGGTATATGATTGTGATGGAATACTACTGTGCTATAAGAAATGACAAGCTCAATGATCTTAGAATGGCAAGCAGAACCAAGAGGACATTGTATACAATAGTAGCAATCTTTTTTTTAATTTTTATTATTTTTATTTTTGGAGGGCAATTGGGGTCAAGTGACTTGCCCAAGGTCATATGGCTAGTTTTTTTGTTAAGTGTCTGGGGCTGGATTTGACCTCAGGTCCTCCTGACTCCAGGGCCAGTGTTCTACTCACTGCACCACCTAGCTGCCCCAGCAATATTGTTCTGAGAATGACTCTGATTAGATAATTTTGACAATAATAAATACACAAATTAAAACTATTTGCATCCAGAGGGGGAAAACAACTGATAAATAGAAGTATATATAGAACAATATTACATATATACCTATATATATGCACACATATATACATATACATACATACACACACACACAAACCTATTTGTATCTGACAGCAATCAGCGGGACAGGGGAGGAGGGAAGAAACAATGGAAAAAAAGAAATTTACATGGTAACTTTATCATCTATTCAAAAAGAATATCAAGTTGTACATAATTGATTTACAGATTTACAGTTTCATGTATAATCTTTGTATTATGCTATATTATGGAAATGCTTGTTTTATTCCATAAATTAAAAATAAAATAAGATAAGTACATATGGTAAAGTTCTTTATTATGAGTACAGGAGTTGAGGAAGAGAGTAAATATGTGAACTAAGCATTGAAGTCATTGATGAAAGAAGGGAAGTGTCCTGAAGGTCAGGCTACCAGAATTTTCAATTAATGGTAAGTATGGATTTAGAGGCCCTTAAAGGAGGAGAAGTTACTGATGATGGTGGTAAAGAGAAAACATGAAAGTATGATATGGAGCAAACAGTATTCCAACTCTTCCATCTCTATCAGTCAATCTTCAATCTAACCCATGTCTCACTCACTCTCCAAAACCCTCCATACTTTATCCATTCATCTACATCAGATATCACCCTATGTCTCTCCTATACTCTGTGGCTAAACTCCTAGGGAAGGTCATATATAATAAGTGCCTCTATTTCCTTTCCTCTCACTCTTCTTAACTCTCTACAGTCTGGCTTCTGTTCTCATCAATTCAACTGAAACAACTGATTCCAAAGTAACTAGTTTTCTCTTTCTTTTTTAAGTAACTTGCTCAAGGTTACATGGCCAGTTATTTCTGGGTGTGGTGCTAAGTGTCTGAGCCCAGATTCGATCCCAGGTCATCCCAACACTGGGGCCGGTGCTCTTACTCGCTGAGCCACCTGGCCGCTCCAACTAGTTTTTTCTTAATTATAAAATAAAATGCCTTTTTCAAATTCTTCATCCATTTTTACCCCTCCTCAGCCTTTGATAACCCAGATCACTCTCTTCTTCATATTCTCTTCCCTATAGGTTTTCATAACATGACTCTCTCCTGCTTCTGATCATAACTATCTGACCACCTCTCCCTGTCTCCTTTGCTGGTTCATCATCTAAGTCATTTCTGCTAACTGAATAAGCTCCAGGTCTTTTTCTTAGGCCCTCTTCTCTTCTCCCTTTTTGTTATTTCATTTAATGATTTCATTATGTTGCATGCATTCAATCACCGTTTCTATACTTAAGATCCTCAAAATTAATTATCCAGTTCTAAATTCTCTGCTGTCCTCTAGTCTTGAATTTCCATCTGCCTTTTGGAATCTCAGACTGAATATTTTTGACACATTCAACTAAACAAGTTTGTAACTGAAATTATTATCTTTCCTCTAAAATCCTCCCATCTTCCTAAATTTACTATTACTGTGAAGGATTCCACCTTCCTTTCAGGTGCTCAAGCTCACAACCTAAGCCTCTTCCTCAAATCTTCAATGTCTCTCACACAAGCATGTTGAATGTGTTGTCAAGATCCGTTGATTTTGGTTTCATAACATTCTTTCCTCTGAAAATGTTACCACTATGATAAAGGCCCTCATTAACTCAATGCCTGGACTATTGAAATAGCCTGCTCTTTGTTTTACTTGTCACAAATCTCTCTTCACTCCAATCCATTCTCCAATCAGTTGTCAAAGTGATTTTCATTAAGCACAGATCTGAGCATCTCTCTGTGTGTAGGTCTCTCTGTGTCTCTCTATTTCACTATGTCTTGCTTCTCTCTCACTCTCTCCTCAATAAATTCTAGTGATTCCCTATCACCTCAAGCAAATATAAAATTATTGACATTGAAAACCCTTCCTCTGCTGTCCCTTCATTGTTCCAGTCTTAATTACATACTTAGACCCCATGATGTTCTCTGTTGTACAAGGACTTTGATCTCCATGCTGTTCCTTGAACAAGGCAAGCCATCACCTAACTCTGGGAAATTTCATTGACTTTCACATTTGCATCTAGTGTTCTCTTCCTTATCTCTGCCTCCTGACCTCCCTGGCTTCCTTTAAGTCTCAAATAACATCCCACCTTCTACCTAACGCCTTCCTGATCCCATTTAATTCTACTTTTCCTTCTGTTTATTATTTCTAATTTATCCTGAACATAGCTTATTTTTTCATAGTTGTGTGCATGTTGTCTCCTACATTAAATCATGGTGTCTTTGAGAATAGGGACTATCTTTTGGCTTTCTTTGTATCTCTAATGCCTTATATGGTGTCAAGTACCTAGTAGGCAATTAAAAAATAATTGCTGACTAAAAAAAAATAACCTTAAAACTTTTGACATATTAAAAAATCAGTCCACAATATACTTCTTCTCTGTAATAAAATCCAGAAAGAAAGAATCCATCCCTACCCTCAGGCAGTCCATTCCTGAATGAAATTTGTGCTTTGAGAATAGTGCTTGTTTTATTTTATTCATTTTATTTTATTCATTTATTCCCTTATTTTGTTTCACTCATTTGTTTTACACATTTTGCTATTAAGTTTGTAAGATTTGAACATATATTCTTTAATTATTCATCATTAAATCTCATTATTATCACATACCTTTGCATGGATCATTTTTCCAAATCAAGAATTCTACATAATAGATTTTCAATTGCATTTAAATAGAGTGAGTTCTCAGACCACTAAAATATATTTATCTTAATTCCATGGATAAATTTTTTTAACCTTTCAGTATATGTGGTTTGATATAAGGTCATATTACAATATTACCTTCTATCTGGGGTCTTCTATAAATATAAAATAATTCTACATTTCAGTATGTTATTAGAGTTCCTCATACCTGCAGCAAGGACAAAATATCTAGACCCATTCAACATCCTCAAAACAATTTTAAGAGAATGGAAGTTTTTATAGTTTCACAAAGATCCCAAGATTTTATATGTTTTACTGAAAATTTTCTAACAGTAGCTTTTGAGAGCCTTAAATTTCCTTCTTATTATTTTCATTTTCCAATTATGTATAATAAAAATTTCAACATTTTTAAAAATTTTGAGTTCCAAATTCTCTCCCTCCCTCTCTTCCTCCCCTCATCTCTCCTTGAGAGGGCAAGCAATTTGAAATGGGCCATACATGTGGAGTTATACAAAACATATTTCCATATTAGTTATATTGTAAAAGAAAACACAGAAGAAGAAAAAACAAGAAAAATAAAGTAAAAAAATTGCTTCAATCTGCATTCGAACTCCAACAATTCTTTTTCTGCAGGTGAGTAGTATTTTCTTCTTAAGTCCTTTGGAATTGTCTTGTATCATTGCATTGCTGAGTATAACTAAGTCATTCACAGCTTATCATCATACAATATAACTTTTACTATGTACCATGCTTTCCTGGTTCTGCTCATTACATTTACATCTGCTGACTACATTACATGAACTTTGCATCAGTTCATGTAAGTCTTTCCAAGTATTTCTGAAAGCATCCTGCCATTCATTTCTTAGAGCACAATATTATTCCAACACAATCTGATACACAACTTGTTTAGTCATTCATCAATCTATGGGTGGGCATCTCCTCGAATTCTAATTCTTTGCCCCTACAAAACAGGTTGCTATGAATATCCTTGTCATAGAGGTCCTTCTCCTTTTTTTTATCTCTTTGGCATATATACCTAGTAGTGGTATTCCTGGGTGAAAGGATATGCATGGTTTTATAGCCTTTTGGGCATAGTTCCTAATTGCTCTCCAGAATGGATGATTGAGTTACAACTCCAACAGTGTTTTAGTATTCCAGTTTTCCCACTTCCCCTTCAATATTTGTCATTTTCTATTTCTGTCATATTAGCCAATCTAATAAACATGAGGGAGTATCTCAGAGCTGTTTTAATTTGCATTTCACAAATCAATAGTTTTAGAGAATTTTTTTTCATGACTATAGATAGCTTTGATTTCTTTGTCTAAAAACTACCTATTCATATCTTTTGACTAATTACAAATTGGAGAATTACTTGTATTCTTTTCATTTTGGCTCAATTCTCTATTTATTTGAAAAATAAGGCCTTCATCAGAGAAACTTGCTGTAAAAATTTTTCCAGCTATGATCACTGTGTATTTCCCTCCATCCTAGTTCCCCTTGTTTATCTTTTGCTCTCTCTCCTTTTACCCTGCCCCTCCTTAAAAATTGTTTTCATTCTGATTACAGCCTCTCCTAATCCTCCCTCCTTTCTATAAGCTCCCCATTTTTCTTGTCCTCTTTAACTCCTACTTTCTTGTAGGGTTAGATAGATTTCCACCTACAACTGAGTGTGTATGTTCTTCCCAATTTAAGCTAATTTTGATGAGAGTAAGGTCAACCCCCTTTCCCTTCCACTGTAAAAGCTCTCATAATCTCTTTTATGTGAAACCCCATTCCATTTCTCTCTTCTACCTTCTTCCACTGTATTCCTCTTCCTCACCCTTAACCCTTAATTTTATTCTTCTTTTTTAGATATAATTCCAATGTAGTCATCTCTCTTTCTCACCTCTTAATTTCTTTTTTTAGATAATATCCCATTATAGACAACTCATACCCATGCCCTGTGTCTATGTATACTGCTTCAAGCCACCTTAATGATAAAGATCTTCGAATTGCAAGAATCATATTCCCATGTAGGAATGTAAACAGTTTAACCTTGTTGAATCCCTTCTTATTTCTCTCTCTTATTTGCTCTTTAATGCTTCTCTTGAGTCTTATATCTGAAAGTCAAAATTTCTATTCAGCTCTGGTCTTTTTATCTATTTCATTAGATATCAACTTTTTTTTTTCCTTTGAGGGACTTTACTCACTTTTGTTGGATAGGTGACTTTTAGTTGTAATCCTTATGTTCTTTACTTTCCAGAATATTATGCTCTAAGCCTTCTGATTCCTCAATATAGAATCTGCTAAATCTTATATTACCCTGACTGTGGCTCCATGATAATTTGAATTATTTCTTTCTGGCTGTTTCCAATATTTTCTCCTTGACCTAGGAGCCCTGGAATTTGACTATAATATTCCTGAGAGTTTTTGTTCATTCATTTTGGGATCTCTTTCAGGAAGCAATTAGTGAATACTTTCAATTTCTATTTTGCCCTCTGGTTCTAGGACATCAAGGCAGTTTTCCTTGATAATATCTTGAAATATGTTGCCTAGCCTCTTTTTTTGTTCATGGTTTTCAGGTAGTTCAACAATTCTTAAATTAGCTCTTACTGATCTATTTTGCAGTTCATTTGTTTTTTCCTAATGAAGTATTTATCAGTTTTTCCTCCCCTGCCCATTCTTTTGGTTTTGTTTGATTGTTTTTCAACATCTGATAGAGTCATTAGCTGTCACTTGCCCAATTCTAATTTTTAAGGGATTTTTTCCCTCAGGCAACTTTTGTACCTCCTTTTCCTTTTGAACACTTCTGATTTTTAAGGCAATACGATTTTGTCTATTATGTTTTTAAGGTGTTATTTTGTTCAATAATTTTTTGTGCTTCCTTTACAAAGATGCTGAATTCTTTTCATGATTTTATTATATCACTATCATGTTTTTTCCCCAGTTTTCCCCTTTCCCTCTCTTATTTAATTTTTAAAATCCTTTTGGAGCTCTTCCAGGGCCTAAGATAAATTCACTTTTTTCTTTGAGACTTGGGATGTAGCTCTTTTGTCTTTTGCTCTCTTCTGAGTTTGTACTTTGAACTTCCCAGTCACCATAGGAACTTTTGATGGTCAGGATCTTTTTTCCTTTTTTTTCTTTTTTTTGGGGGGGAGGGGTGTTCTTTTTTTCCAGCCTATTTCTTGACTTCTAACTTTATGTTAAAATTGAGCTCTGCTACTGAGTGGAGGGGGCACTGTCCCAAACTTCAGGTTTTTCATGCTGCTTTTTTCAGAGCTAGTTCTGGGAATCTGTAAGTTTTCAATTCTTCCAAAGTGGCTTGATCTAAAGAGAGGTGTGGTTACTACTCTCATGGCCTGTGCTCTGGTCAGTGAGTGACCACAAATACTCTTTTACATTCTCTGTCTTCTCCTTCTGACCATACAATCCTTTGATTATTTGTGAGCTGAGAGCTCCAGAAGCTGTCACTGCTGATTGAGTCAACCTTTAAAGTCTGCTCCTAGCATGCTGGGATGTGAGCTGTGCTGCTGCTGCCTGCATTAGGCTGTGCTCTATTCTTACCCCAATGATACAGACCTTTCCTACTGGCCTGGAAAGTTGTTTGACTCCATCCTTTTCTTGGTTCTGCTGATCCAGAATTCATTTTGAGGAATCATTTTAAAGTTGATTGGATGAGAATTTGGAAGAGTTCAAGCTAGTCCTTGCCTTTATTCTACTATCTTCAATAAGCTAATTTCTTCAATAAAAATTACCTGTTTGGAATCTTTATTACTTTAATCTTTGCATTATCTTGACCATAATTTTTTTCTCAAAGCAATTGTTAGTTAGTTTTATTTGTTTGAACTGTTCTACTCCTTTCAACATCAAAAAATCTAGGCAACAGTGTAGTCAATAACAACTGTCCCATATTTGAAGTGCTTCTAAAAGTCTTTAATTGCTTTCTGAGGATCAATTAACCTACTTTGCAGCAATAATGTGTAATTTATTTTCATTCATTTCTACTTTCTATCATCCTTTCCTTTCTGTCTTGTTTTAATTAATCAGTTTCATAGTGGGTGCTAATGATTTTTCAAAGCCACCCTTCCCTACAGCAGTAACTATTGAAATATTTCTAACAGTAAGAAAAAT
The DNA here is from genome assembly GCF_028583685.1 of Petaurus breviceps papuanus. Lineage (NCBI taxonomy): Eukaryota > Metazoa > Chordata > Mammalia > Diprotodontia > Petauridae > Petaurus > Petaurus breviceps. The sequence continues at coordinate 16,443,092 of NW_027187419.1, read as the reverse complement.
GTGATCATGAAGAGCTACAATTTGTGCATGTTTTCTTGGAGTAATATCCAATCTTAAAAACTACTGAATTAAGAACAGAAAAAAGAGTACAATGAAACTCATGAATTTTGTGTAAAGCTAGCATTCATCTGAAAGAAGATTAACTGAAGGTGGGAAAACTGGATTAAATTTGTTTCATTTGATCAAGGATTGATTTCTAAGTCTGCCTAATGTCATTAGAACACACAAGATATAACTAGTGATACACACACACGCATATATACATATATGTGTATATATACATATATATAGAGAGAGAGAGAGAGAGAGAGAGAGAGAGAGAGAGAGAGAGAGAGAGAATTGCTTATGCCAAATAATTGGCAAACCTCTACATTTACCCCCTTGTGGCTTTGGGAAAGTTCGTTCATCTGTGTCATAGAATAATAGATTTAGAGCTAGGAGGGAAATTAGAAGTCACGTAAGTCCCACCAACTTATCTGACATATTTGACCAATGAGACTGAGTCACATGCCCAAAATCAAAGAGGTAGCAAGTAAAAGTCATAAAACAGTTCATAATAGTCCAAATTCACCACACTGGTCAATTTCTAACCTCCTGTGTAAAATTATTGAGACCCTTACTTATGACTTCTGAACTCCTTCACTCTAGATCTAGAACAGAAAAGTCACTCAGTTCATTCCTTTATATTATACTAATATATCTGAAATCTGGTGATTTTAATAAAATAAAGATTGAAAGAAAGAATAGATGATGGGCATGGGGCATGGCTTAGTGATCTTGAAATGAGAATACAGAGTATGCTATTTTACAGGAAAGGTATTTAGGACATTTGAAAAAAATGCACTAAGTTGCCAAGTTAACATAGGGACATGGCTATATTTCAGGTAGAAATATTAGAAACAGGAAAAAGACCATTATTCAAATATCTCTATAAATAAAAGTTTCCAGTAATCAGGGCTTCCTAGTTAAATAGAAATATTAGAGTTAGAGGAGATCTACTCTCTCTTTGTCTTTGAGTAGGTGATTTACCTTCCTATACATCATCCTTACTTAGGATGATTTACCTTAAAACACATCTTAAGTTTCATATAAATACTTTTATGTTTACAGACTCAGAGAACAGCTTCTCAAAAAGGGAATGTAAATAGTTTTCAAATATAGTGAATGCCAACTCTCTGAAGAGTGTCAAAAACTTCATGTGCTGACCTGATGTGCTGTGAATGTGAATTGTGCAGAGTTAAAGTCCTAAGTATTCCCAGAGAGGAATCAGTTGGATTCTAGTAGAACAATGAAAATGTATCCTGGTGATACCCAGATCCAGAGTCTAGGATCTATTAAGATGGGTAGGGATCTCTGGCTCTTACCAAAGATGTGAGGTTCTTCAAGTCATCCACACTGTATCCTAACTCATTGAGAAGTATTTTCATCCTTTCCAAGTCAAGTTCAGCCCCAGTTCTCTCAGAGAGATATTCAAATTGTATGTTACAGATGATGAGGGCCAATCGTGTACGGCCTTCCTTCTCCTTCACTGGGTATATCTGCAAAGAACAAATATGGGATGAACTGAAAAAGTCATTCTCCTTTTTCCTTCACAGTTCAAACAAAGTGTTCATACTTAGGGAATCAGGGTGACTCTACCCATTGTTCTTTCCCCTGTCTCTTACAAGAAGGCAATACTTCATTCTTTCTTGCTCAAGGATATTGTCTATGAAAGAAAGCAATTAGTGTGGAAAAAGCATAGGCCTGAAGTATGTGTGAGTGCATGAGTACACAATCATGAAAATTGAGGAAGCACTTTGTGTGTGTATACATATATACATATATAGACATAAATACACACATAGATATGTGTGTATATATACACATATGCTTATATATAGATTTGAATAGAGATATAGACATAATCATGTAAGTAGAAAGATAGATATATGTTTGCATATATAGGTTTTTATATAAGAGAGATATAAACTATTTATACACACACATACCTGTATGTTCCCAATATGAGGTTACTCATAGTATTTATGTATACACATATGTATACTCATACTCCCTTATACAGGTGATTTTAATAAAATAGATTTATATTTGTGTATATACATGTATATGTGTATGTATAATCTGTGTGTATGTATTATAATAGATATAGATAACAATTTTCTATAGTTTAAGTGAAATTGGAATTTTCTTTCCCTGGCCATCTAACAATTTACATTTAATCCTTGGCTCAAAGTCTACATCAAGTCCCACTTGCATTACAAGTCCTTCCTCAATTTCTGTTTTTCTCTTTTCTGAGCTTTAACCATTTGTTATCTCTACCAGTGGGACACCTATATTTAGTGAATTTATTTGAAAATAGGCCCTCTGCAAATGTAAATCATTCCCCTATAATGAAGTATCACTAATAGGGGGAAAATACATATAGGTTTATATGTAAAAATAATGTGATTACAAACCAAACTCAGGCCTTATGCAAATCATATTGAGGGCGGGAGAGAAAAAAACTATATTTGGAATAATACAGTTTATTACCTCATGTTATTACTTAATTATTTGCTATTTAAATTTTTCATTCTGTATATGTCTTCTCTGCCTTTTTTCCCAACTAAATCACAAACACTTTAGAGAAGGGATGAAACTTTAAAATTAGATTAAGTTCTTTGTACCAAGCATAGAGCTATCCATATGTGTCCCAGGTGGTCAGTGCCTACATGCATACAGTCATACACATGCATATGCTTGCATAATGAATTCATGGTTTTAAGAATATGCCTTTTAGGCCAAAAAGAAAGGATATCTAGACTCTAGGGCAGAGAGAGCATTGGGTTTACTCAGAGACTTTTTCCTTGACTGATTTTGAAAGATCTAAGGTAGCTCTTCCTATAACATCATGAATCCCCATGACTTGACAATTCACTGCTTCCCCCTCTCCAGACTATTGAATCAGGATGTAAAATTGAATAACTTTGAAAAACTCTGATCAATGTAATGACCAATTACTTTTACAAAGTCCTGATGATAAAACAAACCACCACCACCTTATAATGGTGATGGACTCAAAATATATTCTGAAACATTCATCTTTGGATGTGGTCAATGTAGAAATGTGCTTGGCTTGACCATGCATATTTGTTGTTAATTTTTTTTCTTTTATTTTTTCTTTCTAAATGACAGAGAGAAAAGTATAAATGCATAGAACTTGAAAGAAAATAAATTTATTTTTAAAAAAAAATTGCATAGTACCTCTCCTTCCCTCTCTTTCCTCTGCCTTTGGAACTCTTCCGGAGAACAAAGCTTGAGTATGCACATGGGCTCAACTGGCATGGCCTGGCTTGCTGCAGAAGGTGTAAGAGATAAAAATAATGTTAGAAGTAACATTGATTTTCTTAAAAATCAAACTTATCCTCTGGCCTAATTGTTGCCCTAGTTAAAGGTTGAACGTAGAAGAGTTTCAACATATGTATCAAGCAGAGATAACCCTTTCAAAGAAGATTTCTTAAGCAAAGGGATAAAAATTGGGTCTAAATTATGACCAAAATAGTGAAATCATTATGGATGAAGAGAAGAGCTAGTGAAAGTTAATGAGGGAACAGGTGTGTGACATGCAGAACTGTCCAAGTTGTAATCACAGGAATTTTTGTTTCTTCAGAAAACACCCAGAGAAATTATGGTCCTCTACGGAATAAACAAGATTCTATGGGGTTGTGTTCAGGGCCCAGTAGAAACAATCTTAATTCCAGCTCCATCCTCTCCCTTTTCAGATTTCATCGCATGAGTTTCACATTCTAGGTTCCTCAAGGGTTTTCTCTCTAATTCTCTCATGCTAAGTTCCCTTCTTATTGTTCTTATCCTTTTAACAAAATAGATATGACTCAATGGTTGCTCTTTTTGATATACCCAGTGAAGGTAGAAGGAATCAAGGGTTGTTCTTGGTTCAGAAGCACAGTTACTAACTTATAAGAAGGAGCTACTGCATGGATATGCCAGAATTCTATACTTGTCAATCAGTTTCTTTCTTCCCTTGGATTGATCTGGTTAAGTCACTAAGATGCTCATAAATCTTGAGTGGCTCCGTATTACCTCTCAAGTAAAGGTAAAATTTCTCTAATAGGAACTCAATGCCTTGTACAATTTGGTGCTGCCTTGCCAGTCTAGACTTATCTTATGTTGTCTACATTATGATACACCATGTAATTTCTATGTCTGTCATAAAAATAAAATATTAAAGTATTTTCAGGTTTGTAAAGCACTTTACAAATATTAACTCATTTAATAAAACAATCCCGTAAGGTGCTATTTTTATCATCCTTTTACAGATAAGAAAACAGACATAGAGATTAAGTTACTTGCCTAGGGTCACATAGTTAATGTCAGGTCTTTATGACTAAGGCCAGAACTGTATCCACTGAACCTCCTAGCTGTCCCATGCCTAAGGCACCACTTCCCAATGCCTGAGATGTCCTCCAATCCAAAGTAACTTTGTGTGTCAAGCTTTTATCTGTCATTTAGAGTTCAACTTAAAAGACACCTCCATGAAGTCTTCTGTGTTCCTTCTGATCAATAATGACTTTCCCTCTCAAAGTTTCCATAACTCTCTAAAGCACTTATCTCTGTTTTGTCTTATTCTCCTACAGGTCTATGAAGAGAGAGAACACATCTAATCTGAATGCTGTATCTTCCCCCAGAATTTAGTACAATTTTCTTAACATAGCAGGTGCTTAATAAATATCTATTGGGTGTTACTTAACTCTTCATCACTAGCATCTCTTAGCTGCCTTTTCTGCACCCATCAAGGACTAATGCTTGACACAGCACCTGTCACACAGTAAGTTTAATAAATGCAAGTAGACTATCAGGCAGCTAGGTGGTACAGTGGATAGAATTCCAGTCTTGGACTCAGGAGGATCAGAGTTCAAATCTGACCTAGGTCACTTATTAGGTAGATGACCCTGGGCAAGTTACTTAATCCTGTTTGGCTCAGTGTCTCATCTATAAAATGAGCTGGAGAAGCAAATGGAAAACTACTCTAGTATCTTTGCCAAGGAAAACCCCAAATATGGTCACAAAGAGTTGAACATGACTAAATTATTGAACCACAGGCTATCAAAATCAATCAATAATGTATTTATTAATCTCTTCCTACATGCAAGACACTGTTATTTGTGCTTTGAATTATCTAGAAGAGTGCTGCATCCATCTGTCTGATACTATGGTGTTTAAAAATTGTTATTAATGACAAAAATTAAGGCATATATGTTATATCTACTAAATTTTCAGATCACATGAAACTGAAAGTAGCATGTTGGATGACAAAATCAAATCCCCATAACATACCAAATGCCTAAAAAGATGAGATAAAATTAATACAAATACAATTTAATATATATAGAAGCAAAACATCAAAAGTCAGTGTAGTACTTCATATTAACTTGAACATATTTTACATTTAATACTTTTTTACATTCTCTTTCCTCTCAGTATAACGTATCAGAGCCAGGAGGATCTGAGTCTTGCCTTAGACATATACTAACTAGCTGCATTGCCCTGAGATGCCCACTTAACATCTCAACAGTCTAAGCAATTCTCTAAGCCTGTAAGTGGAAGAAAAAGTGAAGATCTGTATTGGCAAAGGTAATTCCTCACCAGGGACATCTCACACAGATGAAACCATAGATTTAGTTCTTTCTCTGAGTAAAATAAATTCATAGGATTTAGAGCTGGAAGGAGCTTTAGAAACCAGCTAGTCCAACCCCCACATTTTACAGATTAGGAAACAAAAGCAAAGAAAGGTGAAATGTCTTGTGTACAGTTGCACAGGTAGCTTAAATTATTTAGAACTTGGATAAGGTAGTCATGACCATGCAACATTTGAAATGGAAAATGTTTGGGACTTTTAGTAAATTACAAGATCCACAGGAATCAATAGTATGGCATGGTAGTCCCCCAATACTAATGTGATTATAGGGTACATTAAGAGAGACATGGAGCCCAGAATTAGGCAAATAATGGAAACACCATATTCTGTTCTATTCAGTCTACATATCTGCTCTATTCTGTTCAATTCTTAGTATCACATTTTAGCAAGGACACAGACAAGCTGAAGGGGGTTCAGAGAAAAGTGACTAGGGTTACAATAAACCTAGAATTTGGGCTAGATGACCTCTGAGGTCCCTTAAAATATTAATCAGTTTGCTTTTCCATTTGAGAACCTGATAGAAAATAAAGGGCAGGGATTGAAGCAAGTGATTGGATGAAGGATTTCGATTCCATTTAATAGACAATCCAGGGGTTTCCCTGTACTTGAGATATTTAATCAACAGCAGTACAATCATTTGTATAGAAAGGCTTTCTCAAGCAGGCAGGTTGAACTAGAAGACTGTTGAAGTCTTGTAATTATTGTATTTTGTGATACCATGAAAAGAAGATAGTACTGCCACAATCACTTTATAGTCAAATGGGAGTATAAAACGTGGATGTCTAATTCCCTAAGGTGTCAGTATCTCTTAAATGACTATATATTCACTTGAATATATTTTGTATTTAATTCTATATTCACATACTATTTCCTCTAAATACAATGTAAACTGTTTTAATTTTAACTTTGCTTCTCTACCAAAACACTATACCTGAGAAAATGTAGATTCCTATAAACATGAGCTCATTCATTCATGAGGTAAACATTTATTAAATTCCTGTTATACAACAAACACTGAGATTCAAAGGCAAAACCAGTCTCTGTCTTCAAGGAACTTACCTTCTCCTGGATTGATTGACAGACAATATAGGTCATAATATGACAAAGCAACTGAAAGAGGCTAAATAAAATTGGGTGAGAAATTTCAGGAAAAAGAAATTATCTCTAGCTATGAGTACAAGGATAGACCTCATGAAAGAAGAGGCATCTTTCTGTGATCCTATCAGGGCCAAATTTATTTCTGAGACTCATTTTTTTTTCTTCAGTAAATAAGGCACCAGGTTCATGGCTCTTGAAACAGAATACAAGAGTAAAATGAATTTATTCCTTTGTTCTTTTAAAGGTTTTTTTTTTGCTACTTTATGCAATATAATATATACAATAATTGTGGATGAAAAAAATAAGTAAACATTTTTGAAAATCCACAAAGTACAAAATTGTTACTTAGTCTTTGATAGGAAAAAAAAAAAGGAAATGAATTAACATGCAGCAAATAAGCATGTGTACTTTTCCATGCATTCCAAATCCCTCCACCTTTGGCCTTACTTAGCTTACTTATTTGCTTCTTTTATTTTCTTTTAAAATATAATATCGTTTTTAATGCATGTACAGTTCTCATTTTTCTGATTTCACTTTTCATCACTTCATATAGATCTGTATGTTTATCTTTCCTTTAAGACACAATATTGTTACATTACATTACTGAACCATAATTGAATCAGCCCTAGCTATGCGGTGTTTCCATTACTCCCCCTCCTATTGCCCTGATGTTCTTGATTTACTACAAAATGAAAATGGGATTCAGGAAATCATCAGACACCAGAGTACATACAATGTGGAGAAGCGTGGTTCCTGCTGAGACCTGAAGCTGCAGGGCTCCCAGTGATAGAGTAGATGGTGTCCTATAGTTTTCAAAAGACCCACTTAGGGGCCAGAGTCATCTCCAGACTCTAAGTGAAGATGCATACAAAGGAACCCCTGAGGATAGCTTTGTTCCCATAGTCAATTTTGCCTCATTTGTGCCATCTGTTATTATAAAGGGTGAGTTCCAGCAGAGCAGGGCCTAGACTGAGCATCACTTTGAATTCTGCATCCACACACCAATGCACATATCAAAACTTCGAACAGATTGTGATTCAGGAATATAAGACCCTTATTTTATATATCCCTCTGGATTAAAGCTTGAAGGGGGAAGGAATAGAATGGAGCATGGTAAACACTCCTGTTGTCTCCCCTAGATCTTAACTCTTTATCTTAGAGAACAGAGTCAGAAATATAAGGATTTAAACATCTAAAACCAAATAGCTGAATACTGAGGAAGACTTAATGGGATAATATAAAATTATTTCCACAGTAGCTAATCCCTTCTCCTAAGAAGTACCAACCTTCAAGCCCAGGTAAGAAAATAAAGGGTAGAGGGAGAGAAAGTTGGAATGATAATGAGAAATAAATGGAACACAAAGCCCAGTCTTGGAGGTAATAGCTGATAAATGAATGTTAGGTAGCCTTGTCTTGCGAACTAGAAAGAGCGAAGTGAACCATTTCAGAAACTCTTTAAGCATTCCTTTCACTGAGCCAGAAATCTTACCAGAAGGTAGTGATCTCTCATCATTGTCATCCTGTTCATCTTGGGTAAGCAGGCTTTTGGCCAACACTTGCCCTGCATGGTGGACTTTCCGAGCAAAAGAATTTCCCAGGATTTTAACCCTCATATCAGTTTTGGCAACTGCTTGAGCTTCACGGTACTTCTCTTGTTCATCTTTATCCAACTTCAGTATATCCTTTTCCAGCAAATCATCCAAAACACTGTTCATTATGTCCTTTCCCAGTAATTCAAAAGCCTTAAGTGGCTTTTTCTTGATAATCTTATCTGTGGAAAGCAAAGATATTCCTTCAATCATGGAAATGGGACACAAGCCCTCCCCTTAATTTTAGAGAAAGTTCTCTACAGGAATTAATCCCTGAGGTCCTCTTTATGTCCTTAGTGCCCAACACCCTTTGCCTTTAAAAACTTTTTTTTTAACTTCTCAGAAACCTTTTCTCCCAGTTTCATGTCCTCACTCAGTCACTCAAAACAATATTTGACTATTTTATAAAATGACAGTAAATAGGCAAGTCTGATTTTGGTTTTCTCCTCTCCACCCTGCCCCCCCTTCAGGGTTCTTCTCCATTTTCCTTATTCAATTTTCATTTACTTCCAATCAATCAAGAAATATTTCTTTATCACTTACTATGTGTCAAGCACTGTGTTAGTACAATGCTCTTTTAAAACTTCTCTCTCTCCCTCCTTCCACTATACTGCCTCATGTGGACTTGTACTGTCCCCCAAAGTGCTTAGGAAATTCTAACTCTCCCAAATAATTCAATACCACAAATATATTAACAACCTATGTTGCACAGAGCTTTATGCTAGATGCTTCAAGAGGTATAAAATTTAAATGATTTCATAGGATGACACATTATAGAGCTGTGAGGGGTCTTAAAGATTCAGTCCAAACTTTCATTTTAAATGAGAATGTTTGACTTCTTCCCCAAGGTCACTCAGGCAGTAGGAAGTCAAGATGGAGCTTGAATCTAGTTCCTCTGATTATAAATCCAGTGTTCTTTTCATTGGCCTCATGGATGTGACATTCTGCTAAGGTCAAGGATCTGACAAGTTCATTTCTTTGTATGTTAGAATGTCGGTGATTTTTGATAATTCAGATATTCATTTAAAAAAAGAAAATTAATTAACATTATTTAAAAGATTTTCATCAAAAGGATGCTATGATCAGAGTCATAGCTCATGAAAGTTAGTCTAACAAATGCATACAAGGAGACATAAGGAACTTACCAGGGTTGTCAAGAGACAGGGTCTATGAGGTAAACCGTATGGTCATCACAGATACCTTGATGTTTGTTGTAAAGCAGGTGGGGAAAATGGGGTATCATGGTGTGACAGTGTAGGAGGATACAAAGGACAAGTCAGTGATCCAATATCATGCATTTGTCAAACTGATCTGAAGGATAAGACCCCAGTGTGACTATCCATTAAAACTATAGGATCACACATTTAGAACTGTAAGAGAACTTAGAGGTCTAACAACCTCATTAGATAAATGATAAAGCAGAGACCCAGAGAAGCTGAAGGACTTGCTTAAAATCATATAGCTGTACATAGCAGAATCAGGATTTGAATTCAGGTCTTCAAATACTAGGGTAGCTAGGTGAGCACCAGACCTGGAGTCAGAAAGACCTGAGTACAAATCCAGTCCAAGACACTTAACTAGCTGTGTGATGCTGGGCAAGTCACTTAACCCTTTTTTGCCTCCATTTCCTTATGTGTAAAATGAGCTGGAGGGGGGAAATGACAAATCATACCAGTATCTCTGCCAAGAAAACCCCAAATAGGGTCATGAAAAATCAAACATGACTGAACAGCCACAACTTCAAATTCCAAATTCAGTATTCTTTCCATTGTACCATGTGTTGTAGCAAATATTTATGGAACTATTGTACCATGATTTCCTCACACTTTTTCCAGGGATCTTACTTTCTTTTAAGTATTTTGACATCAATTACCTCTTTTATCTTCACAGCAACCCCATGAAAAATAACATCATCATATTTATATGCACATTTCAAAGCCCAATCTCACAAATGTTCTGTGAGGCAGGTAGAGTGAAAAATATTATCTTTGATTTACAGATGAAGAAAGTGGGGCTTACAGGATAAATGGCTTAAAACAAAGTATCACAGATCTAGAAAGGGTAAGATATATGATTCAAACTCTGATTTTCTCATTTGTTTCCATCTACTCTAATGACTACAGCACACTCTTAGATGGGCAAACTTGTTAATGTTTGGAGGAAAGGAAGGAAGCAAGGAACTTGTTAATGATTTACATAATATCATTTAGTATTTTATTAGAAGAGCTGAGATGAAAAATCAGATCTTTGAACTCTTAACCTGGTGAGCTTTTTGTTTGTTTCTTCTGATATACCAGAGTGGTTTGGGGTCTAGCACTGGTGAGACTATAAAGATATAAAAGATAATCCCTATTGGGTTCACAACTTGGTTCTGCTACAAATTGCATGGACCTGGGCAAGTCATGATCTCTCTATGCCTCTTTTTTGGTAATATGTAAAATGGGAGTGTTTAAAATGTTTTCCATTTCAGTTCTAAATCTATAACTGTATGAAAAATTATGCGATATTAATTACAGCTCAGAAATTCAGAGAAGTAAGAGTTCGACAGAAATATCTTAAAATCACCAAGTCCAAAGCTGAATTATTATATCCCATTTCCTCCAACTTTCCCCTCTTCCATATTTCTTTATTTCTGTCAGATACTGCCATCCTTCTAGGATTCCATAATTAGAATTTCTCTAATATCCTCAACTCTTCATTCTCCTTTACCCAACGATGTCTTATGAGTTATCAAATCTCACCATTTCTACTTCTACAACATTTCTGAAATCTAATCACTTCTCTCTATTCATGTAGTTAGTGTCTTATTTCAGGCCCTCTGTCCTCATCTACTGCAGTGGCCTTGCAATGAATTTCTCTACATAAGATCTCTCACTTCCACACTTGCTATCAAAGTAATTTTCTAGAAGTACATTTCTGACCATGTCACTGTCTTACTCCATAAACTCTCTCTCCATATATATATATACATACACACACACACATATATATATATACATATACACACACACATATAGCTATGAAATAGAGATTGATAGTTTCATCGCATTCCTTATTTTGTGTTCTATAGAACTATTTTGAGTGTTTAAAATCATAATAAAAAGGTTTTAGGGGTGGCCAGGTGGCTCAGCGAGTAAGAGCACTGGTTCCAGTGTCGGGATGACCTGGATCAAATCTGGGCTCAGATACTTAGCACCACACCCAGAAATAACTGGCCATGTAACCTTGAGCAAGTTACTTAACCCCAATTGCTTAAAAAATAAAATAAACTTCCATTAAAAAAAAAAAAGAGGGGTGGCTAGGTAGCGCAGTGAATAGAGCACCAGCCCTGGAGTCAGGAGGACCTGAGTTCAAATTCAGCTTCAGACACTTAACATAAAACTAGCCATGTGACCTTGGGCAAGTCAATTAACCCCAATTGCTCTCCAAAAAGCAAAAAAATAAAATAAAAAAAAGGTTTTGCTTTGTATTGTGTGTGTGTTTTTAAAAGGAGTTACGGAATGCTTTGTAGAGTTAGTGGGAAATGATCTGGTTAGGTCTTAAAAAATCAGAACAATTTATAGAGTCAGAAAGGAAAGTACTGGGCACAAAAACATATGACAGCAACAGAAGTAAGTCCATATGAGAGTTAGGTTTAGAGTGGGTCAGTCAGGAAACCAGTCTGAATAAGCAGAGCAATACTGTTAGGGAGGGAGCAGTTGTTTATTAGCTGTAAGATGTTATACTGCTGTGGTAGCAGAGAGAGACCATTTCATTTGATAGACTGGTAGCAGAATGTAGAGGGTTTCAAAAGGTAAAAGAAATTAGATTTTATATGATAAGCAACTGAGAGTTGGCACAAATCTTTGAAGAGGGGAATAACAGGATAAAATCAGAGAAGCATTTGAAAATTTGGAGTGAAAGCCCAAGAATGTCCTCAAGGCAGCAATAATCAGTCCCTGCCTCCTCTCCTTTTGTTTCACTGAAGCTGTGAGATAGGAATTAGCCTCTCCCTGGTTTTCAACAGCCCTTGGCTCATCTTCATCAGTGTCTGAGAACAGAGGCTGGTTTAGATCATGGAAATGCAGAGTGGAATGAAAACAATTTGTTTCTGAGAGTTCCTGGCCATCTGCCTTCCTGATTTTCTTCCTCCTTCAAAGTGAGATCAAGGAGAAATAGAGTGGGCTATAAGATCCAGAGGGGCCTTGCTCCAGGATCTGAACTTATAGCAAATTAAAGTCCCCTTACTCACCAGCCATGATCCCTCAGGTTTGCGCCCCTCGTTCTACTTCACTCCGGCACCTAAGGCAATTTAGTCAAAGGATATCGAAAGTTACTAAGAACTTCCTCTAGTTAGAGGAGGGGACGGACTTCACTTGTGGGAACTGCTGCTTTCTGTAACACAGAGGTTTTGCCGGGAAATTCCCTCTGATGTTGTTGACCTTTTGGCTGGTTCTGCCATCCCGCTCCCATTTTCACCATTTACTTCCTGTCTCCCTACTTCCAGCCCTCTCCCTTTTTCTCATTCTCTTCCTCTTTTTTTCTTCCTTTTTGCCGTCCCTTCTTTAATGTTTTGCTTCTTTATTTCTGTCTAGAACTTTGTCACAGTCTCTTTCCCATTCCTCCTTTCTCCCCTCCTAACTTCTCTTTCTCCAGAAAGGCAGTGAATTTGACTATTTTATTCTCTTCCTGACTATTTACACACTCAGTTAAATGTTTGCTATTGAATTAATATCTGTTGCCTGGTGTGGTAATAGACCATGAAGTACTGGATCAGCTCAGGCGGTGATTTGCATAAATGATTATGTTAGCCTGTCACACTGGACTTGGGAAAAATAGCTAGGGGCTCCAGAAGCAGTTATCTACAGACTTCTGGTATTTTATGTGCATATACCTTTAAATGAGCTTGCATCATATATCTTGCAACCTCAGTTTTCTTCATCTGTAAAATTTTGTAGTTGCACAAGATAATCTCTCTCTAGATAAATAGATATAGACTGAAGGGAGCATACATTTAATAAGAACCTACTATGTGACAGGCACTATGCTTTGAGCTTTACAAATATTTTCTCATTTGATACTAACAACAGCCCCATTAGGTGGAAGCTATTTTTACCCCAATTTTGCAGTTGAAAAGGCAAGGGTTAAATGACATGCCAAGGGTCACATAGCTAGAGTCTAAATCCAAATTTGAACTCAGATCTTCCTGCATACAGGGCAAGAGATTTACCTTCTGCATCACCTAGCTGACCTCCAGAGCCAGGGAAAGTCTGTCTGAGATACTCCAGATACACCATTTTTTCTCAACTTCTGGTCACTTAGTTTGCTTAATGGGTAACATTGCATAGTAAAAAGAGTCCTAAAAGAGTTGAAAAGGTCTAGATCACATTAGCTGTTTAATGATAAACAAAAAGTTATCCTTTACAAGTCTCACTTTCCTTATCTGTATGTAATTAGGGCTACAGTATTTTCACCTAATGCCTTCCATTTGAATTGCTAGAGAAATTAAGTGATTTTCTTTTCCCCCATAAGATCATAGGATAAAGAGGAAAAAAAGGTATCTTAGAAATCATTTAGTTCAACTGCAAAATTTTACAGATGAAGAAAACTGAGGTTGCAAGATATATGGTGCATGTTCATTTCAAGATATATAAACAAAAGTACTGGAAGTCTTTAGATAACTCTGACTCTGGAGCCCCTAGCTATTTTTCCTACTTCACTGTGACTGATTAAGGTAATTACTTGTGCAAATCACAGCTTGAGCTGATTCAAAACATCATGGTATATTACCAGTCCAAGCCAGTAATATTACATTATATCAATATCATATATAATATAATAGCAAACACTTAACTGTGTATATAAATAGCCAGGAAGAGAATAAAGTAGTAGTCATTCTCTGACTCCCTACTCAAATGGGTACAAGTACAAATCTTTCTAAATCTTCCTAGAAAGAAGGATGGAATAGAAATCTTCCAGCAAAATTTAGAAAAAGGTGAGGAAATTATCCCTCAGTGTAAAGAGTGGGGAGTGAGGGAGGAGGGAATGGAAAGAAACATCTAATTATTCCCCTGACTCCTTTCAATGTGTTTTTTACAGGACAGTGTTGAGATCTTCTACCATCTCAGGGTATACTGAAATGTAGTGAAATGTCTTGGCTTGGTCTGGAATTAACAGGATTCCTTTGGGATTCTTTTCCATCTCAATGGTCTCTTTTTTTTTTTTTTTCCTCAATCCCATTCTTAATGGCTGTGGATGCTCAAGAAACATCCCAAGATTCATTTGGCAGGGCTGAGTCCAAAAACCTCTCCCTTCCCCTTACTACTGTGGTCCTGTCAGTCCTAATTATGGTACTTATTCTCCCTTTCCCTTCTCACGCATGAGAGGGACAATAGTGGCAACAGTATGTATGAGGGATGCTTATTTGAGATCGTGACCCTAGAGGTTTATATCCATCCTTGGTACTAATGGTCAGTCACTTCAAAGCCCAAGTTTGCCTTTCCTCTTTTAAAATTTCCTCCTATGTAATTCTGGGAAACCATGTGGTGATATGGAGAGGGAGTTGGAATTAGAATCAGGGAAAACTTGTAGTCCTAACTGTGACAAATACTACATCTTTGATCATAGGCAATTTGCATAATATCTCAGTGCCCCAGACAGCTTTCAAAGACTAAACATTAAGGGTTATTGGTCTACGTTGACGATAAGAGTTTCTCTTTTTTTTATTACTTTATGTTATATTATAGACTTAGTTACCCAAAAAGCTAAACATTTCAATACATAAACAACATAAAGAGAATTGCACATAAAACTATGCATTTCTGCCATGTAGGAATTTTTGTTGTTGTGGTTTTTGGAGAGGGAAAGGCAGAGCAATTGGGGTTAAGTGACTTGGTCAAGATAACACCAGCTAGCAAGTGTTAAGTGTCTGAGTCTATATTTGAACTAAGGTCCTCCTGACTCCGGGCCTGCTGCTCTGTTCACTGTGCCACCTAGCTGCCCTGGATTTTTTAAAATATATATTAGATCTAACAAGATAGTGATAAATTTTGTCTATTTGTTAAGTCTCTGTCCGAATTATTTTTTTTTTTAATTTCTGTGTGTGTGTGTGTGTGTTTTTTTTTAGAAATGTTTTATCTGGGGCCGCTAGGTGGCTCAGTGAATAGGGCGCGGGCCCTGGAGTCAGGAGGAATTGAGTTCAAATTTGACCTCAGACACAAAAACTAGCCATGTGACCTTGGGCAAGTCACTTAACCCCAATTGCCCTTCAAAGAGCAAAAAAAAAAAAGCAACTCCCCCACTCAAAAAAAAAAAAAAAAAGAAATGTTTTATCAGTGTTCTTTACTTTCTGGAGTTGCCATAAGATGAATTTTCCACTTTGAAGAAATCATAGCTTTGGACCCCACTTTTGCTTTCACATTCCTTCCTCCACCAAACACACACACACACACACACACACACACACACACACACACACTCACACACACACACATAGTGAAATGTATGTCTATAAGTGGAAAATACATCTCAGTACATTAGAGAGGACCATTCTTATTCTTTTTCAAGCGTTTTTGGTGGGAACTATGAACCAAAGGAAAGAGAAATTTTCCCAAAGGATACTTGGGTCTTTTGTGACCAGAGAAACTCTGATACACAGACATGTATAAATTTAGTATGATTACATGAAACCACCTAACTCATAGGTTAGATCTAAGGAAATTTCTATGAAATAAATATGAGCAAGTATTGTCATTGTTGCTTTTGTTAATGTCATTACTTCCTCCTACTGTAGCTCATACATAGACAAATCCAGAAGGTATAAGGGAGCTATTGTTCAGGCCTTTCTCAACAGAATCCATCCAAGTTATTCCTCTCTTTTGGAAGATAATGAAATACTGCTTTCTCATTCATTCCTTATAACACTGGGGAATTAAATTCATGAAGAGAATGCTTTAAGAAATATTGTATTTACAAAAGATTGTGAATAGATTTCCAAAAGGACTTATGTGACAGAAAGAAGTATATAGGAAATAGAGAGAAGGATTTTACTTACATTAGAATGGTGTACTGAGAAAATCTGTTTGATTTCAACTTTAGAAGGTCATAAAATAATCAGAGCTTCCCTCATTGCTGCCCTGGTTTATCATTAGGGATACATTTGTGACATGTGAGCAAGAGGGAAATCTCTTATTATTTAGGGATGGTCGTGAGGATATGAAAGTAATAAAGCCGAAAGGACCTGAATTTGACATCAGAAGATGTGAATTTAGTCCCAAATATTCCAGTTTCTGTGACCTTTTATGCTAAAAAAGTAAGGCTAAATGATGGACAAAGGCCTTATGTGGAAGTAGATTTGTTTATTATTTATTGTATGCTGAACCTGATGCTGCATCCCACATTTAGAGAGTTTTCCTTCTTTGGTAGAAACTTTTGTGTTACATAGAGTTGTTGTTTAGTCATTTTCCACTTGTGTCATATTCTTTGTGAACCCATTTTGGATTTTCTTGCTAAAGACACTGGAGTGGTTTGCCATTTCCTTCCCTAGTTAATTTTTTTTTTTGCTTTTTTTGGAGGGCAATTGGTGTTAAGTAACTTGCCCAAGGTTACATGGTTAGTTTTTTTTGTGTGGGTGTTAAGTGTCCGGAGGCCGGAACTGAACTCTGGTCCTGACTCCGGAGCCGGCGCTTTACTCACTGTGCCACCTAGCTGCCCCTCTAGTTCATTTTACAGATGACAAAACTAAGACAAAAAGGGTTAAGAGACTAAGCAGACTTTTATTTTAACCCTTTTTGCTTGAATTTTGAGTTAATATTTTCCTTTGAACTATGACCATTTGAATTTCATAGTTTGCCTAATGAAAGTTCAATAATCGTCCCCTTGTAAACATTTGCATTCATTCTATCAGTTCTGAATAAATCTAATTTTACATTCTGCTATGCTACATTTTCCATGTTGTCCACAATGAAAATTGTTAAATGTTTTGCCAATAGCTGGGTATTCTCTTTCAATATACTAAGTCTACTAGATAGACATATCAGTCTAGTAACCCTATGAATAAAGGAAATGAGGGTAGGCATTTGCCATTATTTGTTCTTTTTTCTTTCTTTTTGAAGGGCAATTGGGGTTAAGTGACTTGCCCAAAGTCACATGGCTAGTAAGCGTGTCAAGTATCTGAGGCCGCATTTGGAACTCAGGTCCTCCTGACTCCAGGACTGGTGCTCTATTCACTGCACCACCTAGCCGCCCCCATTATTTGTTCTTTATGAAGTTGGTTGTTAGTAATAGATATTTGTCTTTCATTTTTTAAAAAACCTTCCTTTTAATGAATTCTAGGATATTAGCAGTGATCAAAATCATAGTCACCAATTCATACCTCAAAATCTCTTCTTTTGACAAGTAAAATGATTATCCTTCTCTTGTTCTATGTGATTTTTCAAAAATTGCTCACAGCAGCTCACCATTCATACCCACCATTTCTTTTATTATAGTTATTTACAATAATTCTTCAGAAACTGATTAACAGAATTTATCAAAGACAACCAAATAATCTTATTTTCTCATTTAATTTGTATTTCAAATTCCTTTTGACCATGTTTGTGTAATCTTTTACATCCTGAAGATCATTCTCCTTGGCAGAAAAAATTGAAAAACAAACAAACAAAGAAACAAACAAAAAAACTCCACAACCAACCAAAACCAGAGTTGGGTTTTCTGACTTCTTTTCATCAATTAACATCTTTTTCATATACATGTATCTTCCATCCTATATCTTTTTTCATCCTCCTGTTTGTTATTTCCCTATAGTAACTAGGAGAATAAATCATAAGATATCCCTAAAAAGGGTTGTTTCATAAATAGGGGAGAATGACTCCTCGTTTTCTTATTCATAAAATGGGAATAATAACAGAACCTACTACATAGGGTTGTTTTGAGGAAGCTATTAGGGACTCATTAACAACAGACTTTTTAAAAAGACTTACATGTGCTAGGTACACAGTATTGTATGTAGTGAATTTACAGTACTGTACACATAAGCACTTCTGAGCATAGGGCAGACATGAACAGGACTTTAGAGATCAACGAATTGAAGCATCTTAGGTAAGAGATGAAGAAAAATGTACCAAAGAGGTTGTTGCTGTGTGACCTTAAGCAAATCATTTTTTCTTCATCTGTAAAATGAGAGGATTGAAATTGGATAGACTATGAAGTGGTGAATAGCAGAGGAAGCATTTTATAAGATTCTTCTTTTTTTAGTTTTTGTGTACATATCCTATATCTTCAACAAAAGTATAAGTTCACAAAAGTCAGGGACTAAGTTTTCCACTCCTCTTGTATCTCCCATAGTCCATAACAAGGGTCTTAGTAGGAAACAGCTTCTCAAAAACACTTACTAAGCAAATTCAATAGCACTGTACTGGGAAAGCTAGAATATTCTATACTGCCCAGTCCTGTTCAGACAACTGCTGAGCACTCCTGGAAATCTATCCTGGATGAAATTCTTTTGCCCAGTAAAGAACCCAAAAAACTGACAAATTATTTGATTTTATATTTATTGGACTGTTTAAGGAAAAATCAGACAATAATGTCTACAATTCCCATGACGACATCCTTCCAGAGGACAAAGGTATATAAGTATTGCATCACCTGTGACTTCCTAGAGAAAAGAGAGAAGTACAACATGAGGAAAGGTAATGGTCAAAGTTAATCTTTAGTCCAGGCCCAACCCCTGGAGTGAAGGACACAGCCACAAAAGCATGACATCTTGATATCCCCCAATATTTACTAATCAAACTAGTGGGAAGAAAGACCCAGAATAATCTGAATTGGAAATCTACCAAAAATACCAAGTTGTATCTTGGGTTGTTCTCACAGAAGAATATTCTTGCTCTGAAGTTCTATGAGGTTCAATTTAGGAACAGATATATAATTGTTACTTGCTAGAATAAAAGGTAAAACTGACTCCATACTAAGGGTGTCATAAGTCAACCTTCAATCCTAAAAATGGTCTTTCTAATGAATTTTCACCAATATGGTTATATTCAAGAACAAAACCAGGGAAGAATTCTGAGGCACTATTTGTCAACCAGGACAAGAGAATTCTCTGGCTAGGTTTCTATTTCTTTGATCATCCCTTTCTCCATTTATACAATTGAGGCAAGGACAAGAAATATTAAAAAAAAATCCAAGAGAATTCTACATTATTCACTAAACGAACTACTATTTTGAACTTTTTTTTCTGTTAGCCAAATTAGACACAGAGATGGGGAATTTTACCCCTTCCACATTAGAGTAATTTACCTCAGCTGCCAACAGCCACTGTTGCTGATGCTTACTAATTTAATTGCCCGGGAAGAGATAGAAATACTTTGTTAATGTTGTTCTTTCGATGGTGGGCATTTGTACACTCAACTGTTGGATCTCAAATGAATTCTGGACCTAAACAAAAAGAGATAAGTTTCTGAGAAAAAACAAAATATTCATGTGTACCAGAAGCAAGGAAAATATGATACCAAGCAAATCTCTCTTCCCATTTGCTAGCCTGACAGGAGGAGAAAAGGAAATGAAGAAGTCCTAGGTTTTTGCCCAAAAGTGGTAACCACTGATATATGTTGCTGGAGGGAAGGAAGATAATATGAAGAACTGATTGCCCCATGGCAATTGTGATTCATGGCAGGTCAGACTGATTCTGAACTAGGTCTTCCAGACCTTTATAGCTTAACAAGACAGAAGGGCAAAATGGAGAAGAAAGATGGACAGAAATGGGTTTGTAAAAGCACGGGGATAAAAGCCTATGATGTGTTGATTATCTTACCTTGCAGAAAATATCATACAGATGACAGTACCAAGCATACTCTCTAAAGTAATGAATTAATTGGATGATGAAGAGAGAGCCCTTGTTGATGTTTCTCCAAGACAAATTATCTGGAAATTAAATTAAATTTTCCAGGTATTAGACATCTTATATATGTAAGGCATTTCAAAGATGAAAAATAATACATTATGCTTCTTCAAATCATTTATAATCCAAAAGAGAAGAGTGGACATAAACACACTTAAGTAGGTAAAAAGGTAGAGTGTAATAAGGGCAAAGGAGAGATTCAGTAAAATTGCTATAAAGGGAGAGAATATTTTCATCTTGGGAAAGGGGATTAAAAATGGTTTCCTATGGGGTGGCTAGGTGGTGTAGTGAATAGAGCACCAGCCCTGGAGTCAGGAGGACCCGAGTTCAAATTAGGTCTCAGATAATTAACACAAAATTAGTCATGTGACTTTGGGGAAGTCACAACCCCAATTGCCCTGGCTTCCCCCTTTCGAAAAAAAAGCAAAAAAAAAAAAAAAGGTTTCCTAGAAAAAAAATGCTGCTTAAAGGGAGTTCTGAAGGAGTTCAAATATTTCAACAGTGGAAGTAGAAGAAAGGATGGAGGATAAAAAAAAGCAAAAAAAAAAAAAGGTTTCCTAGAAAAAAAAATGCTGCTTAAAGGGAGTTCTGAAGGAGTTCAAATATTTCAACAGTGGAAGTAGAAGAAAGGATGGAGGATAATGTCAGGGTACTGTTTGCTTAGTTTAGCTAGAAGACAATATGGCAGAAGGAGGCATGATGTGGTAAACATTTCGGAGGGCCTTAAAGGCAAGGCTAAGGGGCAATGTCTTTTGCTTTTAGGAAATTCAATTAAGCAACCATTGATTAAGCGCCTGTTATTTGTAAGATATTGTGCTGGGTTCAAGGGATAAAAATGAGGAGCAACTGGAGACTTCTGAGCATGGAAATGACACAATTTCAGATCTGTACCTTAAGAAGATCCTTTTGGCCGCTATGTAAAAGATGGGATGGAAAGAGAAAATGGAGAGAATTGTTAGGAACTTATTACTGTCGTTCAAGATAGAAGTGATGAGGACCTAAATTAAGTTAGCACTAGATCTATAATCTAGGCACCTTCTGTCCCTGTCATACTGAAGGAGAAACAAAGAGGCAACTTCAAGAAGAAGTTATAATATCCTACCTCTAGTATATCTTAATAAATGGTAAAGGAATGAATGAATGAATGATACTAGACTAGTTCTTCTTGCCCCAGGGATAACTTCTTCAATAATATATCTTTCTTATTGGCCTTTTATTTTTCACTAAAAATCAGTTTCCTCCTTCTCAAAAGAGGCACTCTGTTCTCCAGAAGAATATGTTTGGGAATATGATCCTAGGAAATGTAGCAACCTTGGCACATGTGCCTATAACCTCTTCCCCCTTTTTCTCTACATCAAGCCATACCCTCTATAATCTTTGATGGCTTCCTTAAAAATTTAGTTCTTATAGGAATACTTCTCTAATCCCATTTGACCATGATTTCTTTGCTATTCCCCTTAATCAATATACTATACACATGATTAATTTGTCTTTCCAAAATTGTCATCCTGCTTGTGTTTTTAAATTGCTGGTGTTTATATTTTTTTCGCCTACACAAATTGCAAATTGTTTTAGGTTTAAGATCCTTTGCCATATAGCACAATGTTTTACGAACAATAAATTCTGAGTTAGTCAGCATTATGGAATGGCAACAATAGAAATGTAAGAGATCAGTGGCTATAGGAAAATGTAGATAAAATTTAAATAGAAAAAAAAACAATGAGGTATTCTGGAAAAGGAGTAGAGAAACCAAGAATTCTAGAGTCATCATATGGTCCTCCAACAAATCCCTAACAAACATGGCTTCTTGATCCATTTTGCACTAAATGAGTGGGGATTGTACATTGGGAGGCTTTCATTACAAAATTCTTGCCCAGGAAGCCACTTACCTGGAGTGGATGAGCAGAAAGCAATGAAGTCCTTCTCCACATGGGCCCTATGGAGAGCATCTTTTTCAAAGATGTATCGGTCATGGGTATACCTGTCTGCAGAAGGTGTTTCAGAATCACTGAGCCAAACAACTCCTGGGTTGTCTGCAGAAACATGAGAATTGGGGTTAATATCCATTGAGTAGAGACAAGCATCCTTACATGCTGAGCTAAAATTTGGCACTAACAATTCATATACCGCCCCCCTCTCTCTCTCACACACACACACACACACACACACACACACACACACACACACACAC